>NC_092864.1:56692334-56900726 GCF_032062135.1 Pyxicephalus adspersus
CTGTACACATGGCAGATTTTCGCCCGATAATTGGCCGATACCGATTATCGGGCGAGAAAAATTTGCCGTGTGTACGCAGCTTTAACTGGGGCTGATTGGAATCAATAAGGGCTACAGATGTATATATGGTATTTTAAAAGATTGTGAGATTTTTTTCAGGCAAAAGGTGAAAAGTGGGAAAAAGTGCTAAGACAACTATTTTGTCAGAGTGCAATTGGCTTTAGCATTGATAATTCAAGCAAGAGGTATTTGTTGGCATGCTTGCATTTACCAATCAGTGCTGAAGAAGTTTCTATTGTATGGTGTGCCTATTTAAAGGTACATTCCTATATTCATGTCATCCAGGATTAAGTTATGTAATGTAAAATATATTCTGTAATAAAACTGAAAGTATATTTATTATTTATAGAAGAACTGTTTGCACTTTGTCCATTGGTGATGATTGGTCCCCAACCATATAGAAAATTGGTGATATTTTGGTTAGCAATATTTTGGTTTTCTCTTGGTATTGCCTAGCCAATTTATTGCAAAACATACCAGCAGTATGATTTCCCAGTGTAAAAAACAAGCGCAGGATATCCCACAATAAACTTTGAATAATTTAACTTTGCCACATCCTAGAGAGTAAACAAATTTTGGAGAAAAAGGGAAATAAGAGCAATCAGTTTGCATATCTGAGTATACTTCCTTAAGGTTCAGATAACTACATGATATCAATAACTTTTTTTTTAATATATCATTAAAAACAAGTCAGTCCAAAAAAAGCCATGCAAATCACACATGCATATGTGCTTTGCATGTCTTTTTTGTACTGTCCTGTTTTTACTGTTATATTAAAGAATTTTTTTTTAAAAGTGATTGATATGATGTACAGTCAACTCAACCTTATGGAAATATACTCAGATATGCATACTGATTTGCTTTAAAGTCCCCTGGTTCCCTTTTTCTCCAAAAATGATTTTCCAGTGACCATAAGAAGATATCCCTCAACTGGGAAATCTGATCGGGTATGCCTGGTCAAACTAACGTATAAGACAGATTTATTAACTAGGATGACCTTTTTTTTCCTTATGGGGCTGTTTCCACAGTAAAGAGAACATATATGCAGATGTAATATTGTTTATGTAATATTAACCCAATTTTTGCAGTAAGTAACTCCATGAGTAACGATTGGGATCATTACCTGCCCCCAGTATTGCTTGCAGCCATGAGTGTAAACACAAGCTTGTTTTCAAACAGTCGGATACAATTTCTCACAGACAGCCCATTATGCTAAATGTTTTCAGCTCTCTGAGTACATATCTATAGCACTCACCCACTCAGCTTCTTCTGAGTCACAGCATCATACCAGACAGGGCTCAGGAAGGCGCTTGTTTACTCTACAAGAACATCCTTTACCAAACAGAACAGTTGATGCCACTTTAGAAGTGACAGCTGATGAGCTTTAAGAAAAAACAGTGATATCTGCTTGTGAGATCCATCTACAGAAGTTGTCATGTACCTGTAATTATCACCTAGAGCTAAATCGGGATTAGTAATGATCACCTACTGGGATCACAGAGATGCAGCAATATACTAAGCAGCCTTCTTATCTTATATAAAATGCCAACTTTTGCAGTTCTCTCTCAATGGAGAAAACATTTATCCATCACTAAAATAGGCATGCATATTCTATATGAATTCCTCAATTTTGGATATGTTTGATTTTTATTGTACTACCACTGTGGGTATGGTTTAGAGATATGACTTACTGGTGGCCAAATCCCCTAAATTACAAATCGGTTAACATTTTTAAATGTAACTCAAGACAAATTGCTAAATTTTTAGGGTAAATATATGAGAAGTATTTTTTTTTGTGGTCTGCACATCCCCTTGGACCAATTTTACCAATAGGGTGATTGAAGTCACTGCAACAGACTTCAGCAGAGAGATCAATTCATTTGAGTTCTCAAATCTGCTCACCTGTTGAAACCATTATACATTGAAGTCATGTATTTTACATTATAAAAATTTGGAAAAACCACAAAATGGCCAGGGACACCCAAATATCCAAGCTAGCTGGAAACAGAGCTTGGGACTATGGCAGGCAATCTCATTGGTATCCAATATATATAACACATATTTTTTATGTTTTAAGTCATAATTGATTTGAGCTAGCACTAGTTTATCTGCAAAACATTTGTTGTAGAAATCTAGTTTGTGCATATTCCACCATAACACTGATAATTACAAAACACACATACACCTCAGTCAGCAGGAAAGCAACATGCTGAACACCTCTTTGACTTTATGTAATTTATAACAATTCAGAGGTCTCTGACATTAAAGGGCAAAGATCTCGTAATCGCATCCACTTATATTTCCCTCACTTGGTCCAATTTCATGCATGACTTGTGCAACCATTGGTTTACAGGGTTGTAAATAGAGAAAGCAGCACGCAAGGTTAGGAGGTCAATGTCATTACTGATCTCTTATTGCTAAGTATAGTGCTAGGAGTTAGGATTACCAAGCTCTGCTCACAGGTGGATAGACTCAGTTTAATGCACAGTGTATAAATGAAAGGGACTGAGTATCAGTAAGATCACTGAACACAAGGTTTTAAGCTAATTTCTTTGACTGTAGTATAAATAGGAAATATGTTTCTTTTATAGGGAAGGATAGAGTTTTTATATTTATATAAGTGATCAAATAAATCTTTTTTGATCTCATTTAAAAAATACATTTAGTATTAAAGTTGTGCGAGATTGGGTGACATAGGCAAAAGGCAGAAAGGCGGAAGAAGGGCACAGAAGATGGCAGCACTCGGCGCTTTGTTTGCGCTGGGAAGAAGGAGGATTCTAGGACGACACAGGACCCAATCTAAAAAACCTCTGAAGGGATCAATGGATCTGTGAAAGTATAGGTGATAGAGTTTTTTTTAAATTTACTTCCATTTTAACCTAACAGTCTAGTACAGTATTCCCAGCCAGGGTCCCATAGAACTCTGGTCTAGTCTATCAACTATAGAGGGCTTTGGTGATTATAAATGACAGGTCAATATGCACATCATATGTTTCTGAAATGAGTTACTGCAGGAAACAATTACATTTGCTTCTTAGTAAGACAAGATCTTTAATTTATTGCAATATTGCTCTTTTATACAGTATGTACCTATGGAACACCTAATACATATAATGTGTCCATTAGTCCTGATTACCTGGTAGGTTGTATTTTTCAGACAAATCTGGGCCCATTCCAGTCTTAATGGTGTATGGTTAGATGTGGATTAGCTATAAAGATTTACAAACAAGAATCATTCTACAATATAGAATAGGAATGTACTATCACAAATAGCAGCAAATGATGTGTAAGATACCAAACAAGAGTAATGTTAATATATGTCTAAAAACTTTTTTCTTTTTGGTTTTACTTCAAATCCTTTCCTATGTCTAGTGCCAGACTCCCTGTCCTATAATTTCTTGGAGCTGATTTTATTGGGCCTTCCAGTAAGCTTTCTTGTACTGGATCAGTCAAGAAGAAGTCCATAAATGTAATAGATTATTTCATTCCCATAGGACTGAAGATCAGATGCCTTCCAGGGCAGATTGTTTAACAAGCTTTATCAGTCTAGTTATTGTTCAGCTGCATGTCAGTCTGAGTTAGACCTCCATGTGATTCAATTTAAAGAAGATAGAAACCCAATCACTTAATTCTCATGAGCTTTACCATGTTATTGCTATTCCAAAAGTTGTTTTTAGTCTTTCAGATTTCTTTTTAAATTTGCAGCATTTTAATAAAGAATGCCTTATGATCCTGCCATAAAAGTACCTGATCAGACATATAACACTTAGGCACATTGATAACAGTCTCCTAAATGTGTTACTAGATTGTCACCCCATGAAATATATCCTTAGTGAAAACTACAAGAGACCATCCGGTCATTGTCAAAATACCGATCCAGAACAATTATGTGAAGCTGGCACTGAAGAGAATGCATGCAGACAAGAAGAAATGAAAAAAGTGGGATGCAGCAACACCAAGATATGAAAAAGCTTGAAAACAGTGTTTTATGAAAACAAAAACATAGCTGTTGGATCTCTGACAGCTAATGATCCACTTTTTTTTGCTACTACTGTGTCTTTTTAGTGGGATGCTCCTGTTTATTCATCCTCTCGGTCCCTCCTCTAGATACCAGGCTGCTCAGCCTTTGATGTATAGCATCTAGTTGGGGGTAACAATGGTTTTAAAGAAAGAAAATGATTATTCATATTGTAAAAAATACGTACAAGATAATTTCAGCAGTCATTTGAGTAGTTAACAATAACACTATAAGAACTGAGTAAACAAATATAACTGGATTGAGACTAGGCTGGTATTGGGTACAATCTTGAAAATCTGCAGCTTTTAGAAAATCCAAAAAGTAGAAACTACAACAAAAAAGTGAAGGGACATAAATCTGTAAATGAACCACATTACAAGATACTGACAAATTTAGGAAGCTGGTTGGTTAAATAAAAACTACTGATGTTCAGTTGTTGGTGAAATGGGTAAGTGAGAAAATATTGAAAACATTGGATTTGATGGCAGTTCACATATTAGACCCATGTAATCCTGTTTTCACACTTTAGATGAGTTGCTTCAAAAATCCCTAAAGTAAGATGTTCGTGAACATCCTTGGCTAAGTTAGTTCTTACTGACTGCCCTGATAAACTGCTAAAATGGTCAAGTGGCCACGCTTGTTACGGTCCATTGTACTTAATAAAGTGTCCCAATCACTTTGTCCTAAATGTCCTATTTTTCAAATAATTCCACCAAAGATGCAAATTAGACTGGCAAAGTGCCAACCACAAATCACTGAGTCTTACAGCAATGATAATGCTATGTTGTAGTGTGGGTGTCTGAGAGTTTACAATGCTTTGGTTGATTAGTACTTTTATTCTTTGATAAGAGATGTTATAATAATGTATAGCGTGCAATTTAATGCACAATTAGTACCTTCCCTGAGTAGCCTTTTGGTTGAACTGTTCACTGCAAACTCAGGATTGACTTTGTGTGGTTGCATAAGTACAGTGCCTCTTTTACAAAGTGTAGCTTATTTGTGTTACATTGGTATTACAGCTTTAAGTCTTAATTTTGCTGAGAATCAGTATTGTGTATCTTATAGGTATGTATGGGGCTGCTTGTGTGTAGGGGGGAGTAGTATGTGTCCTACTTGGATGTCATTTAATAACGTGCCCTGGTCTTTAGATGTAGTGGCTGCATTAGTTGTCTTTTTAACCTTTATTCATATGTGTGATTTTGCCAGTAACACTCTTTCTGTGTTAGAATGACAACACCAATTGCACTATACCACCATGGGTATATTATATACCACCACTGCCAAGAAGTGCTCAGCTGGGTCCCCACAAGTGGTGGGTGAAAGATATATACCTATCTGTCTATTCCTCCTATAAGCAAGTACATTAGTCACCCAGTGCCATGTAGACCTACACCAGTGTGGGACCTGCTATGAGCCCTTAACCACATTTAAACACAGATGCTAGCAAGGTCTTCCATTACTCACTCATGCATATGGAGATGTGTGCTGTGTGTTCCATACTGCCTCTTTCTATATGCCATGCTCCCATTTCTCTTTTCCCCACAGCTTCATTCCATTCACATGTCAAAAGCCTCATCCTGTTTGTCATGCTTTACATTCCTTATTTTGCTTCTGCTCAAACCATATGCCATGCTGTACATTCCATATTTTTCACCACTTCATTCCATATGCTATGCATTATGTACCCTGTTCTGTATCTCATCATTTGCATGCTGTGCTGTACATTTCCTATTCTGCACCACCTAATGACATGCTATGTGTCCCTTATTCTCTGTCTCATTTTGTATGACATATTGTAAGTTCCATATTCTGCACTGGCTCATACTGTAAGCCCGGTTGTACATTTTCTAATTCACATTGCATCAATCTGTACACTGTTATATATGCTGACCCATGCTTTACTCAAGAGATTTACCATTCCACACTGCTCCCTTTGTATGCAATGTGCTGTACATTTTTTATACTGTCCACTCCTGATTCAGCGCTCACTCATTCTGTATGCTGTGCCGCTTACCTTAAATTCTACACTACTTCATTTGGAACACTATGTTGTACTTACCCTATCCCCCCACAAAGTCGTACTTACCTCAATATCTCCACTGCATCCTTCACTCATTAGTAACCTTCCATGAGCCCTATGATTTCTAGTTACACAAATGTTTGGACATATACAACAAAATGCTTTCAATGGTATATCTAACAGACAGGGAAAGGGAACAAACGAGAACTGATCTTCTTATTGTGTCTGATCGTTATTCCTTCCATGTCACACAGAGGAAGGCTCAAAGCTGCAGGAAATCTACAATATTTCCAGATGCCTCCCTGGAATTTGATGAACTACCTGCATCATCCTGCACAGCTTGATCTGATTGCAGAATGGCAGCAAGTGCAGACCATGGTCAATGTTTATTTGCATATCTGTTTTATTGTGGTCTGGATCTGGGATGAAAATGGGAAGTGTGAACAAATATAATGACCACAAACAATCACACTGTATCTAATACATTTAAATATACATTTAGAGCAGGTGTTATACCAGGATTTTGGGAAACTGCTCTTAGTTGTTTAGGTTAAATTGTTACATCTCTTCACTATCCACTCGCAGTAGGCACAAAAGTGAAGTTCAAAATAGATTTACATGGGACATATTGATTTTTATTTTGTTTAGTTTGTTTGTTTTAGTTTGTTTGAATCACACCCTTGCATTTTGCACTTTACTGACCCAAGAGCAAGGGATCGTGCATTTTGCTGCCATAATATTTTTGGGCTGTGCAGAAAAGAAAAAGCACTTAGCAGTCCTGTTAACTCCGCCCCTGAGGAGTTATTTACTAACCGTCAATTTTCTGAAGCAGTGGTTTGTGTGGAATACAAAGAAATGGGAAATATAGTGCTAAAACTGCACAAATATTTTCATACTTTATACATGCAGTTTTGTATACAGAGCCTGGTGAACTTAGAGCTGTACTTTAGATGAACCTGGACCTGCTCTTCTAGGGCTGAAGAAGAAATTGGCAAATCCCAAACTTTTGTAGCCTGCTTGGATAACGATTGTACTACTTCTTTACATGAATTGCAATTGAGTTCAATTGTCCACTTTTGAAAAAAGCTGCCATTTTCACATTCTTCCAGAAAGGCGATTGCTAGGAATAGTGGTTTGTATAACATTTTATTATAATATAGTTGCCTGACAAAGGGCTGATCATATAAACTGAACTGTCTGTGCACTTTATTTTTGATAATGATTTTTGTACTATGTAGATATGACATACAGCAACACAACACAAGCTGTGTGTTAACTTTGTGCATGACATACATTTCTATTTGCACATCTAGAAGAGAAGAAGTATCCAGTGGGAGTGATTACTTGCAGTTGTTTAATATTAATTAGGGACATAAGAGGGATGTAAATTAGTAACAGGTAACAACAATTGTGCCATTTTTCTTCTTATCTCAATGTCTTCTTCAGCATCTATATCACAAAGCCCCAAGTGTTTTTCTCTACTTTCTCTATTTCGGTAACAGTGCTTTGCCTGTCACTGCCTATCAGTGTGACTTTTCTATGTACTTTCCTTGGGTACTTAATGTTTTTCACAGTGATGTCCCTCAACCACAGTCTCTAGAGGGGACATGCTGTTTAATTTTCCATAGCCCTTGTCTAAACTGAGGAAAAGGGAGGGGATATCTAAATCTGGGCTGGACTTGTCCTAACCTAAGTGTTCTGGCACACAAGTTCACCGTAACGTAAGCAATGCAAGCTCCCTATAGACAGTATGTGGCTGCTCTGCTTGTGTAGAGCTGTCATGCTTCTCCTGACAATTGGAAATAAGAACTGTGCATTTCTGCTGCGTCTCCACTATTCACCTTATATTTTTTTCTACAGCTATAAACGTTTAATATTTTACATGTGGCATTGTGGTGGATGCTCTCCTGGGGACCTCGCGCATCTTCTTGTTTTGTAGCACTTCAATCCATTAAACACTGCATTGTCCTGCCATCAGGGGTCCTCAGGAGGAATCTAACTGACCTGAAAAAGCCCCTTACAAAAATAAAGTTCTGCTCCAGCCATCAGGAGTTTTATTTGTTCCTGGAAAAAACAAATAATCCATTATTTCTGTTTCAGACTAAGTATACCTTTTAAGGTCTTGATTGACAAACTGTGAAACTTGAACATTTTTAGGGGTGAAAAAAGAAAAGCAAATGTACTGCACAAAAATTGCTGCAATAAAAAATAAAATAAAAATAAAAGCTTTAAATTAACTGGACCTTGCAATGGACCCAGTCTTCTGTTTCTTGGTCACAATCCAAACAAAAGAAGCAAGGATAATTGTCCAACTAGCCAAGGATCTAAGCAAAGATCAAACATATTTAGGTGATGTACTTTAAGACACTGTGGAGTCAGGAGCCACCACCAAACTATGCAGGATTAACAAACTTCAAATAATAGCCCCCATCTATTGGTCTCAAACAAAAGCAGCTTCCCTTCAGCAGGATATCAATTGAAAACAGGAAGGAAGTTACATTTTGTCAATTTGTTGGAAGAATTGCAACAGTCTTTTAGACTGAATGGCTGGCCCAGCAGGGAACCCAGAACTCCCCAGTAATGCCGCCTGCAGCTTAGTTACTACAAAACTAAGCTGCACCTTGCTCATGACTGTTTCTGACATACCTGTCTGGTCACTGTGAAAGAAGTAAATGAATGCAATGTATTGAAAAAACATATATCATAAAGTGACAATGATTCAAATAACCAGAATATTCATATGGTCATTTTTTTGACATATAGGCAAACAAGTTGTGATATGATCACC
The DNA here is from genome assembly GCF_032062135.1 of Pyxicephalus adspersus. Lineage (NCBI taxonomy): Eukaryota > Metazoa > Chordata > Amphibia > Anura > Pyxicephalidae > Pyxicephalus > Pyxicephalus adspersus. The sequence continues at coordinate 56,701,221 of NC_092864.1, forward strand.
TCCACATGATTCTGTAGAGGTGAGTTTGTTGACCTAATAGTTAGACATACAATCCCTAGCAGAATTGTAGCAATTAAACATTCAGTGTCCCGACTAGAGTTTCCCCACTAGGGGCTTCATCAGGGGACTTGGAGAGTCAGGGGTAGGATGTTGAATTGCAGGTTGTGTTGATATAAAGGTCAAGAAAAAAAGAGGAGGGAACAATGGAATGTGCAAAATGACAGTGACACCACCATCTGAGGATGGAAGATGGAGGCTTTCAGTGTGCAGCAGGGGCGCTGTGCGGGACGAGCTGCGTAGGTCATTGTGAAAACCCAGCTTGTGCTACAAAGGGATAGGCAGACTCACCAAATCCTTCCCCCAATTCCTAGAGCCCAAGGCCCTATAGGAAAACCAACAAAACTTCAAATGTTGGTCACCTAAACATCCTAAACTTTTTTTCAGAAGTAACACTTCCTAAAGTGAATTCGAGAGGGTGGGATTTACCTGCTTTCCGGAACCCATCACTGGAGTCCTGGAGCCTAAAATACAGTGACATAGAAACATATCCATCTCTAATCTTTTAAACTTTCTTACTATATGTAAATTAGACCACTTCTTTTGTTAAAGTGCTGACTACATTCCCTACATTACAAAACTAACTAAACAGAATAATAATTTCTTAAATAAAATAAAATAGTTCCCTTTTTTTATATTTTGACTGTTTTGTTTAGCTGTACTTCTAGAGTTTAACTTTACCTTTGCAACCAACATCTAACTACATTTGCATTTGCTAGGAATCACTATTGTAACAAAATAATGCATATTTAAATATAAAAAAAATCAGTCAACTCAGCCTCTATGTAATAACAATCTTTTGTTGCATATACCCCACAATAGGGCAATGAACAAAAATGTAAGACAGGATAAAGCCCATTAAACAGGACATACATTTCCCCCATTGCTGTTTCTCTGGTCTTCTACCATGTATGTCCTGAACAGGAGTGAAATATCTTCTCCAGTGCTGACCACAGAAGGTACCAGCTAATTCCCCAAGTCTAAAGCAGGGGTGCTCAACAGGTGGATCGCAATCTACCGGTGAATCACAACGCGAGTAGATGGCAGAGCCCTTCCTTTCAAAATAATCTCACCGTGCACAGGAGTTATTAAGTCTTTATTGTTGGTAGATCATTTTGACTTGGTCATTTTAAAAGTAGCTCACAAGCCAAAAAAGTATGGGCACCCCTGGTCTAAAGGTTTGCATATTTGTCCTGAGAAAGTATGTCTTTAGGTAAGTCCACAGATTGGAACTTAATGAGCTCTATATATAAAGCAGGGAATCAGACATTCCCTCCAACATTCCCTGGTGGAAAATCACTTCCATGGAGACTCATGGACCGGGAAGATTCTCCATCAAGGAATGTTTGATGGAATGTCCAATGATTTTTGACTAGTTTCAGGGTATATGACAATTTCGTTGCTTGATATTCCAAGATTGAAATATTTCATATGTTTGTGTGGTGACAGCATAAATGCAATATGTACTAGACAACTACCTATTTTGCCTTTTGCTTTACTTAGCCAGGGCTTTCCTATATTTCCCGGGGGTTATTTTCTGAAAATAACTAGAGGCACTACTAAAAAGCTGATATCCAGTAGCTACAGAAGATAATTTTAGGCCTTTACACAGAGGACCATGTAAAAGACATTGCAACTATATGAAAAGTGTATTCTGCACATGAAAGGATGTTTAAAGTTAGTAACAAAGAAGGTAATTAGTGTAATTTATTCACATCATGAAAGTAGAATAACTTTGAAACTACTCTTGTTTATCAGGCAATTTCACGTGGAACCCCCACATATTCCCACAGCAGCAGTTTGCATGAGCTGAGAGAAAAATCATTATTTTCTATGGATTTTTTTATTCCAAATCACTATTAATTATTTTATGACAAAATCAATAGGTATTAGCGTATAGATCATTTTTACTCAAGCATTAAAATAATAATGAACTGTTTGAGATTATTTAGTTCAATAAGTGTAAAAATGTTTCTGCAGAAAACATGAAAAAGAAACATTTTAGGGTCTTTTGAGTTTCTTTAGAAACTCTATTTATTAAATACTGTTTGGATTTACAGCATAATGCAAACTGACTGCTGTTTACTGTGAAGTCATTGATTCTCATATTTTAAACATCTGTACAAATAATTTGTCTTATTTAATAAGATATCTGCAAAATGCAATAACCCCAAGTAGCAAGTCAGGTTTCACTTTTTATTCATTACAGTAAAAAAGTAAACTTTTAACAGGAAAGCTGCAATGGCTTGTTGTTCTTTGCATTTCTTTATTAACAATTTATTTCCTCTGTAGCATATTTGGAAAAAGATCTAGCAGTGCAGTGACAGGTTAAGGAACCTGCAATAAGGCCTCTACAGATCATCCCAGTGTTACCCTTCCTTTTTCTTGGACTAGCAATGCCTTTGTATCTAAGGAATGCTGTCAAAGCACTACATGAATTGCTTGGTTGCAACTTATCTTCAGCTTTTGATCCACGCACCAGTGTCAAGGCAGACTAATATGCAGATATAGACAGAGGGAGAAAGAAACAGGAGCACTATTGTACTTTATCAAGTGTAAAATCTAATCAGGTAGATGGTTAAGGAAAGATTGTGCAGGTTGAAAGCCTCAATATACTTATTTTGAAACATACTGTGTGCAGCTGCCTTAAATGATGCTGGATTGGTGTTTTACATTGTTATATATTATATTGTGTAAATGCTGTATAAAATGATAATGTTTAAATATACAACAACAAAGGGTTAAGATTTCAAACTAAAATACAAGTGGCAACAGGAGAATAAGCAATGGGACACAATGTCCTGCACTGAGGAAGACTCTCCCACAGGCTGAAATATGCCTCTCATTGTGATTATGTGCTGAGGACACAAGGCATTTGTCATATCATGGAAGGAAGAAGGGTGCCCACGTTGGAATTCTGAACACATACCCGTACCGTCGCCAAACTCCCACTTCAATAAACACAAGATTCAGCTTTGTCATTGTAAGAATAACAAGAGAACTTTAGGATGCAAGAAGTGAAAAGGACAAGCAGAAATTAAGGATGGATTTTTGTATTTTGTTTTTTGACTATTAATCAATATATTTTTATAAATGGTGTGACTTTTTTTGACTTAGATGTTTATAAAGGGCCACAAAGCCATGAGCCAACAGCTTTATCCATTGCCTCCCCTCCCACATCATCTTATATGGTACTTTTACCTTTTTGTTGAGTGGTTGCTGTGTTTGTTCTGCAAAGTGATGGAAAATCTGCACTCCCAGGTAACCTTCCTGCCTCCATGTTGGTTGTCAAAGAGTGCTCAACCATGTCACCTTTTGTAACATTCAGAGGCTTCTTCTCCTTTGTCTAATTTGAAAGCCATACACAGTGTAGCCCCTGAATTGACATGCCAGCTCACATCCATACCTTTTTATGATTGAGTTATGTTAATCTTATAGGACTGGTAGACGTGTTTACTTTTATCTGAAATACACATATGTAATAGATCACTTTTATTAGATATTGGAGTTCTACCACCTGTGTATCTGCTGTGGTTGTTATAATAGGGTTCCAGTCTTCATGTTTGATTTGGACTTAAATATTACAGAAAAAAAGGAAGACAGCTTTCTGAATTGAACATTTGGCAGAGACATAGATCCAAGATACCCAACCTGATACCACTTGTAACTTTACTATAATTGTGGCTGAATTACCCAAAAAAGATATGAAGAACTATTTTGTAACTTGTCTAAAGAAATTAGGAAATAATTAGACTTAGAATTTTGGGCAAAAATGAGCTCCTTAAAACAAGATTCATAGTTTTCCTGCCCAGTGCTTTTTTGATTTGGAATTTCTTGTTCACACTAGAGCAGTGGTGGTGACTTTAGGTTCATTAGGTTGATATTGAGTTTTCTGGAGAATCTCAAGCAACTCACTGTACTGGAAACAGCAGGAGAACATATTCCTCTTATTTTGTAAGGTACAATGGCTGACACCCACCTCCCCCATATGTTGGTATCCTGATCAACATTTACTCCCTTACCATCTTCTCAGTTCTTTCTGTTTTAGCTGTAGTGTTGGATGGCATGAGAGTTAACCTGGGTGAATGACCATTACTGTTCCTCACCTGTTGAGTGTTTGGGCCTGACAAATGGAATACCTGGAAGCTGTACTCTGTTGGACAACTCCTTTATTATTCATAAAGAAATTATTGACATCCTTTATATACCACCAAAGGAATATTCTGAAAGCATAGTGTGTCAGGAGGTGTAAAGGTTAGAAAAGGAGTTTTCACAGTACAAAATTACAAGACATCGGGTTATCCATCTCCTTGCCTATTGCGTCACTTCTATTTTCATCCATAAGATGGAATGTTCTACTTGTTTTTTGTACTGATGACAGAAGATTTTTAGTGCAAAGCTACATGGGTGACTTATTCCAATATTAAGGGACATCCATTTCAAATGCTATCAAAATCTGTATCTTAAACCCTGTATTATTATTATTTTCTGTTGGAATAATTAGACTTGTATCAATAATAGGATAACAATAAATGTAATAAGAATAGGAGAAATTGGAGAGAATATTACAAACTAAGAAAATTAATTTGATACTGATATGAAAAGTAAAATGGTAAATGAAAATACAGTTCTATACAATTAACCCTCATTGTTAACAGAATAATGGATGAACAAATTATAAAAAAAAAGAGACTGAATAATTTTCTTCTGACAAATGTTATATTAGGCTTGATACAAAGAGATTCTGTAGATATTGGTTGCAATGGGTAAGGAGAACTGAAATTATTTTTTTGCATTTGCATTCACAGCAAATCTAGTGGGTGTACACCAAGCAGGGTCTTGTCATACACTGAGTTTGTTTTTCCAGCAAACCCAGGTTGAATTGTTAAAGGTAAAATAGTTTGAAGTACCACTTTTTAAATCAAATCCATCATCACAAAGTGGAAACAGAACCTACTAATTAAAGATGGGGGACACTCAATGTCATCCAATAGGGATCCTTTGCTTATGGCTTCTGGAGCTTACTGGACAAGAAGTTCCACCCTTGTGATGTATGTCAGTAAGAATATGTCATTATTAGGTTATTATTCCACATGTTCTTCTCAGCATAGGGGGGAAAACGAGAAAAAGCACAGAATGTATTTGATAAGTACATCACATTTACATTACAGTTACCATCCAATAAAGATGCTTTAAATTAAATGTATTTAATACATTTACATTGTACATTGTTTAAATGCATTGTACCATCTATATGCAACAGAGGTGTGCTTGAGAACTTAAAATCGTGTTAAATCGCAGGGGATGATATATGTCTCCAAGGTTATAGGTCATCTGAGTCAATATATAAGTGGTTTATGGTGCATTATGCAACAGGCTTCAAATCTCTTAGGTATTGATATTCAATAATGAAGTTGTATGGTAGCATTATCCTTTGGTTAAAGAAGTTACGGCAGCCAGGCACGTTCACTGCTTAGTGATCGATTACTGTGTATGATCAGTGGGAGGATTTAATGGTGATGATGCTTGTTTGTCTATGTACATGAGAAACAGCCTGTCTGTGTGCACAGTATCTTTGCTGTCAGTGTGGTGCATAGCCTGATACAGACATCCATCCTCTATAGTGGGACATTATCAGCGCTCTGCATCCCTGGCAATGCAGTCAGTGAGAAAGTAATATTTTACTGTGAGAGACATGGACTGATATCCACTCCCTGCCTACTGCCGGCCACATACTCCTTCATATCCCTCCCTCCACACAGGAAATAAATTGATTAGAGTAAATAATCTGTCTTGTCGCTGTGTTTTATTATTTGGTTAGGCCATATAAAAATCACATTTTCCTTCAGCTGTCTCCTTCCTTTTCTTCTTCCATCCATTGCCTTTCACATTTTTTACCCCCTATCAGAACTGCAACTTAAAAAGCCATATGTGCATCAGATATTTTGACCAAGGCCAAGATGTATGCTCCATATAATGAATCTTGTATTTTCTATTTTTACTTTTGTGTTAAGGAACAGGAATTCTGGTGTTACAAACTACACACGTGTTACAAACTACACATACAAGTTTGTATTTTGTATTTTCTGCACCATTGTCAACTAGTGTCTGGAATCTAAATAGTTGCTTCAATCTGCACCTACTTTTTTTGTATATAGTTTATATAATATAGTTATATATTTGTAGAGACCAAGAAAATTTGGGACTTTTAAGGCACTTTATGTTAACTACTTAATTTATACATGCCAATTCAATTATAATAAAATTCCCCTGAACACTGTCTATGACAGTGAGTGAAGGCAATAGTGATTGTTGTGTGCTGTGGAGGAAGCACGTCTTATGGCATATAGCTAAAACCCCTGGACAAAGCATGGTAGCTTTGTGCTTGGTAGAGGGTAGACATCCTCCTGGAGCAGTGGTCCTCAACCATTTGGACCTCGCGTACTACTAAATGCACGGGGAACCATGTGTCACTCAAAGGGGAAGAAACTTTCACCATCTGAGGTCTGAGCCTGCGATGGGAGAATGGGTGGGTTGTGTCCAGAGACATAACCCGCCCACTGCCCTGAGCCTGTCATGCATATGGAACACATTATCCGCGGCTCTGGCTGGTGCGCCCCCCCCCCCCCAAGCGGGGTCCTTCTCTTGACCCTGCTGGGTGGTGCATCGACCAGAGCCGCAGACCACTGCTGCTCTCCATGCTCTTGTGGCCTAGCTGTCACACTTGGAGACCCCTGTCCTATAGCATAGCTAACCACTAACAGTGGTACTAATTGAAAAAGTTATTGTGTATGTAAAAAACTCCATAAGAATCATTCTTAAGGGTTGACAATGGAGATGAAACATCTGAACTCTAATTTTGAAGTTGACTGCACTATGAGTGAAACAAGGGATTTATAACTTCTGGAGTGATCTGTCGCTGATGCTTTCGCCTGTTTATATTACAGTTTTGAAAGTTGTCATATACTAAGGGGACTGTCTTGTTGAGCAAAAACTGAGTATATTAACAAAAATTGTCATTGTCACTATTTGTTTTTAACGATAAGCCCCACGGAAGATGAGCCCCGCAGTTGGCACCCCCCAACCTCAACTCACCTGGCAACCTGCGTAGCTGTCCATGAGCTGATTATTGAGGACCGGAAAATCTGCAAAAAAGGTGGCACAGATACTTGACATCTCACGGAAGCATGTTGGGTTTGTTATCACCATTATCCTAGACATGTGCAAGCTTTCAGCGAAGTGGGTGCTGAAGTGTTTGAACAGTGATCAGAAGAAGAAGGAATGAGTTGAAGCATCCAAAGCCGTTTTGGCCCATTTTGAAGCTGCACAGGACTTTTTGGCTAGGTTAGAGACTGAGGATGAAACCTGGCTCCACATCCATCCTGAAACCAAGGAACAGTCAAAGGAATGGCGCCACAGCGGGTCCCCGCGGCCGAAGAAGTTCTGAACCCAGAAATCGGCCGAATAAGTCATGGCGTCCGTTTTCTGGGACAAAGGCGGTATTCTGTTGGTGGACTACCTACCTCAGGGCTCAAGTATCACCAGACAGTATTATGCTAACCTCCTTGACCAGCTGAAGGAGGCAATTAGGACGAAACGCCATGGAAAGTTGACCAAAGGGATCCTTTTTTTGCAGGTCAATGCACCTGGGCACACGTCCGCGTTTGTGGCTGCCAAATTGAACACCCTGGGTTTCCAATTGGTCCACCATCCCCCCTACTCACCTGACCTGGCCACTTCGGACATTTATCTGTTCCTGAATTTGAAGAAACACCTGAAGGGGCAACGTTTTGTGGACATTTCAGACATCAAATATCCTGCTGAGAACTGGCTTGCGGCCCAACCAAGGGACTTTTATTCGAACGTCCTAGAAAAGCTGCAACTACGCTGTACCAAGTGCATCAGTCTCGGGGGAATATCTTGAATAAATGTGTTATTTCACAACTCTGGCTCTCTTCTTTCTGGGCAAAGCCAGGAACTTCTTAGCACCCCCACGTAATATACTATTATACTAATTAATATACTAGAGAGAAGGCACACAATTAATAAATAAATAGCTAGAAAGTCTAATTGTATTGAAAGCATAGTGGATACTTGGAAAAGACTTCTTGCATAGGTAGTGGTTTAAACAACAGCAACTACATTTAAACATGTTTGGAATAATTTTGTCTGCCCAGAAATGTTAATTCAGTGTTTATTTCCAGCACCTTCTTTGGGTTTGTAAGATGCACCCATTAGTGTTTGGTTGGGGTATTAAGAGTTATTATCATCTTTATTTCAACCTCAAACAGCTCAAAGCACTTTGCATGACGCTATGGGGAATAAAGGCTGCTTTCATCATGGCAACCCATACACTTACAGTCCTTTTTCCTGGTGTAAAGGCTAGTATCACATATTTGAGGGGAAGATATATTTGTTTTAGGTAATTTAGGGAAAATTTAATACTTAAACCCCCCATAAAGTAGATCGGCAGATCCAAACCTTGTGAACAGGATCTCAAAAGCAGATCATGTGAACAGCAGATTGAGAAAATTTTTCCTTATTTGTTCATTGCTGGCTACAGACCTTATCACTGCTTTATTGAATTACAGTAGTCATTTCAAGGCTTACAGGCAGCACATGACTCCACTGAATGGCTGCACATTAGAACTTCATTCTTTTTTTAGAAAATATAAAAGTGAACAAAAGTGCAGAGTGAGTTAGATGTAATACTTAGTTACAAGTAAAGCAATGAGAGTAATGTATGTTATTATGCTATTACTGGCCTGCCATAATGATATAGTAAAAGCAGTAATAATGTCCCCTGACAAAATGGTAGCTTTATATATACCAAATGGTTGCATTGTATCACCTTGTCATTATCACCAACCCCTGCAAACTTTTTGAGAGTAGACAAAAAACTTAATAGACATCTTGCCCAGGTAGAGTAGATTGCTAGGAAAAGTGTAGAGGGGCTACATGTAGTTTGGGCTGTATGATGGGTATATTTGGTTTAAATACATTGCCCCAAAGGTTGTTAGGACATCAGCTTTACACATACCAGCAGGCCTAGGTGAGGCATGAGAAAGGGACTGCCTTCCAATAAAGGTCTGAAATACCCTTAATACTTACTACCAATACTCTCAAAAATCTACCTACTTTGAAGTGTAATATGGCCTATTTACTACAACTCTTGTTTTCATGCTTAATTATTTTGTTATGTTGCCATGAGTCACATGTAGCATCTATATATTTTACATCACCTTGGCTAGCACTCTTGTCTTGGAGCACTACAATCCCAGGTTTCATCCCCAGCCAGAACACTATCTCCATGAAGTTTGTATATTCTTTCTGTTTGCATTCTTTTCTGATTTCCTCCCCAAAATTTTTTAGTAGGTTTAATAGCTCCTCCTAAATTGGCCCTAGACTATGGCAGAGACTGCATTATTTTATTAGGGACATTAGGTTGTAAGTTCATTTGAGGGTCACATAGTGAAATAAATGATTCAGTATACTAAAAAGTTATGTAGAATATGTCAGCACTATAAAGAAACTAAATAATTAAAAGATAGGAATACACTATGATTTTGATCAATATAATTATTTACCTATGTGAATTTTCATGTTACTGCTGAATGCTTATACTGAAATGATAATAAAGAACAATTTCAAAAAACAAAAAAAACTACTGCTAGAATGAGAATTTGGGGGTGGCATGTGGTCTATATGTGACTTTTTTTCAAAACCCCATGAACCCTCTTTCCACAAAAATGTTCCTGAATTAGGCCACAAATGTCTAGAGAAAATGTGAACGAAATAAAAGATTTATCACAGTTATCATAAATGCTTAAATTTCCAAAGCTAAGTTCTGCTCCTACTAACCTCAAGCCCACGAGTGGCTTATGTTCCAATGAACCCTGACAAGGCATTGTGTCACTGTATTCCTACAAAATGTACTCCACGTTTACCTTTTATTAATTTTAGGTTTACTTTTTTCCCCAGTTTTTCCCGTTTCCTTCTTCTCTTTACTCTCTTTCTGTCTGGCTTCTCTCTGTTTGCTAATAAATAACATTGATGAGGATCCACAACGGCCTCACGCCTGCAGCTCACAAATGCAGCTGATTAGCTATATGTCATGCTTTCAAATCCCATCTGAGTTGGAGATTTTTGGACAATGCGCTTCACCTGCTGCTTTTCAGAGCTGCTTCAGTCTTTGATGATGCCAGGTTTAAATGTGTACTCACTATTCCATCAGTGATTGACTGAGGAACTTAAAGAGACATCATCATAAACTATTTTGTTTTATATCAAGCAACACGTCAATGTTTTCACTGTTACAAGTACAAGCCAAATTACCTATTTGCTTCTTGTATGGATTTGGAAATACTGTCCAATCAAAGCTCATTGTTGACAGCTCCATTCCCTCAATTAGTGTGGACCAAACTACTTGTTCTATAGACCATTTTCCTAGTTAATTAGTGACATCATTACTACCTGTTGTTTGCAGAACAGAGCCAAGTGACAAGCTGTTCAGATCAATGATGGATAGACACAGAGATAAAATTGTTAGCACTAAGAAAAAATATTTGGTAAGGGGATGAAACCAATAGATCAATATAACCCTGAGCTAATTTCTGGTAACATATATAAATAAATAAAACCACAAATACTTCCTAATCAGAATAATTTGTATAAAAAAATATATAGGGATTACAGCTTTAAAAACAGAGACTGCTTTTGTGATATTTTACAGAAGTGAAAGCAACAAGATTAGAAGGATAAGGACCATTTCAACATTTTACCCCAGGTTCAACCACACTCCATTCAACTGAATGTGAGTGGTTATAAACCATTTTGTGCACCATTTGCACATGGTCACATCTGAAGTTGATTGTGGCTTAATTCCTGAAGACAACAAGTTGTTTCTGGTTGTTCAGTTGCTTTTCCAACCACAACCACATTGGTCCTGCATTATTTAAGTTTTACAAGACTGGAGAGGATGCACTTTTATCAGAGAACATAGGTGATCCAAAAAGCCTTGAGTGGATCTGGTCCTGGATTGAAAACATTTGCTAACAAATAGCAAATTGCTTTTAGAAATCCATTCCAGGTTTGGTGGATCACCCAGGTTCACTGATGAAAGTGTATCCTCTCCAGCCTTGGAGAGCTTTAATAAATCAGGTCCAATAAAGCCGTCATTCTTCATGAGACATCAACTGTCAGGGAGGTCTACTGTTAGCTGACAACAGCTGTCAAATTCAGTAGAGGAGTGTATCTTTAAGAAAACACCCAGGTAGTATACATTTTAGGACCTCAAAGGCATATTTTTAGAGTCTTTCTCCAATAAACTTCATCTCAAATAATAATTCTAGGTGTGAGACATTTTTAAAGCGGCAATCCAGTCAAAAAGGGTAACTCACCTAGTTCTTTGGTATTTGGCTCTGCCACATATGACAAGGTCTCATTCCACCTAACAGGGGCAGGTTACTCATTATACTGAATTTGCAAAGAAAATAAATAAGATTTATTGGGCTAACTGATATCAACACTTAAAAATATCATTGTTGGGTGGGTTGACCAAAAACGCAGCTTTTGTTACAGATGTGTTTAGTGTATATAATTGGTACAGAAACAATATTTATATTTCAGCCAGGAGTAAAATTTTCTATCTGCCAAAATATGTTAATTTACCTAAAACTGTTCCTTAAATATATTTATATTGTAGACAGGATATCTCCAACTCTTCATTCCCTGAAATCTATACAACCTCAAGGGGAAAGGATTCTATTTGCAGTGATACCTCGTCTAGTGATAGTGCTATTTAATTTTTTCGGCTAACAAAGATTTTTTTCCTGATGAGTTTAGGCCTTGGCTAATGAAGATGGACTTGGCTAATGAATGCATTTGTGGATGTGCGATAGCAAACTTTAGCTGTGGTGAGCTGTATTTTAGTTTAATTTCGGCCAACGAAGATTTCAGCTAACGAGTGTGATTCCGCGGCGAATTATCTTCGTTAGCCAAGGTATCACTGTACTTTCAAAAGGCCTATAACATAGCAGCTGAAAATAAATCCAGACACCCAATAAACCCTAAATGGGGAAAATAGAGCAATTTCTTGCACCTTCCTTCCTCTCCAAACTTACTAGGGGTTTTTAACCTGTTAGAAATGATTGGTGTTCCACAGGAATTGTGGGAGGCAGGATGGTGCTGATCAGCCCTTGACTTTTTCAGCTAGGGTCCACTTACAGATGCCAGACGTTGTTTGGCTGTTATTATGATACTCTGATTTGAATAGTATTTTAACTTCTAACATTGAACTCTTTATCTGCAAACTGCTAATAATTTAGATATGTAAAGGCCAAAATCAATCCAGGTTTTTTTCATATACTATGACTATAATATTTAAACCACCATAAGGTACTCATTAATTGATTTTTGTAAAGGCTGACCCCCTGCTACTTAAACTGTCTCAGCTGGAGTTTACAAGTGCACTGAAATGTACTATCTTTATATCCACCAAAAAGAATTATGTTGATCTGCAATAAAGGTTGCCAAAAACCCTGTAACCCTATAACTGATCCAAAGCTGACTGCTTTTTTTCTCAGCACAACCAACGTTTAAATTTAGGTTTGAAAGGAAAAGAGTTAATTTTTTCTTTTTTGTGTCATAGTGTTATCTTAAAAGAGAATGAAGTAATACATGTTCTCTGATGCTTTATTTTTTCTCACTGTGTTTCCTGGGAGTTGAAAGAAAACATCCTTAGAAACAAATCTGTTACATTATCATCAATGTCAAAACACATCTCTCCCCCAGACTGAAGTGCATGGCAATTATTCGTGCCTTGGTTTCAGGTGAAGGGAGATATCCTGCATTGGGAGGAGCTCCTGAGGTGCAGTGTTATTTATAATGGGATGTGTGCGGGGAACGTGAAGATATGTTAGCAAAACACATTCGGAGAAGGTGATTTATCAGCCACCAGGAGGAAAAACAATTGAAAGAAGGAAAATATTGAAAAGGGCAGGAAATTCATTTTAATTATTTGATTTTATGCTTAGCATTGACCTTGGAAAATACTCATCAGTAAATATTTAGGGAACTGTGCTGTACCTATGCAGATGTACTATTTTAAAATTGGGGCCTGAAGGAAGGATAAATTGTTTTCCGATTTTAAGACCCTTTGTTTAACGGACTTGCATTAAACTGTACAAACTCATTAAATAGGAGATAGTGACGAGCATGAAACGTGAACACTAAGAAAATATCTATATAAATACATTTTTGTAAAATCCTGTTTTCCAATAGTTTATTGGGGAGCATCTGTCCTGCCCATCATGTGCTGTACTTCTGCTTGTTGGCCTATTGCTATACTAAAGATGATTTTTTACAAGATTATCCTCCCTTAATACCTAAAGCTCACAACAGCTCTTATTGGATTAGTTAAATTTATTTTTTAATGATTTATTTGTCATTTATGTCTCAAGAAATTTTCTTTCAATTAATGTTTTACATGCCTCTTTATTAGGTACACCTGTTGAAAAGCTTATATATGCAATGAAGTTTAATCAGAATGGGGAAGTAAGGTGATTAAATTGACTTGATTTTGTTGTTCATGCCAAAGAGGCTGGTATTTCAGAAACTGCTGATATGATGGAATTTTTACGCACAACCATCCCTGGGGTTTACAAAGAATGGTATGAAAGAGTGAAAATATCCAGTGAGCGGCAGTTCAGTGAGTAGGGGGAAAATGTCTTGTTGATGCCAGAGGTCAATGGAGAATGGCCATACTGGTTCAAGCTGATAGAAAGACTACAATAATGCAAATAACTATTTATTACAACCCATGTATGCCAAAGAATATCCCTGAATGCACAATATGTAGGACCTCGAAAGCAGATGGGCACTTTCAGTTCTAATAACAATGGTAGACAAGTCTGTTAGAGAGCTTGAATCTCCCTAGCAGGGGCACAGAATGCAATACCAGCCTTACATAAGTTCTAATCCTTTCATGCCTTAGCCTCTAAAAGAAAAAAAAAAGTTTTGCTTGTAGATACACTTCAAAGCCTTAAAGCCTACCTAAAATCAGAAATTTCACTTTACAACTAGAAAACCCTTTTACGTAGAGTAAATAAAGTTTTTTTTGTAAGGGCAATACCCTTTTTTTAAAAAAATGGGTGCAGCACCGCCCCCTAATTCTCGATCGCTTGATGGGAGCACAGAGCCTCCCGGGATTCCTACGTCACACATCGCGGTAGGCTCTTGGGTGCTCTTTCTGCGCATGCCTGAGATGCAGAAGGAGCCCTTTAAATAAAATTAAAAAAAAAAAATTGCTGATCTCACGCATGCACAGTCCTACACACACCTACGTCACCTAATCTTGCATCTGGGTCGGGTGACGTAGGAAGAAGAAGTTGAAAAAAGAGGAGAAGATGATGGCGGCGGGAGCGCCGTCCCGAAGACGGATGCCGGGAAGAAACCTCCAGATGGATCAGACTGCCCTGCGGGATTGAAGGTATTTTTGTTGTTTTGGGGACTTTTGAGTTTAGTTCCTCTTTAATGTATTATAATACAGACTTTGCAACACTTAGCATCATGTTCAATTCTGTTGAATTTCAATACATTACCAGCCTGCAGTACATGCACTGGGTTTTTGGTCACCAGAGCAAGGGCAGCCCTTCACAGCTTGAATGGTTACTATAGACAGTATTGCTTTTGTTCACATCTTGACCGCAGGGACTGATTTTATTTACATCTGTCAATGAAACCTTGCCGTGCTACTCTCAGTGTGTGTCTGCAATAAGCTAGATCAGCATGAAACAGAAACTTAACATAATATGATCAATCCAAAGGACCAGTGCTCCAAAGCCTGGATCATCTGTGTGAGAAATTGATCGAGAAAAGCCTCAAACAACATCCTCAGCCTTTCACCACAGAGCCAGATGTATCTCAGACAGCCGTGATGCCAACGCCATCCTATCATCCCTGCAGGCATAATAGATCCAGTGAGGAACCATGCCTTTTTTCTATTGTGCTTCAGTGTGATTATGTGATTTACCTGTTGTTATATTCTAGGTGTAACAAGAGCCACCTAAGGCTATGAAATCTATTTATAAAAGGCTGAAATCAATTTTTAAGACTTTTTTTGAGAAGTATCAACTCTTTGATTATTTATAAAATAAAATGGCCTGGGTACATTCACTTTGTCATATTTTAATTGTAAAAATACACTCATTGACGTTATGTTTTAATTAGAATTTCTTAGTATTTTATGAGTGTATTTATTTAAGATTTTTACCATCCTAAATTTAGCATAATCCTTTTGTTTCCAAGAAAAAAAAAGAAACATGCAAGCAGATCTGAGTCATTCTAATATGCAAAATATTCCTAAACGCCATCCCTTTTTGTTACCCCTTGGCTTTCTATTGCCAGTATGGTGGGTGGCTGTGATAGTTAGGACCAGTGGGAAGTGGCAAGGAACAGCATAAAGAAAAAAGAACTGGATACTGTTTATATATAACTTTGGATATACATTTCTTTGCATTGTGGATAGTTTACAGAACTTTATTGTTATGTTATTTACAACGTAAAATAAATATTTTTTTAAAAAAATGAATGTTCAGCTTACCATGAACTAGTCCAAAATGTAATAAATATTTCTGTAGCAGCACACATCCAGTGTTTGAAAAAGCTAAAAGCACTGTTGTAATATTTTAATACTGTAGGACAAAATGTTGGAAAGTGGTCATATAGTTTTGCCTATTTGGTATTAATGACTTATTGATGATGATGATGGCTATGTTAGCCAATTCTCCATCTGTTTTTGATTTGGGGGGATTCACCTTTGTAAGAATGATAGTGTTGGCCTCAGAACAAATGGGAAGGGAAATTTGTTTAATGGGTACACTTCTTAAAGTAGCTACTTTGTAAAAGAGTAATTCCCCACACATTTTGGAGAACTTTCCCAATTGACTTCCCAAGTTCCCAATTGACTTCAATCTTGCCAAAAATTGCCATGGGAATGAGAACTTAATTTCATTTATTCCTAAAGGGAATGTCTTTGGTGGTCATATTACATGTCTGTGTAAGAAATCTAAATTTATTTATATTTACACAATTGTTTTACCTTAAAAAAAGGGGAGTAATAGGGCTTTTGACTTGTGACAATGCAGTTGGAATCAGTAGGGGAGGGGAGTAAATGAGTTCTATAGGATGTGCAACACAGTCCAGAGCCATTTCCACGATTCCTATGCACCTGGCCTGCTACTTTTTCAATCTGAGTTAGCTTGAGTCATCACATAGAGACATAAAAGCTCCATGGCCCATTACCTCTCTTTTTGTCATTGTAGTGTGGGATGACAAACTCATTTGGTCACAAGGCTCTTTTATCAATTCACAACCTAAACCCTTGAGTAATGATTGATGCCTCCCTGAGTCTCCGACTTCCTCTTTGACAACACCCATCATTTAAACATTTGCATGTCAACACAGAACACAAAGAATATCAGTCTCCTGCACTTCTTTGAAAACCTTTACAAAAGGGACAGAAGGGCATTGTTAGAATGAATCAGTTCTGAGAAAGAAATTAAATAATACTTGTAGAAAATATAAAGTGATACACTATAATACCTCATACACTGACAGCTGCAGGTATGATTATTTTTAAACAGCATCCTCTTCAACTGTTCTATAGATATCCAATATCAAATGTTATATCTAAATGGTTTTCCTGTTTGTTGAGTTCATAGGTTTGACACATTCCTTGTGATGAATTCCATTGGTAGGGTTACCAAAACCAATGGAACGGGTAAGAAAATACCCATATAGAAAAGGGGGAAAGGGATTTAAGGAATCATTATAAAGACTTCACTTGATATTGTTAACTAATTAAAGTAATAATCTTGTAAAAAGGACCATATTTAAGTTTCCAAAGTTCTAAGGGGGCATTAGAGTCAGGAGGGTGGGGTGATTTATTAAAAAAAGGAAAAGTAACTAAATTGTGCCTACTTCCAAAATCTATTTGAGTTATAAAGTTTAAAAAGGAATAGAATTTTGCAAGATTTTGCACAAATGTATGTTTGGATAGAATAAGATACTGTTTATCCCCATGGAATGGTGCAATGCCTTTCTTCCACGTGTGTACTTCTCATGTGTCGGATATCGTGTACCCCACTGAGTGCTGCAGTTTCACTTGTCAGCCAATACATCACTATAGTATAAGGCTATGACAAAACAGCCGTAAAGACAGAGGGCATGTAATACAACACCCCCCCAAAGTGCTGGATAGCAGTGTGAGTGAATATTGAACTGGGCGCAGACATAGAGGTTATTATTTAAAATCTTTCCATACAGAGTGCTGCTGGTTTAAATTTTTGTACAGTGACAAGGTTACTTTAACATTTTTATTCTGAAAGCCAGTGACAATTTAAAGCTCATCCCCAGGCAATATTTATATTTGGTTCAGTAGACAGTAGGAAAGGTTAAAACTTGAGTCAGGTTTTAAATGCTACTTGTATACTCATAGTGAATATCCTTTTTTTATTCCTTTTCTGTATGACATTTCTCACCTGGAGAAGAAATCAGGGTAAATCTCCTTCATTGGGACACGGACAGCAATAAAAAAGTGACAGGTTTCGTCCAAGATGCATTAGACTAAAAATGTTATCTTTCTTAACCTTTTGTTGGTTCTGATGACCTTAAATTAAACAAAAAAATTGGGAGGTGTTCCCCTAAAGCAGAGGTAGGCAAACTCTGGCCTGTAGGCCAGATACAGCCTAGCCAGTATTCCACTTCAGCCTAACGCCCCCCTAGTTATTTATTGTTGGATCCGGCGTATTTGAATTGTCGCATTATCCCAGATTCCCTCGATATCGAGTTCCCGCACAGTAACCCCAATTACTATGCCTACGCAGAATTACTAAGCCTAAGCAGAAGCAAAGCGCAGCTACCAGTCTCCAGAAGGTTGACCTCGAACGTCATGTCTTCAACCTGGAATGGACTGAAGAATTATTCTCTGTCCAACACGGCAACAAAGCCCTGTGTTTAGTGTGCAATGACACCAACAGCACTTTTAAGCGGTCGAATCTTAAGGGGCATTTCGATGCCAAGCAGGTGCACACGTACAGAGACTACACCGTAGACTGAGGCTGCTCAATTGCAGTCACGGTTGGAAAAAACCTTTCCTTGGACACCTTGTTTCTTCTGCCCTAGTGTGCCTTCTTGACCTCCTGAAATGACCTAGTAGTCCAAAAGGTTTGCCGATCCCTGCCCTAAAGTATGACACCATAAAATAGAAAGGAAATGGGCATTTCCACCAAATGATGACAAAGATAAAAATATTGACACATGTTCTAATCCTTACATCTCCAGTTCAAAGACACAAAAAACATTGCGGCTTGAATTTCAAGCTTCCAGAACAAACTGATCAAAGTGCAGTCATGCCCCAGTTCTGCAGCTCAGTATCTGAAACAGCAACACAGGCTTAGGAATGTAAAATAGTTAGTGAATCAGGCTAATATTCAGAACAGGAACATTTCATAGTAAAGGAACCATGAATACGGTCAAGTACAAAAACGTTCTTATCACTTTCACTATCACTTATCCATTTTTTTTTGGACTGACCAAGAACATTCATCAAGAGATGTCCATACACTATAGTAAAAGGTGCCAGATAACTTAGATTTTGACCGAGCAAAATTATCTACCTTTAAATAAATATGATTCTTTTTTGCCCCAAAAAGCAATAAATCTATTATTGTACTCCACACTATATCCTCAATTTACAGATGAAGCCATTGTATAATACATATCATAATAATGAATTAAAATCCTAAAAATATACTCATTAATCATTTAAACGATGTATAAACAGAGATCTTCAGCATTTCTTGTAGTGCTGTACCGGATTTATTAACACAGAAAATAAATGCAGACATGAGGGGCTCTTGGGTAATCTGCAGGTCCTAGGTTCTTAAGGACGCATTGATTTTCTTTTCTACATATTATTTGTAACGCATGATAAATGACCATCATAACCCTCCTCCCTCTATACAGGTGATGGCTGGGGTATGAAGTGACAAAGAAGAAATTAGATTGTACCAACAGACATATTGATGATGATATACAGTGTTTGAGAGAACTGTTGGTGACAGGTGAAATGAACATCTATGACATATTATGCTGTAAAAGACATCTGTAACCTGTACTGATAAATCAATTAAATATATGGGGAATTTTTGTAGGAAAATGATGCTTTATTCTCTCATAAAAGTGCTTGGAAATCTATCAACCTGCTGTCATGTTTTTTTACTTCCACAAGGGGTAGCCTGGGAAAGGTCTGCTGCTGTCATTTCTATTAAATTGTTGTCCAGTCCACCCATATGTGGATTGAATAACGAAAGTCTTGTTTTTAGGACCATCATAACCGCGGCCTGGATCAGGTTACTTTTTTAAATGAAAAATGTACTCCAGGAAGTTGCTAAATTCACAAAAAAAACAGCATACACAAAATACTTTTTAACCTTTATATATATGGCAAATTACGCAGAACTGTGAAATAAATGGGTGGTTGCAGATGACAACTCTGCAAACCTATTTGATGGGCGCAAACAATGGCACAGAGGGAGAAGGGGACCCTTATGATTTAGGAGGTGGAGGACAGTAAGGGTTGACAGGAAAGGATGGAATGGCAGGTGAGTAATGATTGTTTAGGAGACAGATGAAGATGGGTAGGCAAGTTTGAAAAGGTGAGATTTAGGGGTTTTTGTAAATGTGCAGAAGATAGGTTAAAGCCTAATAGGGTGAGGAAGGGAGTTCCAGAGACCGGGGACAGCTCTAGAGAAGTCTTGGAGCCATTCCTGGGGAGAGGTTATGAGTGAGGATGTCTTAAACAGGTCATTGGAGCAATGGAGAGGTGGCTAGGGGTGTATTTTGTATCAGGTCAAAATTTAAGTTGGACAAGAATGGTTGGTGATTAAAAAGCAAATCAAAGAAGCTCAAAAGCAAAAGCAAAACTTTGTTATCAAGGCCCAGTTGAACAAAAATACAAATTCTTTGAAAGGTAATATAGCTTCAAGCTTGGAGTATTTCTTGCTTGAAAGAAGCAAAAGCACAAAATACATAAATAAAATGGATTGCTTTGGCAGAGTTGCAAAACAAGATTTCAGACGTGTCAATGTGTATTTTTAGGCTTGTGATGTCCCTACATTTAGATGTTATGAAGAGCATGAATTTAAGATCATACAGAACATGTAAAAAATTGAAGAAGATAACTTTTTTTTGTATACCAGCCTATCACATCAGCTGGAACACTGATACTGTGTAAATAGTTTCATTGTATGTGACCATGTTGGAGACTAGGGTGTCCATGTAAAAAGTGTTATGTCTGTGAACCTGGGAAGTTTTAGCACTACTTACATTTTTTGTAACCTTACTTATATGGTCATTTACAAATCATCTGTTTCATATTAAAAAATATTGTTGGAGCTGTAAAAATGTAAAGTGCAGGATATCTAATCAACTCATATTTCTTTTGTGCTTGTAGTCAATCCGCGAAGTGACAGGATATGTCCTTGTGGCTCTTAACCAGTTTGAGTATCTCCCTCTTGAGAACCTGCGAATAATTCGTGGAACTAAGCTATATGAGGACCGTTATGCACTCTTCATCTTCTTGAACTATCTGAAGGATGGAAAATATGGATTGCGTGAGCTTGGACTGAGAAACTTGACGGGTGAGTCATATTTTTTCATTATGTGTAGTATGTAATGTTTTAGACTTCCAGTTCAACACACTGTAGATTAATACTTAACACAAAACATTTTCATTTTTTTAATCTCCTAGTTGGTATCAAAAATTCAAAAGACGATTCAGATATATTTTTGCAGTATTACCAGATTTTGCAGTATGACTAAAATAAAATTTAAAATGCTCACATAACTCAAACTAAACGGCAAGCCAATCTAGGCTCTTAAGAAATCATGATTGGATAAAATCTATAACCTGTAACTTGAGTTCTGAAATGGCATGGCATTATCATGTCTGGATTCATCTTTTGTTATTTATATGTAATAGTAATTACTATAACTGCTTTTTTTAACATCATATTAAATAAAATTTAGGTCCCAGACATACTACACAATTTTGAAATCTCTCTCCTCTTGCTGGACTTTGGTCCTCATCTGTTGAATGAGGACCTTATGTAAAATCTTAGACTTAGAGATTTATTTACTACAATATTTTCGATTCGAGGGTATACTTTGTGTACTTTTGAGGGATTTGCTCTTGCAAGTTTCCAGAATTTTCTTTTTTATTCTTACCACACCAACTACCAATATAAATCCATACTGGGAAATGGTCATTTTGTTGGTTTGAGGATACAGGACTCTATGATGGCGCGTGGTGTGCCTGTATCCCTGGTAGTCTGTTCTCAGCTATGCTCTCACCACCCAGTCTTGATTTAATTCTTGACAGGCGCTTCTTCCTCACTGGGTGTAACATAAATTTAATGCCTGCATGTTACTAAGCAGACACGGCCACTGCCATTATTAATAAATTATTATTAATAAACAGGATTTATATAGCGCCAACATATTACACAGCGCTGTACACTAAATAGGGGTTGCAAATGACAGACTAACACAGACAGTGATACAGGAGGAGAGGACCCTGCCCCGAAGAGCTTACAATCTAGTAGGTGGGGGAATTTACACACAATAGGAGGGAGAATGAGAACATTACAGGAGTTTGTGTGGTCATATGAACTGCATATTTAATTTAAAATGAAAGGTATGTCAGTTTAGTGAACACATAATATCGGCTATATTTTAACGTTCAGTGAAGGGAATGGGTTTACAAATATTTTATTGGAAAGTTGTGGGTATGGATGTTTTGTTTGCCCATACTGTGAAGGGATTACAGGATAATATTTCCCACATGCCTATGTTTCAATATTTTCATTGCATCTATTTTCTTTTACTGGTGATGCTAATTGAAAGCAAGACTTCAGCTATCTTTAACATCCCCTCAGGCCTTCTATATATATTGAAGCATTAAAGCAATGTCTATTGACAAATTGTACACGCTTCTGTGCTGGTCTACATTTTTCAGCCTAAGAGTCCAATGGGAGATTCCACAGAGAATGAAGTCATCAATCCAATATTTCTATATTTTAAAATAGAATTGCATGTCCCGTTGTTTTTTTAGTATACTAAGGCTGTTGGATGTATGCCTAAAGCAGACTAAATGATAATACTAAATAATGATAAATGTATATAGCCAAAAATTTTACTGCTAAAACAAGTGGCCCATAGACTTATATTGCGATAGGAAAGCTGCAAAGCACACATATGGCACAGCACAACAAAACATGGTCTGTATATGTACCAATCTATTAATTATACATAATAACATACCTAAAAACCTTAAAAAGTTGATGACTTCCTTCTATATCCAGATAATGTGTTTTAGAAAAGTTAGACGGCATGTAATATTATAATACCAGTGCTGGTCACTGAGCAGTCTTTTAATGATGATACTCAGTACCATGTATCACCCCAAAGCCAGCACATTGTTGGGACTTTATTACATTTGAGGGGCTTTTTTAGACACCAACCCAAGGTATTTTGGATGACTTTCAATACACTTTTAAACTTCAAGGATTCTTTTATTAAAACTGTCAATCTAATATTCACCAAACACTCTTTGTTGGAAACCATTTACAAAAAAAACACATTGACCTGAAATATTCTCTTCCATAGAATGTTTAGGGAGTGTCAAATTCCTAATTTATAAACAGAACCCTAAATTACCCCATTAGATCAACTTAAAAGGACCTTTGATGCACCTCACTGATATACCAATACCATGTGCTGCCATAAAAAATATTACAGCCTCTTTTTTACTTTGTATTTCAAAATAATTGATTGTCTTAATGCTACATATATGTGTATATATGTACATATATGTATGTACAAAATGCTATATATATATATATATATATATATATATATATTATATATACATATATATATATACTAATGCTGCCCAGTTGCATGCGCACAACAACAGAACACACATGCATAAAGTTAATCTCAATGTTTTTTAATATACAAACCTAGTGGTGCATTTTTGTATAATAGTGGTTTGTGAACATTATATATACTCCTGGATAAATAGGAGCTTTTGTTTGCTTATTTCTGCATAGTATTATTGGCTGTTTTGCATCAAGTGATTTATTGGTACAGGACAGAAAATTACTTTCTTCAGTGACATTCTACTTTTAAGCAGATTTATTTTGCAAACTAAATAATTTTATAAATGATCCAAGAAAATATTTTGTGACAGCAGAATGGTGATGGTAAATTCTGCTTAAACACAAACTTTTAACTCACTTTACCCATTAGATCATCATAGCTACTGCTGTTAGCATACAGAAACTTAATGCCCTCAATATAGTTTTGTCCTTCACTTCTAGTATTGACACATGAGTAGTTGCAATAGACTTTACATTGATATTTGATATTCTGTAAATTGACTGATACCCCAAGCTTTTTTACTTTTTCATGTAATAATGCTCTGTGGGACTTACAGAGGGATTTGACATTCAGCAATTGATGGCACCAAAGGATTTTACTGGATATCTTGTACCGAAACGCTTCACAGTGTTAACTGCTTGTTATACTTTATGTGCATAGCAGGTTAACAAGACTTTTAGAAGTGTGTAGTAGAATTTGGAAGTGATATACTAAACTGGCCCCACAAAAGTGCATTCACTTCAAACATTAAAATATTTTTTTTAAACACGCTAGCTTTTACCTTGTAAGATATTTGATATGAACAGGATGTTACTGGACAAGCATCAGTGCCTTTTTAGTACCCCTTACTGTCATTTTTGTGAATGTATTATGGATTTAAACACAGAAAAGAAGCAATATTAGGTCCAAGCATTGCTAAGGGTTAAAAAAAAGTTTTTGCATACAGTTCCCTTGCAGTATTGGTCTTGTTACATCAGCTTTATCACAACACACGTTAACTCCCCTAGCATTCTAATTCTGTTCCTATTTCCACGCAAAAAGTGTTACCTTTTTTTCCATGGAAATTCATTTTACATTGTAGCCTATAATTCTTAGGTTTAACTCACCAAAAAATTTCCAGTATTTAATAAATTTAATAATAAAATTAAAACAAAAACCCGCAAACCAGGAAACCCCAGGGATTGTCTTTGCATTCGCCGGCTGGAGATGGGAGGGAAAAGACATTTCCCGAAGACCCCTGGGGACCAGCAAGACACCGGGGGATGACAAC
The DNA here is from genome assembly GCF_032062135.1 of Pyxicephalus adspersus. NCBI lineage: Eukaryota > Metazoa > Chordata > Amphibia > Anura > Pyxicephalidae > Pyxicephalus > Pyxicephalus adspersus. The sequence continues at coordinate 56,725,552 of NC_092864.1, forward strand.
GGAACAAGGTAAGTGAGGTTTTTTAATCTTTTTAGCAGCCCCGAGTGTGACTCAGGATTACTTTTTTTGCATTGAAAATCTACCCCGAGTCACACTCAGGATTAGCGCTAGGGGGGTTAATGAACATTTCTAGAGTTAGTGTCACAGCTTTCATTCACATGCTCTTGTGCATTGCCAGGCTATTTCGACTACTTATTGCAAAGCATAATAATGCTTTATTATACTACAAAACAAGTTTGTGGTACAGTTGGCAAATACATGTGTGCTTTACTGCAACACAGAGGAACAGAGAAGTGTGAATGGGCCCTTGGAGTCATGCATGGTCTATGAAAAAAATGTAATCAGTAAATAATCTAAAAGTAATCTAGATTTTAGATAACTGCAATCTAGGAATGAGCCAGCACACTCAACACAAGAACTAACCATTTGATACAAAAAAGGCCCAGAATCAGGATCTTTATGTTACACAGTTGATGTCAAAGTGTATGCATCTACAGTCAGATAGAAATGAAAGAAATAAACCTACATGGGAAGTATACCTTAACAATAAAACACTTGTGTTTTTAAAATGAGCATTGGGGCAGGACATAAAGGCAAAGCATGGGCCTTCTGGAACAATTATACTGTGGACTGGTGAATAACAGAAAGAGTAGTTTGGCCACGATTACAGTAAGCATGTTGAAAGAACCTTTTATCAATCACGATGAATGATTGTGGAGTTTCTTTGTGCTTTATGGGCTAGTCAGCTTATAGGGTTCTATTTAAAAAGGAGTGAATCTGACATTTCCTCAAACATTCCCTGGTAGAGAATTGATTGCTCCCATTGAAACACATGGACCAGGAAGGTTCCCCACCAGGGAATGTTTGAGGGAATGTCAGATTCACTGCTGTATAAATGGAGCCCATTGAGCTAAAGCTACGTACACACGTCAAATTTTTCGGCTTCGGACGGATATCGGGCGAGAATCTGGCGTGTGTACAGCCCGCGTCGTCCTGGCGGATCCACGAACGATGAGCGACGAGCGATCCTAATGCAAGGGAGGAGATGCAGGGTGCCGCTCCGTCGCTCTCCCCCTCCCCTCTCCATAGAGCAGAACGGTGCTGTATGTACAGCACTCGTTCATGCATCGTGCGGTTCTTATCGATGGAAAGGATCGTGAAAGATCCTTTCCAACGACAAGAATTGCACGTGTGTATATGGCTTTACTCTAAATTCTGGATCATATCAAAGTGTGCTTGATTAGATTTTGAGGCCATTTTATTCGTTAAGTTAAGTTTGTAGTACAAAAATAAACAAAGGTATCAAATCCATGACAGGAAGAACATACATACAACAAAAAATAAAAAGTAAAAAGGTAGTGCAATCACAAAGTCAACAAAGAATAAAAACTATGACCTACTTAATCAAGTCACATAGGACGATTTTGAGGCCATTTATCAAAAAGTTGCAGCTGAACATGAAATAAAAAATCTAAATAAAAAATAAAAAAAGATGATTATTGCATAGCCTAGTCAAAGCTCTGATATGAATCCCATTGAAAAGTTGTGAAGGATTTCAAAAGAACAGGTAATACAAGAAACAGATAAACATCTCGCAGCTAAATGAATTTTGCATGATACAATCATCAGAGACGATGGGTGGGTAGGAAGTGATTTTTGTGAGAGCAATACCAGCTTCTGAGACTAAAAATGTACTAAATTAAAAAAAAAACACCAAGGGCCCATTTTTTAAAACAGTGAATCAGACATTCCCTCAAATATTTCCCTTATGGCAGTAAATGATTCTCACGAGGGAATGTTTGAAGGATTGTCAGATTCCCTGTTTTATAAATAAAGTTTTCTTGAATTTCTTGCGTTTTTATGGAAATATATAACCATTATATGTGGGTATTATCAAAATATAAACAAATCAACACATTTCTTGGAGAATTTTTTTTCATGTGCCTGTGCCAGTTGACAGGCTTGTGAATCAGCAGTGAAAACAATGATATCAATGCCCTGGCAACTTCTTTCATCCCACTGTAGTGAGAACAGGCACAGCCTAAATGAACCTGTGAAAAGGGGGAACAGATATAGACTGGGCTCGTGGCATTTCAATTTTTAACTATTTTGAAAACATTTTTTTTAAATAACACTTTCTACTATTTTTCTAAAATAACACTTTTGCCATAGGTTTATACTGCCACTTTTGCCATTGGTTTATACTTGAGTAAAAGCATTTCCTATATATTTACTTTCTGATCTAAATTCTCCATCTTTCCATTCTTTCCCTGGGACTGCAAATCATAGTGGGAAGCTGTTCTGTTGATTTGTAAAATAGGTGTGGCTAAATGCTAATTGATAGGTTTGTGAATCAGTGATAACGGCGATATCAATGTCCTGGCAACCTGTTTCACCCCATAATGCTCTAAACAGTGCAGAATTGTTTCCACACATCAAAAAAGTTGCTTTAGATGAACATCATTGGTAGGATTTACAGGTATTTAAGGGATTTTGGAGACTAGGAGAATACTGTAATTGCAGATTCCCCTTTAAGTGCTACAGCAGACATTTATATATATAATGGTCGGCCATAGTTTTACTTTAAGTTTACCCTTGTTTCCTGCTCATCAGTAATAGGCCACTTGCATTATGAATGGTCCACAATTAATTTGTTTGCATTAGACTTTTCTTTCAAAAAGAATGTTAATAAAGGCATTATAGTTTGTATTTTTCATATGATGTCTGCATTATCAGAGGATACAACATGTGGATATGATATTAGATATATGAGGTCTTGGTTGAAGGGATTATTTAATCCATTATTGCTTCATGTTTCAGTATGTTTGTATGTGTGAAATCTTCTATGTAGTTAACCAGTGGGTGTGAAGCCTTCCCAATTATCAGGGACCTTGATGTTTTCTATCAGATTAACTGCAAACCTAGATGACCACAGGGGGCTGAGCTCAATGTATGTCCCAGGCAGAGCAAAAAAAGAACCATCAGACATCTCTGGTGACTTTAATGGAGATCTTAGGATCAGTTTCAGTTTGTTTACAAGCCATCACAGGTCATCGAGGGACAACAGACAAGACCGGAATTCTAACTAGTGTACTCCCTGTGTGAGCTTTGCAAATCAGTTTTTAGAACAACTGCTCTTTGATTTCACAAAGACATGCTCATTTGCTTTTTGACATTAGATTTCTATTGCAAAATGACCTAGACAAAATATTAATCTTTAATTAGCAAGATATGTTTTAAACTACTGAAATGTGAAATCAATTTAATTAAATCAGAATCATTACTGAAAATGCCACTTCAAACTGACTGTACCATATAATATATATATATTCATTATATATTACCAAAAGTATAATGTGATGGCCTAACTTAATAATCAATTCAATTCGTATCCTATCAGGCAGGTCCTTGCATTTAACATTTGTTGATGGATCCAAAGGAAATTTCACACATTGTCAATTTGTATTATATTGTAATGTATAATCTTAGAATTTATATATAGTAATTAGGTATTTTTTAAATTATTACTTACTATTTGTCATATTTTGCTTTACATATTATAGATAAATAAATGTTTTTTTACTGGTTCAATGTGTCTGATTCAATCTGACTTATTCATGATTCAAGATTTACTGTATATATTTGAGTATAAACCAAGACCCCCTTTTCTAATCAAAGTGCCACTAGAAAATTCATCTTGATTTATGCTTGGGTCCACCAGTGGATAGTACGGTGTCCTCATGTAAAGTGTATAATAAATCTTGCTGTTGGAGAAAAAAAAGACATGAGTTTGTTACACACTTTAAATGGGGACACAGCACAATCTACCGTTGGTCAACAGTAATGCATAAAGGAACATATAGGCGATCTAACTTAACAACATAAATACAAAATACTTTAACCTGTGAAAAGGGAGGGGGGGGGGGAGATATAGACTGGGCCTGAGTCATTTTTCCCTTGTTTAAATAAATGTTTTTTTAATAACATATTCCACTATTTTTCTAAAATAACACTCTTGCCCTGGCTATATACTTGAGTCAAAGCATTTTCTTTTATTTCCAGGTAAAAATAAGTACCTTTTTAAATTTGAGTATAATATATATGGTATATATATATTATATATATATTTATATATATTTGGCACAAACTCCTGTTTTCTCCTCTTCTAAAAGTGGCTAACCACTCTCTGTGCTGGCCCACATATAATGAGCCTAATTTATTAAAGCTCTCCAAGGCTGGAGAGGATACACTTTTATCAGTGAAGCTGGGTGATCTAGCAAACCTGAAATAGAGGCCCATTAGACACTGCAGGCCCAGTGTCTCTAAAGCAAACTTGTAGTAACTTTATTTACTTTGAAGTCTCTCCTGGACTATATCACACTTAAGCTGCGTACACACTTGCAATTTTTGTCGTTGGAAAGGATCTTTCACGATCCTTTCCAACGACAAGGGGCTGCAAGATGCATGAACGGTGCTGTACATACAGCACCGTTCATGCTCTATGGAGAGGGGAGGGGGGAGAGCGACGGAGCGGCACCCTGCTGCGCGCTCTCCCCTTCCCTTTCATTACGATCGGCTGTCGTCCATCGTCCGTGGATCCGGCAGGTCGGTCGTCCGGACGATGGACGACACCGACTGTACACACGGAAGATTTTCGCCCGATAATTGGCCGATGCCGATTATCGGGCGATAAAAATCTGCCGTGTGTACGTAGCTTTACCCTTTAGAGATATATACAACAAAAAACAAGTGCTCAGGTCAGTCCCTGGTTCCCCCTATTCCCCCAGCACCTCTGGCTATTAAATAAAATGGAAATGATAGTTAAAAACATGAGATAAATTAGGATCTTCAAATGTTTGGCAAAATAATTGTAAAATGATGCCACAGAGATAACATGAGATAGCTGACGTTAGATTTAATTACATAAACTAAAACATGGTTAATTTGGTTAGTGCTGTTTATGATCAGTCAAGTCGCCAAAAGCAACAATAAAAAGATAACATAAGGTAAGCACCCATGAGAAATGTCATGTTATGCTATCCAACAAAAGATGATCCTATCCGTATTGTGGGTTAAAAATTATGATATATTATTGTTTACTACGGAATCACACCCAATCAGTTTAAGGAGACAGTTCTATTGTGTAATGTCACCGTAATCTGATTGGGTAAATATAAATGTGTTGGTCTGGTGAGCCTTTAGTAAATCATCTTCTACTGACTTCAGCATCTGTAGGAACATGAAAAAGAATATGTTTTTACGAGAAGACTACCATGAGAATATGTTTTCTTTTTAAAGAACACAGTAAAAATAAGTAGTGTGGATCAAATCAATAGAACGGCTGATTGATCAGTTTATGGTTTGTCTAATTATTTCTATGTAGGTTTGTTGTACATGATCATACCATGTAGAAATGCAAGAGCTCGTTCTTAATGTATTCTAACATATTTGTAGATTTGAAATATTTATTGGTGTATTCAGTTAGATAAGAACGTTCACCTTTTGCAGATTCATCTGGTTTTCAAGGTGATCTATTTATAACCTCAGCTATCTAAAGCCGTGTACAGACATGCAATTATTGTCGTTAGAAAGGATCTTTTACGATCCTTTCCAACGATAAGAACCTTACAAGGCATGAACGAGTGCTGTACATACAGCACCATTCTGCTCTATAGAGAGGGGAGGGGGAGAGCGACAGAGCGGCACCCCCATTCACTTGCATTAGGATCGCTCGTCGTTTATCGTCCGTGGACCTGCCAGAACTGATCCACGGATGATGAACGATGCAGGCTGTACACATGCCAGATTCTCGCCCGATAATCGTCTCAGGGCAAAAATTTGACATGTGTATGTAGCTTAAGCCACCTATTCTAAGCTAGCTAAAACTTTTTTTAACAGGCTGACCTGGGTTACTGCAAGACATAGCTTCTATTTTTTAAAGTTAAAACCTTAACTCATGGCCTTGAAATCAATTTAAGCAGCATCTATGTCTATGTCAACTTCTCAATCCCCAGTCTAGGTATTTATTATTACAATACAGTAAATCTACCCAATGGACTGGGATTAGGGGGTGAAACAGTAAGGGGAACAGAAGGTATAAACCTGTATTTTACTATAGCCGGACATCTGTGTTTCCATTGTCAAAAAGGAGACCAAAGTAAAATACATACATTTTAGTTAAAAGGTATTTTTCTTGTCCTTGCCACTGCCAAGAAGATTGCAATCTTTTTTTTTCATATTTGATTGCAGTGTTGGGTGATAGGGTGCAAAATCAGCTGCTGGGCAGCCATGTTGAAAGAGTGAGATAAGGCTGTGTTTTCCATGAATGTATACATTTCTTAAAATTGCCAATTCATTTAGTTATTTTAGATGTATGCCTTGGTTAGATTTAGTGGCTATACCAATTGCAATTTACATGGCAGTTTTAGATGTTATGTTGAACAAAAATATTAGGGAAATGAAGATGAGCAGATTGTTTACTGGTAATAAAAGTTCTTTTGTATATTATTATCTGGTGTGCTGGTCATAGTGTGCAACCAGAAAATGACCGCAGTTTTGGAGGGTCATGGAAAGAGCAAAGACACAGCGACTGTGGGAAAAGGCTGCCAAATGGGATGCTGGGACCAGGGACAAAACAGGCATAAACATACTGAAATCTGAATCTTACTGACAGATGGTCATTGGAATCAGGGAAAGTGAAACCCCACAATAGGAATGTGATTGAAATGGATTGTAAAATAAGTATGCAATAAATATCAATGTGAAAATGTAATGTTGATGTATGTATGGTTTTTACTCACTTTTACGCCTTAAAATTAGTTACTCAAACATGTATATTAGTATATTTATTAAATGTTTGTTTATTTGTTTATTAAATGTTTAGAAAAAGTTGTCTTTAGTACTACTGAACAAGTGGCAGCTTTCATCACTGGCTGAAATAAAAAGGGAACTCTGGAATTGTGCCCAAAAAAGGCAAATGACTAGTCATGAGTATATACCAGCAAATCTTTATTACTTTACCTTATTATGCCTTGTTCTGCACTATGTCTCTTTGTGGAAATGGCCATCGGGATAGAGAAGAACATTAAGCAGAAGTGTAGTTATTTTACTAATCCTTACCCAGATCTCCTGAAACTACAATGGACAGGTAGCAGAACCTTTTATTGAATAGCACAGATATACAAATATCCAGCTGTAGGCACAGGAATGCCACGTCACCCTATCATTTTAGGAAGTACAGTTGAGTTCTGCTCCACTTTAAGCAGAGAAAAAAAAGAAAATGCTTAAAAGTACTACTGTATATCTACTGCATTTAATAAATTTGTTTTCAACCCTATTTGCCACAGTTTAAATGTAATGACACAGAGGGAAGAAATGTTGTGGGACAAAGGATTGCAGAAGCTTCAGCTTCTCAAGGTATCCATCTGCCCTTAGAAAAACTCTCTTTGTTATTTAGAAGTGAATTTGAGATGTGAATTGAGATTGAGAAGTAAATTGCTGTTGCCTGCACATTACATTTACAATGTTTGTGTATAAGCCCATAATAATAATACACTGTTGGGTCAATAAGTAGAGTTTTGATGTAACTGTGAATCCAAAAATTAGTTCTAATCGATTAGGGTAACCAGATCATACCTGGTGTCTGGGCCGAAATACTATTTTATAACTCCTATCCAAAGTTAAAGCCTACCACTAATCTATTTGGCATAAAAAAAAAGAAACACCCTTTGGTATGCCATGTAGACCACAAAAAAATAAAACACACAAATGATTGCTCCTTTAGTAGAGAATCGGGAACATTTGATCACTACTTCTATATTTGCTTACAAGGCTGTTGAACTCCCACTGTGCTTGGAAAGGTCATGAAAACCTGTCTAATTCCAACGCATATAGGTTAAGGCATAAGGGATAAGATACTGAGTGCATTCCCCATTGCCCACTAGGCCTGACCTCTGGATTGCAGTATAGATTGACCATGGTATAATCCAGAGGTCAGGTCCAATGAGCTGTAGGATAAATGGTGTCATTATACCATCATTTGGAAAACATGCAGTATCAAACTAGATTTACAAGGATCTGCCAAGAGGTTTGTGATGCATTTACTTAGAAATCCTAGTTTTCATTTAACAATGTTTGAAAAAAAGAAAATACCTTATTGGATGTTGATAAGAATATGAGGAAGTTTGGTGTTGGCTCCAAACTAATCTCTTCTTGATTTCTTCTTGTCTTGGCACTCTGCCTATCCGTATGCGGGAGAAATTGTTTCTTGTGAAGCTAGTTTAGGATGTTCTGGCCTCATTCTCACCTTGTCAGGGGTGAAGTCCCTTAAAGTCAGTAATTGGCTGTTCTGAGTGTGTCTGGTAAATGTTTTGAGTTTTCAGCTAAGCAGTTCATGTAACGGGAGAATTGTGGGATCTTGGCTCTGTCTTCGGCTACACAGTAACAGGACAAGTGCGGTGTGAACTCAAAGCCCTGGCTGATAATATATCATGAAAGGTGAACAACAGATCATCCTGTACTGTCATGTTGTTGGCCAAAAATCAAATAGCAACAGCAATTTGCACATATTTAATGCATTTTGCATTTGAAACTAATTCAATGTATTTTTATATCAAAGTATAATATGTGATTCTACGGGCCATATTAACAGATATTAGACATTTTACGCTAAATTAAAATTTCAGTGAAAAGCAGAAGTATTTCAGTGTCTTCTTTTAAAATGACGTATGCCTATTAATAATGATTATTGGTGAACTTTGGTTATTTTGGCCCAGGGTACCAGGCTTGCACTAAGTTTACCAATACATATGGAATAGTCCACTGCGAATGGATCTTCAAAATTCATCAGGTTTATTACCCCACCTAAAATTTGGTATGTCTTGACACATGTCAGGGAAGTCTTTTAAGTCACAGGGTCAGCATACTAGCCAAGCAGATAGCATTTAAATATTTATTCATACAGCTGTGTCATTTAAATGACCATGCCGTCTGAACATAACATGTGTTAATGCATTGCATTGTGTAAAGCATAAAATAATCAATTACACAAAGCTGATCACATGCACAGTAAATTCCAAGAAGCATTAAGGGGGATTTACACATTTGCACAGCGGTTATGTATGGTAAAATGCGACAAGCTTGAAAAAAATAGGTGCTGTGCTAAAAATGTGTCTAAATGCCCATTGTGATGTTTTGTCTTATATAAAAATGTGTGTAGTAACGCACTGCAAAGCTTTGAATCCAACCTAAAAAGAATAAAAAGATTTCTCTTAAAAGCAAACATTTTCCTCTGTAAATACATTAGGCTTTGTTTTATCATTTGTTCTGAAGGAGAATTTGTTATCCCAATAGTCCATATTTCTTTTTTGCAGTCTAAATCTGGAAAAGGAACCATTCTTATATTTTTAAATAAATGCCACTGTCTTTTTTGGTAAAATGCCCAAAAGTAATTTTTAGTCCAAAAAAAAAGGAAAGGAGCTGTAGGGTTTCTGAACAGGGAAGTATTTTCTTCTACTAATCTACTGTTTGGAATGGTAACAGCTTGGCTTAATTGGTTAAGAGATATCGAGTGAGTGGAGATGTGCTGTGAAGCTTTTGTGTGTTGGGGAATCGATGGACGAGGGAAGTATCTGAATTTCATTAGTGTGTGAGAAAACATCATTTCTCAATTAACTGAATCTCCAGGACTTGTACTCTTGTGTCGGACACTTTAATTGCAGTTTAAATGCTTATCACCTGGAATTTGACAAGAAGTGGCATGGGAGAGAATAATGTTATCAGCGGCAGATTACTCTGTGAGTGCCAGGGCTTCCTGGAAAACAGTTTAACGGTAACACCTAAACAGAGATGAGCCAGGCAACATCTCTGTCAACATTTAATACCAGTTCCCAGTGGCAGGGCTGTATTGTAAAGGGTTGTGCATTTCAATTACAAATTGGTTTATGTATAAATAAATTAGGCTGAAATCCAAGGGAAAATTCCAGTCTGGAGTTGCAATCCTCCTGTATTGCATGGGTTAAATTATAATTTTAAGGTACCATTCAAAAGCAGTTTTCCTTACCCTATCCCTCACATCCCTGGTAGCCAGTCTTTTACTCTCTGGGCGATCCTCAATGTTATCAGTCCTGCATTGTACATGGTGACATCAGAGTACCTGCAGCCAACATAGAATGCAAGTTCAGGAAGTGGTTGCATAGAGAGTAGGAAGCCTGGGACAAAGTAAAACTGCTTTAATAGTACTATAGGCAGAAACAAACATTTACCCCTTGCAGTGCAAAGAAAGCCCATTGCAAGGATGGTTTTGAGGAGTAGTACGGTTTCTATTCACAATCAATCTTTTTAAAAATGCTATTGTCTGGGTAACGTTTTTTCTTACTTGGGTCATTAGACTTGAACACTTATGTATATAAAGACGTCTAGTTTTTAATAATTGGAGGAAGTCACATGTTTCTCCATACCTAAAATGCAACAAAACAGGGATTTGCTGGTGGATGAGGTGTGGAGGTCGGGGGGCTTTAGACCAAGATATTACACCAATGGCCCTCCAGTCCAATGTCATTAAGGGTTTATTGAGCCCTGTACTATGCTTCTAATGTTTAGACTGGATTTCACAATTAAGTGAATCAGACAGGTTACAGGCACCAGTACTGGAAATCTGGCACTAGGATTTTTTACTATGTTTGGGAACTCACCTCAAGGGCTGTGGTTAAGGGCTATATGAAAAAAGGTCTTTGGTGCAATTACGGTTTAAAAATATAAAGTTTTGTTTTTTTAATAAGAAAAAATACTTACTATTCAGACTGGGAGGCCATCATATTAGCTGTGCTGCTTCTTAACCACGCGTGAGTTGAAATGTTTCGGACACCAGATTGGTTAAGACTTGGGAAATGTTTGCCAGGAAGCATAGATTTAGCTTATCAGCACCCGTACATACATGAGAGTTCTGTTTTGGGAAGATCAACTTTTACATTTCACGTGTGAAGCTAATATTTATTAGAGTAGTGAGGGATTAAACCCCATGAGGTTTAACTTGTTGTGTCCCCTCCTAGAAACATACACTCTCTATCTGTCATGGTGACCTCTATTCCTACAGAATAGGAATAGAGGAGAAATATTCTAATAGGTACATTTGTATCTAAGACAGGATTTATTTCAGGTATTTCTTTTATTTCATGTTGTGTCTACATCACAAATTTGACTTGTTTCTGGCAACCATGTTATAAAATGAAGAGATGCTACATGTTATTCCTCTTCAATAGAAGGTTTGTACAGACTCTGTATTTCTAAAAGGTCTTATACATGGGTGCATTTTATTACATCATCATACTGATCATCAGGGCCTTTATTTATGGAAGAAGGGGGTGGCAAGGGGTATCTAGTTTGCCTAGTATGGGGCCCAGAAAATTCCGAAGATTGTCCTGTTGTCCATTAATTACTATACTTCCCAGGCCCTCTTGAAAGCAGTAACAAAATATTGATAAGTTTGATAATTAGTTACATTTATTGTGGTTATATACAGATGGGTTTCTACATGTAATGCTATTGATCATCATAGTAACAGATGGGCTAGAAACGTGTAAATATCCCTTAAGTGAAGCAAGCACTTGTATGTGAGTAAATGTTTATTTTTGCATGCATAGATTGTCCAGTTATTAAAAAGATTCTGTGCAAGCAGGGACCAGTTGTTGACTTTTGGAGACTGAAGGCTAAGTTGTAAAAGACCCGATCTGCTGCCATGGTTACAGGCTTTCAGATGGTCAGCTGTCCTGACAGCCATCATTACCTAACAGCAGATGATAGAAAAATGACATTACTTACTCCAATATTCGATTTCATTATTATCAAGATAACTGTGTGTATCCAAAATATGTCAGTGTAACAAAAGCCACTAAAACCCATTCAGTGTTAACACAATAAAGTGCACCATTGTGGTAGACCAAGGCATGTTTCTCTTGGTAGGGAATCAGCAGTATTTCAGTTCAGTCACATGCATAGCGGTGTGAGGATTTGGGGCACAACATAGCCATAGCCCCTTGATGACAGTAACATTTTACATTGTAGATACATTGTCCTATTTGTGAAGATAGGCGATGTGCTGTGATTTCCATAAAGGATCATACCATCCATCTGAAATATCATTGAAGCACTTGGGCGGAGGTTCTTAGTCATTTACCTGTAAAATGTGAGCTACATGTATTGCAAGCAGGCCATTTATGTTTCTCCATACACTACTTTAATGAGCAGTGTATGGGTTTACATATATTTTTTTACCCCAAGTTATGACATCAGATAATAAAAGTATCAATGTATGTTTTTTTCTGAGTGTCTGTCTGGGCAAAAGGTTTAATCTGTCTGCAGTAGTTCGTTTACTTTGATAAGTCCTCTCTCTTTTTATCCTTTTACATTTTAGCATTGCACACAGGATTACACACTAATTAAAATCTTGGCTACTGCGTGCTTTGCCTAAATCAGTTTACAATCTTTTTAATCCCAGGGCTTTGCAAAGAGTAATATTTGGAAAGTCCGGTATTACAAACTGTTTCAGGAATACCCAAAGGTCCAAGTAACCCTTTCAGCCTATCATACCCATTTGAAAACTGAAGTTGCCCTTCTAGTGGAAACAGTGGTGCAAAAGCTAAAAAAAGGGAACCCCAGTATGGATGACATATGATGGCCTTTTGTTTCTTGGGTTGTGTGTGCGGTACATATGTCCATGTTGTGCTAGTTTACAGAAGGATGGGGTCATGGCATTGTCTTGTTAATAAATAAATAAACTGCAATAGCCGGTGTAAGGGGTTTACTAGCTTAAATGCATGTTCAAATCTTCTGCTTGTAGATTAATGCAGCACAATATTTTTTAAGTTAATATTCTCCACTAGTTTATCAAACTACAGATTTTAATCCCAGTGGTCACCAGAACAAATAGAAAGAATACAACCCCCAGAAACATATTGCATCTCCTCAACACAAGCAGAAATACATCCCTAACCACTTTGTCCAAAACTGAAAAAATTGGCTTAAGATATACTTTTAGGCGGTGTTTTTTTTTACCTTTTTTAACATTGGGGAACCCTTGAAATAACTTTCAGGTGTTCAGGTAACTATATCAACAACTCACTGTACATTGGTGTGATGACCAGTAGGAAGAATGCCCCTTTACTGGCCATTACTGGGCAGTGGGAAGACTGCCACCCACCCACAGATAGCCAGAACGATCATTGGGCTCACTAAACTGATCTTAGAGGCATAAACTGCTCTTTGCACAAGGAACAACCTCTGGAGGGGCCCTAGGGTTCTACAGAATCCAGGCTGAGAACAGCTGGTTTAAGGGCTGTGCTATTCATATTCCAATGCCAGGAAGAACTTGGGGATATTGAACCTGATATAATAAAGCTCTCCAAGGCTAGAGAGGCTAGAGGGTGATCCAGCAAACCTGGAATAGATCTGACTCAGCATTCAAAACATTTGTTAGCAACTAGCAAATTGCTTTGAAGAAATCCTATCCAGGTTTGCTGGATCACACAACTCCACTGATGAAAGTGTATTCTTTCCAGCTTTAATAAATCAAGCCTATTGTATTTACATCACTGCCCATTGACTACATGCTGGCCAGTGGTAGAAAGCACCTTAAAGTTGCTCATCTAGAGGTTAGCATTATAAATTATTAACACCAGTCACCAGTGACTAGTAAGGTATAAAAAAGGTGTAAGTTGGCATTAATTTCCCATTGCTTTAAACATTTACCATTGCGCGAGTTTAGCAACATGTATGGTACCTGAAACAGACTCTTTGCTATATATATCATTGACATTGACAGAATTGCCATCATACTTATATACAACAACAGCTAACATATAAAAACAGGTAACATACACTGTGAAACCATGACATGAGGTCCCCTCAAAACTTAAATTCCCTCTAATTGGTGTGAGCATAACACAATCTATTTACTTGGTAGATTATACTTGATGTTTTCTTCCAAACATGAGCTTGTCTGATAACATTTTAACAAGGTTAGTACAAAACATATATGTTTTTACTAACCTTGGTAAAACTTTTTTAACAATCTTTTTCGTAAAGAGATTCTAAAAAGGATGTGGTTTACGTTTAGTAGCCCTTGAAATGTGTTACATAAAAATGACAAATAACTTTAAATTGATCTTTAAGGTGCACTTGTGTCCAGACTATAGACAATACATTCTACATACTCTACATAAGCAGTGGAAGATCTTTAAAATTAGTAATCCCTGATCTCATTCTGACATAAATGGTAACCAGTTAGCATTACCCAATTCTGCATATGAATCTAATCGCTATAATTTAATTTATTACTTCAGTTTATCAGATTTTTTTTGTGATAAAACACATGAATGCTGTTAAAAATACAACAATTATTATTGTGAATATTAGTATATTTCCTGGAGTTTAGCTTTGAAGTGTCAGCTCACCCAAAACTAAAAAGGTAAAAAACCTATTAGTTTCCCATGCCTCTTGATGACTTTCGTGGTCATTATAAGGAGGTCTCAATCCCCCTAAAGTATTATATCTATATAATGGATAATGCAACAAAAGAAAATAGACAATGCAAAGTGTAATGGGGATCCAAAACTCTGCTCTGGTTATAAACAAAGTCTGCAATAACAGCTGGAAGATTTATAATACCAAATCCAAGACACGTAAGAAGCTGAGGCTTCCAAAATAGAATCACCTTTGGGTAGACTGATACTATGGGCATGATTTTTTAAATATCTCTAAGGCTGGAGAGGATACACTTTCATCAGTAAAGCTGGATGATCCAGCAAATCTGAATTGAATTTCTAATTTTATATATGTATATATAAGTAATTTGATATATGTTAGAAAATGTTTTCAATCCTGGATCGGATACATTACAGGTTTGCTGGATCACTCAGCTTCACTGATGAAAGTATATCCTCTCCAGCCTTGGAGAGTTTTAATAAATCAGGGCCTATATGTCATTAGGCCAGGCATAATAACTGTCTATAAACTTGTTTTGTCATATATACAGTAATGTAATAATAGTCTGTCTAGCTTTTTAATACACCTATACACTAAGGATGAAAAAAATAAATTACAATAAAATACCATTACAAATATGGATATACATTGCTGGAAACCTGCTATAAATATGCTATAAACGTCAGAAATACAACATGTAATTTAAATATATTGCTTATATAGCAACAATAGATTTAAATCCACCCACTAGGACCCCTTTAGAAAGCAGTAGGGGGGCGGATACAGGATAAATTACCCTGCACAAATAGAGAGAGCACCGATGAATGGTCTTAATATAGGAGGCTACCGCACAGAGGCAAACTTTCACACTGGATTACTGCACAGGACTGAACGAAATACACATAGCATACAAAAAAGTAAAAATACACCTGCCTCTGTATTAAAATTATATTTACTTATCCCAGAATCCAGCTGTAATGACCTTCCAAAGGCAGGCAGCAATTTCTTCAAGATGCCATGGATATTTACAGATGTCGCAAACAATTTGGTGAGTCCATGAGCTCATGAGATGTCAGCTTCATTAGTTCCTCAGGAAACTTATTGTTTGTCATTTGACAGGTGGAAACTCTTAGTTTCTTTCTCCTTGTTGTCTGCCTGCAACTCCCAGCAATCAATAAAGTGCTTCCAGTCATTTTCGATTGTTTTTTTTGTGTTGCTGTATAGTGAGCCCTTTATTAAAAACCTACTGAAATCATTTCAGAATAATATCTGGGAACCTTTGTGTGGGTGAAACTTTATTCATTGATTTCTGTGGCAGTTACAGGCAAGGATCTGTTCAACTTCTAAATGCACGCAAATTTTTCTTGCAAGCTGAGGTCCTATTTAAAAAACACATACATTTAATACCATGCCAAAATATTTACCTACTGGATATGTAATTTTAAAATTTATTGTTACCTAAAAAAAAAGGTGGTTATTACCTTACCTAAAATAACGGTGGTTATTTTACGAAAGAATGCAACCTTCTCCTTTGCCAATGTTTACAGAAACTGCTGCCAAATCTAAACTATTTAACTTATAAAGGACTCACTGGTGCTTAATCAGTATACAAACCTCTGCTCCAGACTGCCCCAGAGGTCCAGTTGCTACTGCTTCGGGTGCCACCATCTCACCTCTCCTTGGCTTAATGCAGTGCACACATAGGTAAAGGGTCAATTTGTGTTTGTTTTATGTATGTGATTGATTGCAAAGACTGAAACTATTAGACTTTGTATGGCCAACAATATATTTTAAAATAATTTTTTGTTATTTAAAAGTCTAATAGGCGGAGAAAGAAACACAATTCATATTACAACACATAATCAATACTGATTATACCAGTTTTTCTTTTTTTTTAATGTTATCATCACTAGAATACATACAGGAATCCAACATGTCTGGGAGCCACCATATTTAAGAACTGATCTGTCTACTACATTTTTGTTCTTGGGTTTAAATATATTGTAACTTTTGTTTCATCCCTGCCAGTCCCACATTTTACCGCATTTTGTGTTTAACACTCACTGCTGGGGAAGAGGATCCAGCCTATCATGACCAGTCAGAAGACATCAGAAAAGGGTTCTGTATACAGAAACAGTAAAAATACATACAAGAGGGATATCCTTGGTATGAATATCCATTGGGGATGGGGACTAGGGGGCAAATGAGTTATTTATAGGAGTAGGGTTTACCTTTTTTATCCTTGGCTACAGCTATTGGCTGCTTAGGTCCAAACACTTCATCTTCGGAGGACAGCTCATTTTCTCCATTCCCAAACTATTAACCATGGATTCAGGTTGGCAATGGATGGAAGGAAGTGTAACAAAGGTGATGAGTGGGAGCAAGTTTTCAGGTAAAGGTAAAAGCATGAAATGTTAGATATTCAAGGTTTCTAGCCTTTTTTTAAAGTTTAAAAGTTAAATTGTAGCTAGTTTTTTTTAACTATTATGGTCTTTAGTCTTCCTGGTATTTACAGCAGCCCTATCTCTCTCCACACACAAAGAATCCCTGTGTGTTAATAACCCATGGCAAAGAGAAAAGGTTAAAGATAAAGGACACAGCAATCAAAATATAAATGTGGAAAGTTAATTGAACGTCTCTGAGAAAATGAACACATCACAAGTAAAAAAAATTTGGAAAATGTGAAAAACATGCAGTGATAAAGGACATAACTTGTGAACAAAGACCATACATTTGCTCCACTTCGTCCATAAGGTTAGGAGCTAAATTCCCAACTGTGCACTTCTTTCAAACTATCTGTGTAATTTCATTCAAATAGCATAAATAATAAAACAGAGGATTTCTGAAGCTGAAGAGATGATTATTGCACTTGCGGCTTTTTTACGGTAGACACCACATCAGACCAGGTGGATAGGTTCTATGAGGGATCTTCGTATAATTCCACAATTCATTAAAATCATGGAGAAAAAAGTCAAAACAAAAGCTTGAGGGAATGATTGTTCCAAGTAATTAAAGCAAATCAGAGAACATAGAAATCTAGAACACTAAACCTCCTCATCTTCAAAGTTTTCAATTAGACATTTGCAGGATTGAAATGCGTTGCACAGCCGGCTATTAGAATAGAAGCCTAATCATTAAAGCATGTTTTGGTTCGGTCGCTGCAGCCGCAGTCCTGCTGATTTCAGTGGTATTTTATTAATAAGTTCCCGCGGGAAAGCCTTTGAGAATGGAAGAGGAGTGCTGGATTAACTAGCTGTGTGCTGTGGTGATTGCCAATGCATAACAATGTCCATTAGTTAAATTAGTATTTAACACTTTAATAGGATGGATCCTAATTTATAATGCTAAAAGAAAACTGCATGAGATTGATGGAACAAACAATCATATCTGAGCCTACGTATATTATATTATAATTCAACGGTTTTGGGTTGGTATTTGGTTTTCTGTGTATCTAAAACCAAACTTATTTATTTGGATAGAGTAAGGGATTGTTAAAAGTTTACTATGTGTATACCTCCTGGATACATTGTCTGGTGACTCTTGACATTGGGGCAGAAAGTAATATGAAATCGAAAAAAGTACAGAAATACTTCAACACATACACTTTTTCCAGTGATAAAAGTACAAGAAGGGATTTCCCCTTACTTTGCAGAGATTTCTACCTATTTTATCTTGTGTCCTCAAAAAAAGGAAATGGAAGAATATCACCCCAAGTTTTAACTATACTAACATTTAAAGCAGAAATTAAGTTTTGAATTCAGATTTACTTTAGTTTGCATTGAAATCATATAATGATTAGGTTTGTCAGATACAAAGGTAGATAGTTTGTTTTTGTAAATTGTGTTTCTATTGCAGCAACAGTTAGATAATAAAGTAAATAAATTGAAGAAATAGTACTATCTTCTATAAACCCATGAGTATTTTCAAGGATCTCAAAAATAATGAGCATTCTTCAAGCTATAGTTTATTCTGCTTATATTTTGCCTATCCTTATTTCACCTTTCCCCCATGCTAATTATTTTTGTAAGTTAAAGGTAATGTTTTTATTTTATAACATTTTTAGAACCAGTGACACTATCATTGGGTCTTTCCTGAAATTCCTAGTGTTGTCAGCCTGCCTGCAGGACTACAGAGGTCTCGGTCTCTCTCAGTACCACTTCATCGGTATATGATGATTTTTTTCCAGCGAAACAATGCTTCTGTTTGCCTCCCATGAGACGGTCCACGCACTTCAGAAAAAAGTCTCTTTTGAGATATAGTTCTTGGAGCATTTCTACATCAATAAAAGCTAAGCTCCTAGCAACTGCCCCTGCAAGAAGTCTATGTGTATGATAATATTATATAGATTTATAAAAGCTATTTCTTTCTAGGGGATTAAGGTAAAATAAAAAAATGAATGCTTTGACATGCCCCAGCAAAAAAGAGGAGGTTTGGGGGTAAGTTTGGATAATGCCTGGACATACACTATAAGACAAGAAGCTTTTTTATGCATATAACTACAATTTTCAAATTTCATTGGACCCAGCTATAAATACCTGTTACTTAAAAAAGAAGATTTACTATCATTACAATGGTTAACAAACATTTTCTTACCAAACAGATTAAAGTCATTTTAGGTTATGTTTGATGAAGAGATTCTAAATATGGCATTGGTTTTGTTAGATTGGCTTGAGTTTTTGAAATAATGACCTAAATGTTAACCTCATAGAAAACAAATGAAACATGAAAATTAAGCAAAATTAAAATGGATATGCCTACTTATTAAAAAAAATAAAGTTTGGAAATACCTAATGTCAATATGTTCTTTATTCAGTATATTTACAAAACTAATCACAAAGAAATAATTGGAAAACTGCGTTTGTATGATTTCCTTTTATGCTGATGATCAGGACAATGATGTTGAAGGCTCCAGCAGTAGTCTGCCATCATGTGTCTATCCCATCTGCCCTGATACCTTTCTTCCATCACCTTTATATCTTGATGGAACCTCTCCCATTGTTCCTCATTGAAATTACCACGGTTTTCTGGACATTTCTCCAAATGTCTATGAAGATAGTGTACCTTTATGCTCATAGAAGCACCCACATTTTTAAAGTTTAAGAGCAAGTTTTGTACCAGCGCTTCATAATTTTGTGCTTTATGGTTACCCAAGAAGTTCTTGACAACCATGACATAGCTGTGCCAGGCAGAAGCTTCAGAATCAGTCATGTAACTTGTGAAATTTGAACCATTTATCAGTTTCTGAATCTGGGGTCCATTAAATCACCGTCCTTGTTCAGAGCTCTAACAAATTGCTTCATTTATTCCAACTTTATGTGTAGTGGAGGGAGGATACTTTTTTCTTTGTCAACCATTATCTCGTTAATGATGCTCCCTGCACCTTTTTCCATGTTTTCCCTTGGAGGCCATGTCACTTTTTTCCAGTGATCCTGCTTTGTTCTACTATCCCACAAGCAGATGAAACATGGGTACTTTGTGTATCCACTTTGCTGTCCAAGTAGGAAGTTCACCAATTTTAAATGAACACATATGGACCATTGGTGTTCATGATAGCAAAGATTTTGTAAGACCATTTTTTTATTTTTATATTCTTCTTTAAGGTTTGTTGAGTGACCAAATAGGAATTGATGCATGGCAGTTGCCATTATGCATTAAACAGATTTCAAACTTTGAGTGGAACTGTCTATGAAAAGCCGCCAGAATCTGCTCGGTATTCTGGTACTCCCATATGGGCTAGTAGTCCAGAGATGTTACAACAATACACAAAGTCTTCATCCTATAAACCATTATTTTAACTTCCAGTCTCAGACAGTTCTCTTCTTTTAGCCTGGATGCTAAAAGTTTGGATGCATGTTTTGACAGACTTAAGTCTTGTATTAAATCATTGAGCTCATCTTGGGAAAACTGCTGGTTTGATGAAACACTTCCTTCATATTCACTTCCACTGCTAACTCCTGGATTACACTCCAAACCTTGTATATCCTCCATGTTGGATACAGGAATATTAGGGAGTGTACTGAACACTGGTATGGGAACATCAGCACCATGCGGCACAAGTTGTCTTGCTGATTCCAAATCAGAGTACTCACACTTTTTTTCTTGTAACGATTGAAACCTTTCACAGCACAACAATAACAATCATTATGATGATTTTTGGGCTCTCGCCATACCATAGGTACACCAAGTTTCAAACGTTTCAACTTGAGCTGTGTTATCATTAGCTTTGTAAACTTAACTAGGTGTTCAGTAAAGGCATCTGGGGTTGCAGAGGTCACATTCGTGACTGGGCCCTTGCTCCAGAGGGTTTGTAAGGGCCCCTCCTTGTCTGCTACCAGGGTCAGGGTTGTCCTCAATAGGAAACCTATTGAGACCCCGTGTGTGCAGACCCACAGCAGCCTACCTGTAAATGTATTTTTAATGTTGTAAAATGATCCATCACAAGTTTTTAATTACTTGTTACACCTATGCTGGGCTTTGACAGATGACAAAATCTCTTGTACAGCCGGATGAGGAAGCAAAAGGATGAGGAACAAAACAATGACTAGTAAAGTGGTAAGCTCCTGTGGGTCTGCACTAATAGTTCTGGGGTGTCCTGATGTAATGGGGGATTCTAATGTAAAGGGAGACTCTTCATGTAAAGGTAGGACTCTGGTGTGAAGGAAAGGACTGAGGATAGGAAGAAGAAACCTCATACGTGAAAGGAAGGCTCTTCATATGAAAGGGGGCTGTTGGTTTCTACAGGTAAAGGGACATGTCTAGTACACAACTCTGAAACCACTGAAGTGTAAACTCTGTTACAAATGAACTATTTGCTAATTACGCTGAGTTTGAATCACATGTCTTTAGACCGGCACTAATGAGGCGGAAGAGGGGTTTTTTTTTTTATGCACTTGTTTTCATTTTTTAATTATCTTTTTTTCTTTTTTTGCATTGTGCGAACAGTGCTTCATGATATTTTTAGGAGGGAGCTGTTTGCTAATTAATAATTTATGTGCCAGTATTCCAAAGAGACACTGATTAAAATGTATATCTGTCTTCAAAAGGAATAATGTGAGAAATGATTAAGATTTATAATTACATCTTTTGGGTAAAAGCCGCCTGTCCCAAATTTGCACCATGCACTTTGAGACGATCCTTATTGAAACCAACAAATTTTCAACATATAAGTACATATTTTCAATTTCGGTGCGGCAATAGGCAAGTGGAAGGATGTGGTTAATGGCATCCACTTTGCAGGAAACCTGTACTGAGGAATACATATCGAGGCTGCCATTGCTGGCTGCATTCTTGACTTCCATATTCTCTGAGACAATGACCCACAACAAGCATAGAGATAATATAAGAAATACTTGGCAGTACTTTTCCCACTGACATTACTTTTCTTCATGCAGTGATATTTACCCATTTTTGTGGGATTTTATAAAATGTATTTTTCTTGATTCTGTTTTGTTACTCGCACTTACAGCTTGTATTTGTACTTTTTCTTCTTTTTTTTAGTACCTTTATATTTGTTCACCTTTTTAGGATTTCAGCTGATTCAATTTTGATTTTTTTTATCCCATATTTGGAAAAAAAATTACAGTCATATAGTTTCATGATGCTTTGCCAGAAACATTTTATTGTGTAATGGTGGCTTCTTTCTAAAAAGAGAGGATAGCAGACTGTTATTTACTGTGTTCTTTGTAATTATTTCACTTATAGGGAATCACAACATCTGCATACCGTGGTCCTTGTTAAGTATCATTTGTATACACAAGACAAAAAAAAAATGTTAAGTCCTGGAACTCTGATGGATTTTCCTAGCTTTTTCACCTCCACATTTGACAACTTTTAATTTATAAATTATACAAACTATATATATATATATATATATGTAATACAAGACTTTTAATCTTGTGAGTAAAAACTGAATATAGAATATTTTTTACATTTCTTAACAGAAAAACAGTTGAAATATGAATTTTTGTGTGCTATGGAGGGCTGTGCTATGGAAATGACTCTCCTTCAAAAGTCACAATTTCCCAACAAGTTTAAAAGTTCACTTTAGTTCATTAAGAAATGCTTTTGGAAAGCAAAAACATTACAAATATGCATTTATAGTATTTGATTTGTCCCAGTTTTACTTGGAATTTTTCTGGTTGGTGATGATTTGCATATGCTCAACTTAGGCTAACCATGTATGGCAAGTAAAATATAAACCGAACACTTGTGTGTATACATTATGTATCAAGGAGATTCAAACATCTGTACAAATGTTGGGAGTTGAGCTGCATCTGTCACCACTAGTATGAATGATCCTTTACCCAGACCTGAAGCCTCACACTTGTAATTGTCTCGGGTGGAAATCTAGCATGTAGACAGAGGTCCCCTGATGTCACTTGCACCACGGGCAATCACAAAATGACTGGAATGACTTCTGTACTTTTATATGGTGGAGGATGCAGTGGGGTTGCCCCAGCTCATCTACATTCTTCTTACTCTATAGAACTAATCAGCATTGTGTGCATAGTTATCATTTGTTATTTCATATGTATATCATTTGTTCATTTATATGTGGCTGGAAAGAGTCACAAAAGATCTTTTCCAGCTACAGAAATCCAGCGTACAGAGTCTTTCACTAAAGTTCTCTCTCTGGGGATCTGTAACTTAGGGGTCTATCAGTGAGGTTCTGTCCTTGGGTGATCTGTCTCTTTGGGATGGTTGTCACTGTAACACATCTCATGATATTGGCTCATGACTGCATTGTCACCCATAAGCTTGTTTTAATATTGTTTTACAGCAGGGGTGCCCAACAGGTAGATCGCGCTCTACTGGTAGATTGCAAAGGCAACGCGAGTAGATCACGGAGCCCTGCCTTTCAAAACAAATTCAACTGCGCACTGGAGTTATTAAGTCCAAGTTTTTAGTATTGGTAGATCATTTTGACTTAGTCATTTTGAAAGTAGCTTGCATGCCAAAAAAGTGTGGGCACCCCTGTTCTACAGGATCAGGGCCTTTTAAGTTTTTGAGTAATCTTACGACCAATATGTGCATTTTAATGTGTGTAAAAAATTTTAAAAAATTTGCTTAAGCAAATTTGTAATAAATGTGGAAGGTTTAAAACATTTGTCAGCATTTTATTACTGTCTCTACAAAAAATTTTAAAAAATTTGCTTAAGCAAATTTGTAATAAATGTGGAAGGTTTAAAACATTTGTCAGCATTTTATTACTGTCTCTACCCCAATAGAAAAAGTTTTTTGGTGCTTCCTGTGTCCTCCATTACTTCTGTCCCTGTAACAACATATGTTGATTGATCCAGCATTTTCACAGTGCTCAAACGCTGAGTATAGAGCCTCATTCCCCCAGTAGAAATGTCACTATTGTGGAATGTATTGTGAGAAGGAATTAATGAATGCTGATGTCGCATGCAAATGGTATCTATGGCTCAGCAATTTCTCAGTTTCTTGAATCCTCTTTGATTCTTCCCACTCTGCTTTGAAATAAACCAGCAGAATTGTTTTTGAAGCTAATTAGCTCCACATGTGGATTTGTCTCAGACATTTATATCTCCATTTCATTCTAATGGTGCTTTAAGTGAGACAGAGTTTATTGCTGGCAGTGATGTTGGCTTAAGAGACAATGGCATATCTTCCACCCGGAGACCAAGTGCCAGCCAGCTCAAGCTGTCCTTGCTGTTGTGCCAACTTTGTACAGAATATGTAGATGGGCTGTCTGAAGAGGGGAAAATGAGGTAGCTAAAATTCATCTCTAACTTAATTTAACCAGCAGCAAGCCTCTATACAAAATTCAGAGGGGCCTTATAAAGTCAGTTCAAGAATACAGAACCTAGTTGTAAGCAGGGACTGTTTTAGGCTAGGGTGAGCTGGTTTCCCACTTTCTCTGGGGCCCTAGCTTGCAGAATACCAAAGGGTACAGAAAGCTGGAATGGTATGCATTTGGGGCCCCCACTTGCTCAGGGCTCCATGGTGTCTAAAACCATTTCTGACTGCAAGTATAAGTAAGTCTTATGTAATGAACATTGTTTCTGATAAAATAGAAGTGTTCTACCTTTCTTTAGACTGTGATAGGTGACCATCACCTAACCGCTTCCATTCCTTGTGTTTCTTCATCTTCCAATTATCTCCAGATAAACAACACATCAGATGATTTCTTAAATCAGTGATTCTTAGCTTCATGTTAATAACTGACCACATGTTCCCATAGGCAGAAACATGCTGAAAAGTAGTCTACTAGACTTTATGGAATTGTTTTCTCAATGGCCCTGAGCGATTCAGGATCACTATCGAGAGGGCATTGATACTGCTAGCCTTTCCAAGAAGTAACAATTCCATAAAGATGTCAAGATTTTTTATGTTTCATGGCCTATAATTGTCTATAGTCAGCTAAAGCTTTTTTAAATCAAAAGGTGTTGCTTCTTGGCTTTAGACATGGTGCATCATCATCCAAAAAAAAACATCAGTATGACAGTAAGGCAAGCAGCATCTTAACATGGAAAAGCCACCCAAGGGATCCAGCATATGTTTCCTCAGAACAAGGTTCCTTATAGTAATCAATATGGGGTCTTTGGGACAGAGGTGTTCAACTTTGGATTTTTTTTTCCATCTGTTATGGGACAGGGAAGGAGAAGCAGAACATAAATTGGCTCTCTATCCAGCTTCTATTTAGAGAAAGAACTGCTCGGCTCCTTATATTGCTTTTGCCTCCCACACTCCAGCTTTGCTGTACAGGGACTGCAGGAGGCTGATACCAGGTCAAATTCAGGAACCTTTACTGTTTGCATTTTATAAAAGTATTTAATATTGTATTAAAGTGGACCTATCTGAGAAATTATGTGGGTTGCCATGTTTCACCTAGTTATCCTCTGCGTTTATTACTTTCTGAATTCCTGATCCAGAATAAGTATGCAGCTCAGGTATTACAGCTACTACCAAAACCAAAAGATCAGCTTTATACCCAGGCAACTAGCGTTCATTGTCATGAGTTTAGCAATGACACTATATATAGTTCAATAATTATTTTTTTTATCTGCCTGCAGTTCAGCTTTAAAGAGGAAGGAGAACCAGGGAAGAACTAGCCACTTTTTTTCTAAATGGGCAAAGTGTCAGTGTCTCTAAGTGTCAGTGTCTCTTTAAGTTAGAGAAATCTTGTAAATTGAGTGTTCTAAACACAATCTGTAGACAGACATAAAGTCACAATTTTTGATTTAACAGCTTAGCAGCCTACAACTGTGGAATTGCAGTGATACATCTAAAAGCCAAAAGGGCCACTATTAAGCAATAAAGTGGTAATGCCTAATAGGAGGTCATATTCTGATAAAAAACAACAACTAGCAGTTATGATAAAAGAAAGTGAATTAAGGAGAAATGCTGCTTTGTTGTGTACAGAAAGAAATGTGAGGACAAGATGGGTTATCCTAGGGTATTCTGACCTCCTGTGTGATCGCACCTCTCCCTATAGTATATCTGAAAATAAGGCATTAACATGTTTTAGCTTAATTTTCTGTATCAAGGTTATAAGTTCTAGGTTCATTTATTGCTAAATAATAAAATCAAGTAGATTTTTTTTTAGAATGATATAGCCAAATGTATTCAAATGATGATGCCAAATGAATGCAAATGACATTTATTTTGCTTCATATGACTTTAAAAGGAAGCCAGTTGTGGCTAGTAATATTTGGTGGGGTAATAAAAAAGTTAAAGGATCAATCCAGTTAAAATAATGAGAAAAATGTTTACCAGGTACTATATACCTGCTCCAACCCCCTTTCCTCGAACACATTATTCTACATGGTCCAAGATTTCCAGGTTGAATAACATCCAGCATCAAATGATTTGGATGCTTTGACAGTGAGATTTGCCTTCAGTAGTTTCTGACTTTGTTCTCATCCACTTGGGAGTTTTGTTGGTTTGTATTGCCATTTGTTTCAGTATATAAGGATTTATTCACCATTTATACAGATCATGTGGGACCCTCTTATAAAGACAAAAAGAGGTGAAGACTTAGAACATAAGTGCAGGGTCACCAGTAGAGTCCCAGACTGATATGAAACTGCTCCAGTATCGTCCAAATATAATATTAAAAATAATAATTCTAAAGAAACTTTTTGAAAATGCTATTTTTAGGCTATAATTGAAGAACACAGCTTGGCTTGAAAACAGACTTTCATAGATGCATCCCTTTCTCCATTGCTACTTTACCACTGGACGTGCATGCAAATGCTGCACAAGAAGTTACAAGGACACTGGATTTGCAGAAAATGTTTTTAGGATAAAAAAGGAAAACTATTAAAGCTACTATGACTAAGAACTGATATGCTGCAATATATTACAGTTCTTTTCTAGAGTTTGGATATCCTTTGACTTAAATATGGTAAAAAACACTTTTTGATTAGGAAGCACAGAACAGTACAATGATATTGGTTAAGATTTTAAATAAAAGACTGATTTCCTTTTAAATTTCATCCCTGTGACACCAGATTGACTCATTTCATCAGTATCTTCACTCAATGATCAGTCCTACCAAAACATGTCTGCATATAGTATATAGCAATCACACTTGCTTCCCTATAATTCCACAAGTTGCCCTTTGCTATTGTCTCATCAGTCTGATTGCAGTTTCTGCTTTGGAGGTGAGAAGGTTTGTGATTGATTAATCTCTATTTCCAAATTTGACATTTATGCTTTGCATCTGTTCCTTCTACTTCTGCTTTACACCCAAATTCTGAAGGCGCTTTCCACATTGTATTTGAGATATACCCGTATGGAGTCAAAGATATGCTGCATACTCTACAGTTTTTTCCCAAAGAGACACTTATGTTATTAAAAATGTTTTTGCTTTTTTATTCCAGATAAAGTTCTGTATATTGTGCACATGTTTTATCTGTACTTCTGTGAAAGAAATCAGCAGTCCTGAACATCTACCTCTAGCTGTGACCTCTACCTTCAGTTGGCCTGTGTGCTTTCAAACATAACTCTATTTTGTCCATAGATTATTGTCACTTAAAGCAGAACTATAGTTAAAAGTAAAAAACTGCAACAAGACAGGTCCTTTATTGCAGAAGGGAAAGGTGATGCCCCCTCTGCAATAAAATAATCTTACCTGCCTGATCCTCTTCCATCTGTGTCCTGATCCTTGGCCATCTTGATCGGCCGGGCACATCATGTTCAGGAATTCATTCAGTCCCAGCAGCTGGGATACCCAACATGTGCAGGTCAATGTGTTTTTTTTTCTTTAAAGACATCAAACAGGCGGGTTCAGGTTTATTCCAGAAGGAACATCATTTGTGCCTTTCTTATTTCTAAAGTGGAAGTTTTGATTTAAAGTTGTCAATTTTTTGGGGTTGGAAGAATTCTCTACTGCAGCATCCACGCATATTCTGGGTAATGAAACCAAGAACAGCGGATCACTAAACAACATTAGGGGGCATTTTCTGGAATACAACAAAAATATTGTGTCTGTATGAGGCTTTGCCATTGCATAGGATAGGAGTTCTGCCACTCCTAATCTCAGCCTGATATCCTATGTGTGTGGGGGTTTGATTTACTATAATAGGAATTGGATATAGCTAATATAGTATATTATGATATACTATAGGATCTCCCTGGTGCCCCATTTAACTCCTGTGTATACATATTGGATTTTAAATACATAGAATATTCAAAAATGCAAGAAGCCAGGGAACATTATTATTTGTCACAAAAGACAAAAAAGTTTTTTTTTCCACTAAAAAATAATTATCTTGTAGCAATTTTTGTTCACTGACTTTAGTTCCAGTTTAAAGCCCAACTTTTGGCTTCATGTGCATGTGTGACACCTTTAAGCATCCCATGTTTTCTGATGATTCCTGTTCCTTAATGTAAAAGCTCAGGGTCTGGATGATGCAGGTAGTACCACTCCGATGTGATAACAAGAGCAACACAATCAGTGTCAATGCACTGTGAGCCCTGGATTCTGCGGTTTTTGTGTGTGTAGTGGTAGTAAAGGGGTAGGGGGGTAGCCACGCATTTAAAGTTAATTTGGCAACCAGATATCAGCCATTTGCTGACAACTTTTCCAAGCCCATGACTCAGAAAGTATTGAGGCAAGTGATAGTCAGGGAACTAGCATATGCAGAGGAAAGTTAGTAATTGGAATTTTACAGTACTATTTATTTTGCAATCATATCTATTCTCTAAATAAAATCAATACTTGAATAAACAGTAAACGTATTAGAATCCAGGCAGCTATGTTGTAATAATTCCTGCAGAAAGTTTGCTCCACTTATGAAGCCACCCCAAGTTCTGGTCTAAAATATCCTGTTTTTTTACTGTAAGATATCTACCAAATTGTGCTGCTGCTGTACTCGCCTCATCTCCTTTTTTCATTACAGCATCTTTTTATTTTAATATTTGTAGGGGGTGGCATTAGCCTAGGGATCAGATGCTTTACAGAGTGGAAAAATATTGCTTTATAATAAAAGGAGGATATTGAATAAAGCCAACTTTAATACCCTGCCTAACAGAACACCCCGATGAATGTAATTGCATTTTAAGCATCATGATTAAATTTTTTGATCCTGTATTGCATTTGTTTTGCTTGTGAATCTTTTATGAATATATATAAATATATGTATATAAAAAAAAAAAAGAAAAAATAATGTCTGGAGATTAAAGGATTAGTCAGTTCTTAAGAAGAGATGGCAGCTGCTAAAGTATCCGAATTTCCGCTTTAGTTTGGATGAAGCCTCTTGTACTTCGCAGGGTGAGGGAGAGTGGTATGGAGAGGTGCTTAGAGTCTTCATTATAAAATCCTATTCAGCTGTGTCTTTTCTTTTTTGGAAATTTTAACAATGAATGACTTTGTATAAGAAAAAAGCTTATTTAATAAAGCAGTGCAAAGAGCAAGGATGATTCACAAAATACAGCAAGCAGCAACCAGTTTTTGTTTTATATAGCTAGTAAGTAATAGTTTATTAAAAAACAATGCAAACATATGTTCATGTGATTCTGTATTGCTCCTTTTTTAGACAGTTGCATTGTTTAAACTGAAAGCCAGGTGAACAGCAACTTACTGTCCCATTGACAACAGAGAGCAGAGACAAATAAAATCTCAAACTGAAAAACAGATGGCCAAAGGGGACAGAACCCTTTCCTTCTCTATTTACAAAAAAAATATGTCTTTTAAGTCAAAATCCAGCCATCTTTGTTTTGAATGGAGTGAAAAGAATAAAACTTTTTGTGTTCTTTTTTTTTCTGTTTGTTATGTCATTGGGTAGATTTGCTCTGTCTGTGTGTCTCTGTGCAACTATGACTAGAAAAGGAAAATTGTTTTATTGTATTAGAAAGTTTTTGTTTGTGCCCTTAGTAAAGAGATTTCCGATGACTTCCTCTATTGACACACACAAAAGTGGTACTCGAACTTGACAAACTTTTCAGGCCTTTCCACACCTAGTCCACCATGAACCTGGTTTAGAGCAGGAGAGTGGTACTATCATACTATAAATAACTGTATTTCTATTGGTATTCCTAAGATACAGAGTTAACTAATTTAAAAAGAGACAAATGCCTATCAAATTCAGCCTCTCAATGTGACCATTGTGCATAAACAATTTCAAAGAGTTTTTCAAGCCACATGAAAAATGCACCCCAGGACTTCTTTTCAGCCTTGCAGCTTGCCAAAGGCAGTTTGAATCTTTGAGCTACACAGGGGTCTACAAGGCATTACCACTCAACATGTTGTTCCCCATGAGCTACTCTCATCTTCCTGTAGCAAGCTGCTTCATACATATCTTTTGCCTTTCACCTCTATCACCCATTGGGTTGATCTTCACTGTCAGTCAGTGAATTCTCTTTTGTGTTTACTTTATAACTTAGATGACTGAGGGATCGGTACTTGTTTTACCTGTGGCAAAAAGAAATAATTGATCAGTAGAATTAAAGAATCTGAAACACTACATTTTTAAGGGGAGCATCATGCATGAAAAGTAGAACAATCATCTCTGGTGAATGGAAGGAATCGCCAACCAGTGCTACTCTGCACTTATCAGGGCAACTTCAATTTATTATGGTAGCTAGTTAAAGTTAGGTGCACACCATTGATTTATGTCTGGGGAAACAATCGTTTATGATTCCAGTACCAGTAGAAAAATAACTGTTATATACTATGTGTTTACTCATCCAATTTTAGCTTTCATGAAGCAGCTTGCTTTCATCTTCCCACCAAGGATGTATTAAAAGTCCACATAGCTGAAAATGGGAACTGGTCATTTTCAAAAAGATGTAAAATACATTGTAACCAATGCACCAATGCACTCAAGTATTCTTTTCTCAATACAGTGAAAGCATTGAGAAAAGAATACTTGAGTGCATTGGCAGCATATTATTCCACCATCTTTATTGAGCTTTGTTTCAGTTGACCACGCAGAAGAAACATCTCCAGCTCTCCCCACCATAGTCTTAGGGGGATAAACATGGTACAATACTGTACTATAGGTCACATGTTAGGGGTACTTTCAAAGTTTCCTATGAGTTGTAGTTACTCTTCCAGCACTGACTTTTACTCTTCCCCATGTTAGTATGTTTGAAGCATACGACCAAGCAAACCTTTTGCTTGACATAGCGGGAGGGATAAGAATCCATTGCATGTTTTCCTGTAATCTGAGAATACAATATATTGGAAAATTCTTGGTACAAAAATTTATTTTTTGCCCCCTTAGCCCTTGGTCCTTGGACCCAGAAGCTTTGTGTCCTCTGAATGGCTAAGCGGAAAAGGGCATAAAAACAACACTAGTGCAGCAGATAATAAGATCTAAAGAAAACATATCTGGAGCGTCCAGTTTTATAATCAGCATAAGTTTCACCTAATATAAGTGAAACATTGATTCATTAAAAAAAAGTACATATATACTGTATATGGAGTTTAAGTTTTTGCCCATGCTCTGCACTGCAAAACATTGTAAGGGACAACTTGGCTGCACCACTTCCCATTTTACTATTAGGACTACTTTTATTTAATCTCCTTGCAGTAAACATCTTTCTTTAAAATAATCCTGATAATAGTAGCAAACATAATATTACGAAGATGCAGAAATGTTTTAGCCAGAAAGTCTTTGTTTATGGGTTTAATATCCAGCATAGATAAAAGGCAAATCTTGCAAAATGTCAGCGCTTTGGTGAGCATGTTAGCTTTTTGATCTGTTAAATGTGACGCTGCTGAACTGTTATACAGTATACAAACATAAAAGCCTTTTAACCCCCTCCATGACCAGAGCAAACTTTGACATTCTGCAGCTTGTAGATTCTGCTGATAATACCTTTGTCGCAGCTAATTTGCACAAAAATCATAGTGTTTTTCTATTGACAGATTTGGCTTTCATTTGGTAATTTTTGTTACTCTGCTATAAACATATCCTTCTATTTTTTACTGATTAGGAGACGACAACATTTTTATGTGTATGTTTTATATCTTATTTCATAAATACATCCTTTTACAAACCTCTAACACATAGCAACCAAACAGAATTAACTTTTTTTAGAGTTGGATAAGCATATTATAGTTTTTTATTGCTTAGTATCACTAAAAACATTTGAAATTTAGCAGTTAATATTTCGTTATGGCCATTCATTTTGTTAAAGTGTTATGAACATATGCAGAAGCATCATAACTTGTTAAAAATGTACTCTATTTACAAAAGTAACACCAAAATGCAATCATCCATGAATTCTTTAGTGTTATAAAATACCTACATGTGTGATATCCATTACAAAAACTAGAGATGCAGCATAGGAACTGTATGTATTAAATTGATTGCTTCAAGGCAAACCTATTAGGGGATTTACCATGCCAGAAATCTTACCTAGATCATCCTATATAATTTCCTATGAAGGCGATTACCTTCTTCTATGTTTATATTCTGAGGCCTAACATTTTCTTGAGCGTTGGCAACACCCATGCACTAACTCCTATAGACTTAAAAGAGGCCATACTCCTAGGATGTTGGTGTATTGCCCTATTCAAATCTATAAGTCTATAGGAAGTTACTGCACAGGCAACATCAGCACAAGAGTGTAGATAGAGCCTGAGGATGTAAACCAGTGTCTCTTGACCTTTTTAACATGGTAAACCCCTTCAAATAATTTCAGGTCTTCAAAGAACTCCTGCTATAATTACTATATCCACAGCTCACAGTATATTAGTTTGAAGGTCAGTAGGAAGAATGCCTCTTACACTGCAGGCAATTGGGAAGAATGTCCCCCTTATAGATAGCCAAAGGAACCCCTAATAACCTAAGAACCATGCTTGAGAAACACTGATGTAAAAAATGGAGGAGACCACCACTCTCCTTCAGTGACAATTAAGCCACAAGGTGGGGGGAATGTAAGTTGTATTGGGTTAGGGTACTGTGACAGCTATTTTTTTTTTTTTAGAAAGTGAACTTATCCTTAAAGGGTTAATTAACAGAACAGGACAAAAACCTGAAAAATGTAAATTTAAGTAACCTTTTGTGTCCGTACACCAACCTTATCATTTTCTCCCTATGTTGTAACATCTACTTCATCTTTGTGCCATGACCTTTTATGCTATCTCTTTTCAGCCATGGTCCGAGCTTGGTGTCAGTGGTGGGATTACTCTTTGATATTGATTAGTTGGACAACCATTAGAGTTCACTTGTCCATCACAAATACCAGTTCTCTTGAGCCTCTGACTTATGAATAATTTAATGGAGGTAGAATGTTACCCATCCATTTGTTTCTTGAAGCACAAAACCGATTGACAGTTTAGCTTCCATTTGTATATAATGCTATTTCCAAGTGATATAGCAGCAGCCCTGTATTTAGAGGCAGAGCTTATATTAAAAACTATTATTTATTTCCAAAGGGTTGAATAGTCTTTTGGCTTTTTTAAGTTTTGCAAGTAAAAAAGATCATCTTGTCTGTCATATTGTCATCAAAATATGTGTATGTTTTAAAAACTTTATGCTGAGTACAGTTTTTGTAATTACATAAGTAGGAAGGCAGGCATATATGTCCATCATAACATTTGTAGGCTCTATATGGCAGTGCTATGCTGGTTTATCTTTGCTCCTTTTCCCACTGCAATGGTATAATCTGGCTAACTCATTGAAAACTATACATTAAAATGAATATAAATGTAATGAAAAGTGTGCGGTTTTCTGGGATGTATAATATTTTATGTGGACAGTATTAAATGCAAATAGTTCTTCTTTTAGGTTGCTGCATGGGATGGCACACACCTCACTTTTTAATGCTCAGTGATTGGCTATATTAATGAATTCTGCTCTATTTGGGCTTCAGTGGTATCATCCACTTAAAATGCTGATGGGAGTCTTGTCTTCTATATCAGTAAGGAGCTGAACAGATTTCAATTTGCAGAGTATTAAACTAATAAAATATCACCTCAATTTCTTCCTGTGATAGATTCATGTGGTTGCTTGTTGTGGGTTATTAAATATAGAAGGTTATTTACCTTCATGAATAAGCCTTTCTGTCTTTTGGACTACACTTTGCTAATGGTATTCTGATCTATGCAATAAATATATTTAATGACTACAAACTTGATAGCTTTTATGTTTCTTAAACCAGCTCATATTCTGTCTTTTGTACAATGTTACCTTGCCCATTTGAAACAAAGTGGCAGTGTGTTTGCTGTTAGGTCCCCTGGCCTACTGATTCTCACCCGTTGGATGCTAGAAGGAGGGCTGGAATCACTCTCTGGTCATGAAGGCTCTATCTGTTGGCTATCCAGGCTCTGTTGCATGGACCAAAGTCACATTCGCCCAGTAATCAGAAGCTTGGGGTAACCAGAAGCATTGGTAGATTGGTGGCAATGTATATATCTTTGCTTTTAAGTTCCAAAGATTTTTTAGTGTTTTGCCAGTTGCTGTTCTGTTATACATAGTTTGTTGGTAAGCTTTTTACTGCTCTTCCTTCATTACTTCCTGCCATGGAGCTCATTGGTAATGATAACGCCTATTGATGTCCAATAAGCATTCTAAAGGAGGATCAATAACATAGAAATAGGGATAACTGCCATTGCTGATGGTTTTCTAAGAATACTTATTTCCTGGCTAGCTCTTCCTTCAATACTCACAGTCACTGACCTGGAACAAGAATGCGGATCAGACAACTCAAGTCAAAATTTCAGATTTTTTTTTTTAGAGCAGGAGCAAACACAAAAAGGGTCAGTAAACACTGCACCGTCCTGAACAAAAATATAAAAAGACTTATTTAATATTCACAAGCTGTGCTGCCAGCCAGTAAAGGAGGATCTGGCCGGCCAGTATAACTTTGCCTTCTGTCCTCAGCCCACTTCATTTTCATAGTCTTGGTGAGCATAAAAGCCTTGGTATGATTTATGGAGGCAATTTAATACTTGCAGTCTCTATATCTGAGGAATGAACACTTTTAGTTGCACTCCCTAATGACCTGTAACCTCCTCCATATAAAGGAATGAAGTGAGTCCCAGAGCACACTGCTAGAAAGCATTATATATTATTTACACTCCTAGCCAGAGTCTTTAGAGCTGACGTCCCTTAAGGTTAATTCCATAACTCTTCAGAGAGCAATAAAGATACACCAGGTGTCTTCAAGTTCAGCTCCAGAGACTTGTCACCAGAATGACATTAATAAATTACAGATAATTCAGAGGGAAAATGCCAAAATTGTTTCTTGATGTTACATGTACAATGAAAAGCTACTAATTGTGGATACACCTGAGAAAAGGTAACCCCATTTTCATTTTTTCTTCCCATATTTTGTGCAGCCGAAAGTTCTATAATACAAATAAATTATAATAATTCAGGTGTAACATTGGCTGCCATAGGTTGTCTGGGCTTCCCCTTTCTTGGCTTGCATTTTTTTCTGCCTGAAGTAAAGCAATTTAAAAACATAGTTAACTGCCTAGCACATCATAGTAAAGAGCAAACCGCTGAAACAGAAAAGCCTTGGTTAGTAAAGCAAAAAAGGAAAATGTAATCCACTGCAGCCAATCCGGATTTTAGTTATCTTCAGTGAACTAAAGATGCCTGTTAGAAAAGTCAAGATATAGATATAGAAAGCAGAGTACAAGAGAGATGAGGGTATGCTGCTTCTTCATAATGTAGTCACAGAGTTACGTGGGTTCAAGACCAGGGCTCAGAGAAAGTGGGTTTAATGTTTCTGGCCATCAAACTGAGGATATCTGGTGGAAGAAAAAAACACTGCAGACAGAGAAAATCCCTTTATATGAAAATCTAGCATTTGTACAGTCATCCCTTGATGTCATTAATCAATTTTACATGATGGGCCACCCAACCAGGGACAACCACTGTACAGCGCTCATTATTCTAGTGTTTCTTGCAAACATATTTAACCTGCGTATATAACTTTAGACTGAATAGTGGTTTTAAATGAACAGTTTTGTAGGTGAAGCTGTACATGTTGTATTGCCAGATGTATTGCCATTTGCAAAACTAGTTATAGCAAATTAGATTAAGTGGAAGACTGAGTTGTGTATTAATGATTAAACAGTAAATGCATATGGTTTGAATGTAATCTTATGTGAATGTAATCTTATGTGAAGCATGGTTGCCTAAATCAACACAAAATTATTTTGCATGTATAATTACTAATTTATGTGCTATATATCCACTATATCCATCCTGCAATCTGTTCGCATCTACCTTATGTAGAATATATGAAATATGCAGTGTTTAGGCCCCATAATTGTTGTCTTTTTCACAAGTACTTAACAAGTGACTGTCTTATATGAATGCGTGACCTCCCTGACAATAAAAAGAACATGGTAGTGATTATAATGGTACAAGCATAGTTTATCATTTTAGTTTCCAAGACTGATTTCTACATAATATCCCCTAGGTAGACACCTGCTACCTTGCACATTCTGCATAGTGCAGCGTTCCGTCTACAGTCTGCAATGCACAACACGTTCCCAAGTCATTGTGTCTGCTAACTCTTGCATCACTTTGCTGTACAAGCTGTGTGATACAGTTTTCGGGGCCCTTGGGAAATTCTAGTTTGCTAAATTTTCTCAAAACAGAATACAGCTGCAGCTCTGTATTTCAGACAAACTTTCTTGGAATTTAAATGTTAGGAGATGAGGATTCAGCATATACAGAAAAGGTATTAAAGAGGCATGTGTATAGTGAATTCACTGGTACATTTGGCATGCAAATACAGGTAAACATGTAGTGATAAAGCACATTCACTGCACATTTAATTGTATGTTTATTGCACCTTCTAGAATAAAATCTTATAGTTTTAACATTGCTTAAAAAGGTTAGTGAAACGGCCTGGACTGCTGGAAAAAAATGGGGGTCTTCTTTTAACAGGTATGTTGTACATATACAGTATGTGATGCTGTGCTGACCAGGTAACTTTTTTTAAATTCATTAACATTGGAAAAAGGAGATTACTGTAAGATTCACTCTGTCAGTTGCAGGACAAATGTAACTTTCCATTACCTTTGCCATGCAGTTGAATACCAATTACATTTGTTAGCGTGCGATAGGGAATTACTACTATTT
Source organism: Pyxicephalus adspersus (assembly GCF_032062135.1). Taxonomy (NCBI): domain Eukaryota; kingdom Metazoa; phylum Chordata; class Amphibia; order Anura; family Pyxicephalidae; genus Pyxicephalus; species Pyxicephalus adspersus. The sequence goes on from NC_092864.1 coordinate 56,762,553, forward strand.
CTAGTGAAAATGCATTTGTTGCTATAAAGGCCCATGGTGCTGAAATAGTGTCTTCATCAGTGTTTCTGCAGTTGGAGGGTAAACTCGTTTTTTATTTGTTTAACCTAAACAAATTGCATTCTACCATTCGGACAATCCACCGCATTAAACTGGTCACATAGAAAGTCATTCCCATTTTAAGAAAAGCTATAGCCCCCTCCTATCTTAGGACCAGTCTGGCAGGGTGCTTTGACATGGGACCTAAGTAGAAACAGGCTTATGTGCCTGTTAGGCCAACTGCTATTGTCCTTATACAACTAACTAGTTTCCAATGCATTCAGATAAACAAAAGTAAAAAAAAAAACATTTTTGACCACAATAGATTTCAGAGCACCAATGATTCTGGAAAGTTGTCTCTAATTACTAACCTAACGCTATATTTGATGTAAGTCCCAATATTGCAGCTGATTGATCACTACTTAAAAGATATGGTACCCCTTCTTTGTGGACCCTTTCTAAAGCACAAATTAAAGCTAAAGGGCAGGCTGCTTGGTATCAATATAATAGAACTTAGCTTGCCGTTCTGTTTGCATGTAGATACCATACACTCTAAAGTTTAGTAGTAGTTTGTAGTGTTTTTCAAGAAACATACAGAATATATAAAACGCAATTCCTTTACCTCTCTAAGCACTGAAACTGGGTAAATATTAAACTCCATGACAATTGTTACCATCAAAAATACCAGACAAAACAATAGCTATTGAAGATTTAAAGTGACTCTGGCTTAAAAAATATTGTGGCTGCCATTGCTGACATCTCATTTAAGAAGCATATTTCCCTGGCTATCGTTCTGATGCGTTGACTCTAATGCGGCAAAATGGAAAAATGAAATGACCAACAAATAAAGAGACAAGGAAGTCTGACACTCATTTTCTAAAAACACAAGTCTATAACTAAATAAATTTGAGCCAGACCCATGCAACCAGGCAACTGGCATTTTCAGAACCAGCAATGGCAGGCCCTATGCTCTAACAGCATTTTTATCTTTAGATAATTGTCATCTGCTCACATTCACCATATTTACCATGGAACTGGCAGACATGCAGCAAGCATGTGCAGAGGCATTCATCTACATAAGGTTTAAATATGTAAGTTTTTTTTTCAAATTCTCCTTTCATTTGCCTAATTTAAAAATAATTTAGAAGCTTTTTTTGAAAACACCTGCAATGAAAGTTCAGCTTTTGTCAGTCCTATTGAGCCTTGTGCAAAAATAACCATGTAAACAACGTAGGGGGCTAATGGTTCCTGTTTATTTTTTTGACAGCCCCACTCACGCTTGGGAAAATGGCAGAATCTATTGTAACTGTGGTTGCTGTGGTAACAAATTTGGCTGTCACTTACACTGTATTGTAACAATGGACAAGCAATATATTTCAATTGCTTGTTGTGTAATGAGATTTTTTCCCTTCTCTTGCAGTTAATGGCTTTTCTCTTATTTGTTTACAGATTCTTACATTCATGAATGTGGACAGGCAAGAGTGAGCTATTTAGTTTATGGGAGGGACAGAAGGCCTGGCAGCTTCAGATAAACTTGGGACTCTTACCGGATATGTCCTCTAGTACAATACCTAAAACAATCCTTTTTTGCACTGTTTTCCAATCTTCCTTTTTGATAGTTTGCTGGGTTCTCTGTTCATCACTGATCCCAACATGAACGGACAGTTCCCAGTTTTATAGTAAATTAGACATCAAATGGCATGACAAGATCTCATTTATAAATGATGCTTATTACCTGTCCAGTTCTGTTATGTCTCCAGTGTCCTTTGTATCCAATATTATATTTTCATAATTTGCTTCTTGCCGTAGGGAAATTATAGACACATCTGTCTTGAGTTTGCTGCAGTAGTCACAGGAATAGAATAATATTCTACGCACCAGTAACTACTAAGTTTGAATATATTCAACCATTCAGCTTTTTTTTAATTAAATAATACATGTAGGTACAAATATTTAAAATTAGCTGCTCCTGAATAATCCGTTGTACCCGATTGAGAATGTTCACCTTTTGGATGATGCCAGTCTAACCTGAAACTATCTGGAGAGGATTTCTACAATACCGGGCAATCTACCTAAGCTCCCTGCCTCTTCTTTACCCACCTACACCTTCTTTTCTTAAAGTAGAAGTCATGGCAAACAGAAAAATGCACAGTATGTTGAGTATAGTTATACACACCTGTCTTAACACCTAATGGTTCAGCTTTACTGCTTCTTGGGTCACCTTCCTAATCACTGAATAGTGACCATAATACTTATTCACATCCAAAGAGGAAGCTGGTGATGAAGCAATGGCATAGGAGGCCAAAATTGTTTAACCAGAAAGACCTCGCTGGGAATTATGTGTGGCATCAGTTTGCCTGCTCAGGATGGAATCTATGCATAAATTTGGTTTACTTGACACGTTAAGTATTATAAAAAGAAGGAAGGTCTGATTCTCTGTTTTATAAATTGATATTGGGTTCAGGCTGGAGTTAAAAAGATGACTATACCCCCCCTCAATTTTGAAATTATTTATCAGGGATAGTAGGTCAGAACATTTTTAATATATACAACAAAAACATAAATAAAGAAATAAACAGACCAGTTCATATATAAAAAGTGTCTAAGCTGGGGGGGCGTGGCCTAGCCGGCGAGCGTGATGGACGTGTGATCCAGGAGCTCCGCGGACGCCGGCCACAATCCAGCATAAATCGGGCAAATACTTACCCATCCATGGGCAAACAAAAGAGGGCTAAGGTGGGGAGGTTTCCCCCGACTCCAGCACCGCTTCCATGTTTCTCCCTCCCCTTTTGTTTCTTTCCTTTTTTTTTTTCTGTATCCTGTTGAAAAATTTCAATAAAAATACAATTTCAAAAAAAAAAAAAAAAAAAGTGTCTAAGCTAGCCTTTCTCATTAGCAATGAATGTTTTATGGGCCCTATATTTTTATTAGTATACTTATATCTTACCAGACTGGGCTACATTTAGAAACAATAAAGTTTTCATTACATTGTGCTACCAGGGCATGGGTTGTAGAGCATTCCAACAGATGACCTTGTTTTCACGTGTGGACAAATTCAGGGCCCCAGAGACCTTTACGGTGGCAACCTGAAGATATACATTTATTGATACCTTGAATGTTACATTTTATAGTTTTTTTTTCTGTAGGCTAACCCAGTATACCAAACAATCCTTCTGCATGTTCTTAGAACTGTGAATCCCATAATAGCAGGTGTTCAGTTTATTATGATTCGGCTGTATGGACACAGGCAGGGGTATGTTACAGCTATGGGGAAAGTTAGCCCTTTTTATCGCTGAGATAGGAGTTATCTTTTAGACAATTCATCTTATGTTAGGACTTCAAAAAATGATTTCTTTTACTGCTTATTGGTGACTGAATGGTAAAGTCTTGCTGCAGGATGAGCTAGGATACCTCAAATGCAGAGTAGGTATTGGATATGTTAGATAAATTGGCTTAAAATTAAATTTTATACAAGGTTTGTTTAATTCAGTACTGGGGACATTGGTTGAACATTGAGATGAACACAAAAATGTAAGTTCTAAAAAGGAAAAAGTATCTTTTAGAGACTTTTTAGGGGTTTCCTTTAACATGGAGCAGACTCTTGGAGCTTCAATGTGCTCTTTTGTAAAGAGACCGGAATTTGCAGTCTCTTTGACTATACAGTACTCATTTGAATTCAGATTACAGTTAAATGGTCATTTTCTATACTGTATCTAAACCTTTAGATACAACAATATTTAGGTACAGTTACCATGTCAACTGGTAAACATTCTCTTGAGTTTTGAAAGGTACCCTTGTGTTTTCAGACTCCTACTTAATAAAATTAAAAAAAAAATCTGCAAACCTTATATGCCTTTTCTAACTCTTTTGACAGTGATGAAGTTGATTTGGACTCATGAGAAAAACATATTCACCAGAGTCATCTAATTCAGACCTCCAGTACACTAAATCCTGTACTTTGATCAGAACTGTGAAGAAGTTACCATACGGAGAATTAGTATTTGTTTCTTTGGAAAGTCTGCTCTGAAAAATAGAGGCAAAAGTGTGAAATCGTTAACTCTGAATTGAAGTTACTGAGCTGAGAAACATATTCTCTCTGCTCACTGTTTCTGTCAATCAACTACATAGCATGTCAACCACACATTAACTGTAGCAAGTGGCAAAACTCCAGAAAAATAAGTCCAAGCTCAGTTAATTGATTATTTACATGAATTTAGGACAAACCTGGACTGAGTTTAATGCTTGCAGACTGGCGGGTAATAGGAGGTAGATATAACATTTTTTTTACTTGTCCTGTAAAGTCGTATGATATGATTTTTAACTGATTGTGGCTGAAAATGCCCCAAATTCCAATTTCTCTTTTTTATTATTATTTTTATTATTATTAATAATAATAAAAAAAACAGGATTTATATAGCGCCAACATATTATGCAGCGCTGTACATTAAATAGGGGTTGCAAATGACAGACTAATACAGACAGTGATACAGGGGGAGAGGACCCTGCCCCGAAGAGCTTACAATGTAGTAGGTGGGGGAATTTACACACAATAGGATGGGAGATATGTAGTGAGGGTTTCAAAAGAGAAGAAGATGGGTGGGCAAGTTTAAAAAAGTGGGTTTTGAGTGCTCTTTCAAATGAGCAGAAAGTAGGAGCAAGCCAAATAGGACAGGGAAGACTGTTCCAAAGAATTGGGGCAGCTCTAGAAAAGTCTTGTATCCGTGCGTGTGATAAAGTTATGAGTGAGGAAGTCATTAGTAGGTGGAGGAGCGGCTGGGGGAGTATTTTATATTGGCTTGATGTGTAATTGACTTGCTATACTATTTATACTTACAGTGTGTCAACAATAGTTATAGCTTTGAGAAATAAAAAGTACATTTGAAAGGAAAGTGTAGTGATGCAAATGAGCTAATGAGCACCATCAAGCTGGAGTATTGAATGATTTAGCCTAAGAAGACTATATTTAAAGGTTTTTATAATATAAAGGACAATTGTATGGCACAACTGGTAGTTTTCTAGATAAGGGACTAACATTACTAATATTATATGTGGCTTTTGAACAGAAAATTTCAGTGTAAGAGGACATCTTTAGTAATAGAATTGAGTTAATCAGTAACTACTTGTACTTTAATGGGTTCAGGAATCTCAGCTTTTATATATATTTTTAAATTACAAAATGTTGTTATATGATTTAGGTAAGTATAGAAAGTTGATGGTAGAAAGATTACAGATTTGCAAGCCTATCTTCACTTTTTAGGTGCATACAAAAAGCCTCTTGGATGGCTTTGGCATCCACTAAGATTTTTTTTCCATTTTAATATGGGGGTTATTTTTCTGTCTATATTTTTACAGTAAGATTCTTCAACTACCCTGTACCCAAGCTCTTCTTTGTCGTATTTGTTTATCTGCTCCTTTGCAAAAGAGATCCCTATGATTAAGCTTGTTGGGTGAAATTCATAAAGCAGTAGGGTCCTTATGGGGCCCTGTACTTTCAAGTATAACAAAGCCCAATACGCGCTGGAAGGCATAGTTCATCTCAGTTCTTTGACCTTTATTCTCACAAAAGATACTTTCTTTGGTGTTGTGCTTTCATCCCAACCAACAAAGGAGTGATGGTGGGGATTACATACAACAATAAAAATAAGACAGAGGGTGTAACCTTTCCCACTCTATCCAAAAAAAATGCCTAAAGGTACAACCTAACTATTTGAAGTAGTCACTGCTTTTCTGGAAAATCCCAAAGCTCTAAACTTCTGCAGTTGTGCATTTCTAAAGCTCTTAACTTTTGCAGTTGTACAGTCCCCTCTCCTGTATTTAAATTGTTTACTCATGTTCACACATTAGAAGCTGCAGTTAGACTACTTCTTTTCCTGACTAATAGATGTCAAGCTTAATATAGCCCTTTCTTCCCCAGCTCACCTCCTCTCTATCTCCCTGCTGTTTTCCTTACTCTCCCTGGTCCATCCTCTCGTCTTCTTAGTCAAAGTCTGATGTAGAAATCTGTATTAACAAAAGTAATAATTAACTACCAAAAGTGTCTTCCATCTTTAATTTACTGCACTCTTACTTCAAACATTAGTGAAAATGAAAGTTACTGGTGAGTCAGTAGTGTGTTGTTGCAATTTCCAGAATATATTCCTTGTGGACACGATACACAAAGAGCAGTTTTATTGTTTACAACAATTTTACCTGTTCAGGTCCTTAGAACTAAAGATTAAACAATCCAAATCTACCCAGTCTAATGTACTACATCCTCACTCCAAGAGCACAATTTCTCAGGGCATTTAAATATAATAGACACCTGACCTGGCTGTGGGGACCCCTGTTGGCTGTTGGGGGTCCTCATGCATCTGCACACGTTGCACCTTGGTATATCCGTCCCTGATGGGGAGTTTTCTTACTTTTTTACTTATACCATCTTTGATGTAGGAATATTAGACTTCAAACGTGCATTAAATGTGTCTTAAAAATTAATATTATCCCATAACAGGTAATGATTGGTACTTATTTTAATGATAATTTTGTCAGTCATGGTCCTGATCATCGGTTTGCCTGATCAAGTCTTTGAATAACTAACAAACTGTTTTATAAACAATATCCAAAGCCAAAAATTTTTTAGACTTCCCCATGTTTGTTCAGCTGTAAATAAAATATTCAGAATACTGTCTGTTCCCTGGGGGTGTTAATAAAGTTTTGGAGAAAAGCACAAAGCAGCTACTTTGAGAATATTTTGTGTTGCAATTAACTATTCTCATCATCTGAAATTAATGTAGGGTACTGCACTGAACTTGTGTGCTTGGTCCTGGCACAGCACCTTTAAGGCAGGTGCTCGAGGACGCACTGTCTCAGAAACGTTAGCATAGTGAAATTGATTCTGTGGATGAATAAACAATTGGAAATGGGCCACTCGAATGGCTGACATGGTAGAGGGATTAAGGTCTATGCCTGGGATGATCTCTGAAATACACTGAGCAAATGATATTACTGTTTACAGTGTGCATTGGGCAAATACAAAGAAAAGCAACAGCAAAAGCTAATGCATTCATATCAGTAACTGTAACCCTTTCCATAAATTGAACAGAATATTTACACCATCAATCTGGAGTGCTGGGTTCTCCAGTCTAGGATCAGTATATGCTACAACAGGTAATTCCAGTCACACAAAAGGACCAGTGATGACTGATTCAAACGTTTAAACCAGGTGAATTGATGAATTGATGTAGCATTTATACATTTTAGCATATGTACCGGTATACATAGAACCATACAATTTAGTAATGATCATTGTTTCATTTCCTGTAGATCATACATGCAGATATTCAATAAAAATCAAAATGCAAAGGACAAGGGACCCCAAAGCTCCATTTTTATTGAGCTACTCAGTTGCCATTTTGTAACAGTCTGAAACAGAAAACTTTAGTTATGTGTAACATTTCATTACATCTAATCTAATATTAAAGCTGCAAATAAATACGGTATGTTTAATTTAATTGCCCGTTGAAGTTCCCATTTCAGTTTGGGTGATGGAGGCCTAGAGCCAATGGAGCCCAGGATCCTAAAAAAACACATGCTTTTTTTCTTTTGGTGGGGATCCCAGCACTTTTTTTAAAGGTTGAGGATAAAGAAGGGTGACAACAGAGTTGAAAAATCTTTCTGTAACTCTTGGCTAAGAAGGTAAAATGAAGAAGCAAATTGGTAAAGTGCAGAGCTCTCAAATACCCCCAATCCTTTCACTTTTCACAAAAGAACCAGTGACGATTCAAGAGACATTGCAGTAAGGAGTTAAAAATAATTAGCTGGTTACTTTTTTAAGAGATAATTTAGGAAAACTTATGTAATTGGAAGATTTAATAAATGTTTGTTTTTTTGTGAAGTTACTACCTTGTACATTATCTGATCACTTTACAATTAGACTTTCATCCTCAGCCATATCCCAAATGGTTTTAAAGATAAAAAAAGAATAGGTGGTTCAATCTGATCAAACAAAATAGGAACAATGGCACCCATAAATTTACAAAAAATGACTCCTTCATGTGGTGGTATTATTTTATGCTTGATGCCACTCTGACTGCAGTTGTTTCTTGCTCAAACACGGATGCTGGTCTTCTGAATCGGGTTCTGTCTTCTTTTAGTGGACCTAATCTTCTAAGGTTAGAAAGACCCACTTAGACCTGCTCCATTCTTATTGTAACTGTTAAGCTATTCTTAACATGGTCTCCTTTGTGCTCTTATCTTTTACAGAGTGTCTTGGCTGCAAACATAATACCCTTCTGCAATAGGAACATAATGTCTTGATGGGGTAGGGTTAATATGTTGGACACCAACCAAGCTCATGGCTTAGATGGATAGTGGACTCATTTTGAATATGTAAATGCAAGTTATGTAGATAAATGATACAGATAATCTCTGCAGATAAAAGATTAAGATATACACAGCCGCTTAAGAGAGCATTTTAATTTTTGTTCACCCTTAAGACATTGCTAATACACTGTTTATTCTCTTCTGCCGAAAACCATTTCCTGACTCTAAAAGGATAATTATCCCTGTAGGTGAATCTCTTCCACCCGAGGAGAGGAGAATAAACAGAATGTGTAATGAAGCAGACTGTTTTATCATTAGAGCAAGTCCTTCTGTGGATCTGTACACCCAGCGCTGCTTCTGAAGCCTGTTGTACAAAACTGGCAGCGAGTCTATGAGTAGAATGCATCGTGCTGTACTACCCATCTGTTTTTCAAGCAGCCACCTCTAAGGTGCAATCTAGGCAGTAGTGATTAAAACCTTGAATATGTTCAAATTACACACACCAGTCTGGCTACAATTTATTTACTTTTTCTGTTGGTCCTTGTTTAAAACCTAAAGATACATATTATCTTTCTCGTTTAAAAATAAGTACAATATACAGTGCTCATAATTTTATAGCTCCTGTTTGGATTGTGTCCAGTGACCAGTTAGCATATGGAAAACCATAAGTACAACACTGCTCTTTTTTAACTTTTTATAACAGGCTGTTAATAAAACAGTCAGCACACAAACCTTTGTAATGTGTAGGATAAATTTGAACCTACACAAGAAATAAATTAAGACTGTACAGTGGCTAATGTTATGCCTACATTTTTGATGGACATGGTACACATGGCGTCTCAGGCTTAATCTCATGGGAACCTTACAAATTGTGGTCAAAATTAGTAGGACATTCTTTACTACATAAAGAAACCTATGCAGACTTATAGGATAAACATTTGTCCCATCTTTTAGAATATTATAGTTATCCCTTCCTTTTATTTGAACCATAGTAAGTAAATTTGCAAGGTTAGAAGAAGCCACTAAAATCATAAACATTCAATATAGAGTAACAGGGTCTACTAATCATTTCCATTAACTTGTAAAAAACTCTAACATTGAATTTTTTGCCTTCCTTTCCTAGTGACGCCCACAACCCTGATTTCTTGTATTAGAGTCACAGGCGCACATGGTTAGGACAAGTCTCTGCAACGGAGTCATAGACTGAAATTATAACTGGACACAAATGTTAAATCTGCTTCAGCCTATTCAAAACTCAACCCAAAAATCTATCCCAATCATTACAAGAACCAGTCCAGTTGAATGTGACTAACTACTACCAACTATACAATGACCTAAATTAATGAGAACCTTCACAGACATGTAGCCAAAAATCCCTGTTTTTTTTTTTTTTAATACCATGGTGACTTTAATCAGGAATACATATTTTTTATACAGATTCATGGGCTGCCTGACTTGGTAATAATATTATGTTGATTATGTGAAACTTTTTTTCAGCTGTTATGAATGTTAATAAATCATAAATGTTACTGCATATAGAAATTTGTATCCCTTAGCCAGGACAAAGTACATTTTCCTAAATTATCCTAACAAAGTGGTACATCTTTTACAAATGTCAGAAACTTTTATGGTTTGGTAGGTTTCCCTTAAAGTTAGGGATCTCTCTATTGTCGTCAAACCATAGCATGCAGCAATGCAGTAGTTTTATCTGCTCATTGTTTGGATCCCATTTGGATTCCTCTAGAGGAACACGATATAGTTTGCAAAACCATTAGCGATTTACAGCTAAAATCTAGTTATAGATTCAGTAATCTGCATTAAGCCCAAATGATAAATGAGACCAAATTTTCTGGTGTAATAAAGGTAAATCAAAGCTATTTGTAATTAAATCCAGCTTACCACTAGATAAAGTGTTCTCTGTCGCTTCCGTAGCAATCCCAAATGAAGGATGACGCATCAGAGAGGGTCATCAAGATTTACAATAACATCTGGGAAAATAGTTTGAAAAGAGTTGTTTATTATGAGAATTATTGAAGAAAAGAAGAATTTAAAGTCTAGTGTGTAGCACACAGCTCTGTTGAACTATGGAGATGGTACTTTTTTCTTTATGCCTCCGGCTAGCAATAGATAGTAAGCTCTTGCATGCATGCATTTTTTGTGCTGGTTGGATGGATCGCGCCTGCCATACAGCAGCTGTTTTAGAGGCTGCAACGTGCTAAGAATTTGTTTTCACTGCCCCAACAAACATCCCCCAGAATTTCCAGTGTACCATTTAAAGCCCTGGGAAGAAGAAGCCCAGATGGTGGGAACATAGACGGATCGTGTCTATCCATGTCCCATTGACACACTCAGTGGAGCTCTGCTGTGTGACTACCCTGGGGGGCCACAGAACAAGTACTGGCAGATGGTACAGGTGACAGGCCCAACTTCATAATAATGGGACAATGCCTTAGTGGTATGAGGCTTCCTAATGATTGTAATTCATCTTTATATTATACTACTCACCATACGCTGGTCAATTTACAAGTATTAAAAGGGGGGAGGGGGAGTTCTGTTTGCAGATAAACCACTATATTAAAGATAGAGTAAATTATTCATTTCACACAGTCAGCAAGGGTCCTTCTCTACAGCATCCTAGAAGGAAGAACAAGTTTCTATTCTATGACTGCTTTATAAAGAAAAACAACTATAGGACTTTGTACACCCTTTCTTTGGTATTCCCCAAGAAAGTCTGATACTCTCTGGTTAATTCATGATGTTAAAAAACGTAAATAACTAGATGGATTATAACTGCTAAAACTCCTGAGAGATTTTCACAACTTTTACTATGAAGAAGGCTTTTGTGTGCAGAGCGTAAACCCATCTACCTCCAGATGCAAAGAGAGCCCCTTACCATTTATAAAGACCTTAAAGTGAACACCTGTGCACCAGGTTCTCTATTGAACATTTATGAATCTACAGGTGTGTAAAATATTTCAGTCTTCCTTATATTTGTTCTGGGCCCGAGCAGAACTTGTTGTGGTAACCCCAAAACACCATAATGCACCTGCATTGCATGCTATGTGGTTATCTGCAGCCTTCCAATCTTCTGCCTTGACATTTGTTGCAGCCTATTGATTTTGAATAGGCCGTCTAATGCAGTGCTCCTCTATCCACAAGAACACATGCTGTGTGGTGCAGGGCATCATCAAGTGAATAGGCCATGCCAGCCTTTGTCGACCTTTTTAACATGGGAGTACCCTTAAAATGGCTCAATGTGCATTGCTCAAGGAATCCCAATCAACTTCACAGAAACCCTAGGATTCCACTGAACCCTGGGTGAGAAGCACTGGTCTATGCTAATAAAGCCTTGAGTATTTTTAGATTAAGCATCTCAGTGCAGCAGGCAGTAATGTCAGATACAGTGATGTGATTTTTTTTGTTGTAACATTATAAATGAATCATGTTACAGTATGCAGCAATACTAAACATAGGGTTAATTTATCATGTTCTGTATGAACTTCCACAGCAGCTTGTAACACTGTCAAGGTCACATACAATCATCTGTATATATATTTAAATCAAGGGGCTATGCCCTGACTTCTGCAATCGGTCTCCTTCCTTGTCTGTATTAATGGAGTCCCCTATTAATATCAAGCTGACACTTGCTCTGTTGCAGTTCATTATTTTCTGTTCTATTTCATCCTTGGCAAGGAAGACCATGAAAGCAGAATTTCCATCTTCTCTGCAGGAATTAAGACACTGCTGTTTACCTCAATGTATTTCTTTGCTCCCCTGGCAGGGGAACAATTCAAAGTCAGACTTTTGTTTTCCATGCCTTTGTCAAATGGGCCTGTTCAGGGACATTGTGACAAAGTGATCCTGTCTTTCACATCTGAGTGTCTGATGTTCACTAAGGCAACATTCCGGTTTCCATCTGTTGCTTGCTTGTAAACCAATTAGATAGCACTTTACAACATAAACATATAGATAGTTTGAATCACAGTGGGGTGTTTATCAGCCATTATTGTGAAGTAGTGAAATATTACAGAACAAAAAGTGTGCTACCATTACCAGGTTCACAATTCTCTCTGTTTTGTTACAATATTTTTCTCGAGCTTAACTCGCTGGTGGGTGGTGGGCTTCCGCATTAATCAGGGTGTATGCACAGCAATCTTGCCGATTATGGCACAGACTTACCTGCGTGCAGCTGCCCTACAGAGATGACAGGTCCAGTACCTGTCATCACTGCATGTTTGGAAGGTGCCATCTTCCACGGCTCCATATCAGGCATCTTAGATGACAATCCTCTTCAGCCATTGGATGGCCACTAATGATTTTGAATTGTCTCCAGAAACTGGCACTAACTAGATAAGAATAAATAGCATTGTTCTTGAAACCCATATTCACACAGTAAATCATATACCTTTTACTACAAATAAATGGTCAGTAAATAATTACTAAACCTTGTGCATTTAGACTTTCAGTTCATTCAAACCGCTGACCACAGTACTGCTGGATTTTAATGTCATTTAATGTATATTGCACATCAGTACACATAAAAAATGCACCTATGCTGCAGTTCATCCCAGCATGTGATGTGCGTTACAATGCACTACAGTCAAAGAAAACACAGCAGAAGTAATTTTGACACAGAAGACTCAAAATATAATATATTTATTTTTTTCCCCGGGCAGTCCAATTATGTCACGGGTGGTTCCCTTTCTTCATCAGTGAATGGACCATACTATGGTAGTACTTTGAGCAGTACTTTGAGCGTTCTGGGCAGTCATGGACTGCTTTCTCCTTCAATAAATAGTCTCTACTGCCACGTTACTACATGGATCACAGGCCAACATGATGATCTTTTCCCCTGTTCTGGGTCCTTGACAATCTGTGCTCCAGGGAAGTGGGTTGAATGACACAAGTTGCTATTGAACCTGGCAGAAAATAATAACTGCTGGGGACAACACTAGATTAATGGCGAGCCATGAGAGTTACATTTTTCAATAATATGCTAAACATTTTTTCAGCTGAAATTCTACTTTATGCTAGTATGGACATAATATAAATTAGTTTACTACTAATGGTATATCCCACTATTGTTGCTCTATTTTCCGTTTTTCTAATAATTCATACCTTTTATATGATCTGTAGAAGCATTGTAGCATCTTCCTCTTTTCCACAAGCCTAATGTTATCAGAATGTGACAGATAAAAAACAAAACTGAAAAACAAATCTCCATATCTGTAGCATTTTTTGTGAGATCTGGATACGGATGTGTAAATATCACTAAACCCAGATGTCGCTTGAGATATTTCTCCCATTACGACTGCCTTCCAGCTAATGGTCCACGTAATTCTAGCTTCAAATTTTCAGCTGGGTTTGAAGCTTCTAATACCTTGAAATGCGGCTTCCGCTTCCATGCGCTTTGCAGTGTGGTCACTGAGCTGAAATATAGAAGGTTAAATCCCTCATTTTGATTATTTCAGCATGCTGCCCTCCCTGTCCTCTCCTAATACAAACCTGACATTTCAGATCTGCACAGCCTGGCTTCTCGAAAATCAGCAGTGCAGAGAAATGAAGAAGGTTCAAAGGCTGACTGGTCATGAATAGCCCACTGTATCTCAGCAGGTTGGTGTTCAGGGGGTCTTAAGGTTACGGCTGGTTAACCAGTACCTAGTGTAAGTGTTGCTGCCTGCATTATCTACTTCTAAAGACATGCATGAGGATCTCTACATATTTGAGAATCATATTCCACTTCATCTTTTAGCAATCCACGAGCACAGTTTTTTTTCCCACAATGGAAAATGTATTGTTACCTTTTATACCTGAGCTTAATATTAGGCAAATGTAAAGGAATGTTGCAGTATCTTGCAACTGCCTATTAAAATTGTTCTTTCAGTGTTCTGAAAGTGATTCAGTGATTCAATAAAATAAAATCTGATTGGTTGCTATATTTACTCTATGTTTGCTCTTTTCTCTGCCTTTGCATTCATCCATGAAGATAATATAATATTGCACTGCTAGTTTTTAGGCTATCACCAGCACACCTCTAGCATTCATTATGTGGACATCGCTTGCAATAATTGAGGAACCTCAAGTCAGCTTATTACCATGCAGAGGTGAATACCATGTTATTTCCAACTAGTAGACAAGGTTTTTTCAGTGATGTCTAAGACATTGGTCAGAAGAAACTGCAATTTGTTATTGAAGTTATGTGATTGAGAGTTAAATGGGTTCTGATCGGCAATGAGCCAATTTATTTCAGCATGATTGCAGTATATTCAAACAGAACTGTTTTAAAAGTAGTACCCCTAAAATATGTCTTCCTTTTTCAACAAGGACCTAGGGCTGCAGCCTCACACTTCTACGGGCCAGTCATTGCTTCCCATTGAAATTGTCCAAGTTCTTCTTGGCTTTAGTACTATCTAAGTCATTACCACTGCATTGGCATAATCCAGGCAATATGGCTACATGTGTTGGTACACTACAGTTTCATTAATCATAAATAGCATGCTATCACACTTCTAAAATTATATTTTTGTTTTTGTCTTTTAAATATACTTCACACTTATTAAATCCTAGTCTGCTGTCTGTTGCATGAAATATTAAGTGGACTGCTTTATTATAGGCGACAATGGAGGACCACGCTTGTGTGTCACCACGGCTGCTTATAGACTCCAATAGCATCAGTGTGACTATGTAAGAGTACAATTGGAAGTCATTTGTTACTCAATAAGAGGCAGGGTCTGGATAAAGACTTTCACAGATCACCAGGTATTTTCTTAATAAAATCTACAGATCTAAATTAATGTGTGCAAGTTTCTATAAGGTCTCACTAACTGGGTTTGGATCTATTGTGACAAGAAGGATTGCAGAACACAAAATACCCATTAGGATCCAACCGGTCATAAAATTAAATAATTTGTATTATGGGAAACTAAGGGGGCTTTTTTATTAATACCAGCAAATTTGTAAATGATTTATTTAAATTTTAAACTTGCAGATTTATCTAGAAGCAAAGGATGTCATAAACAGGGCATTAGTTGGATAAAGCTTTAAGACATCTGGTTGGATACACTCCATCTTATTCATGAACCCTAGGTAATAAACATATTGATTCCAAGAAGTAGCAGGCATAAAGGTCACTTGTTAAATTAAGTGATTGATTTTCCAGTTTATTTTTTACTTGGAAACCCAATACTTTAAAAGGAGCATATTTCCATACCTTCCTCTCTGGGGCTGCCATGGTTGGGTCATGAAGGTGGACCCAGGTAAATTAGAGCAAGAAAGGTCAGCAAAGAGGTTGCAGAGATGAATGAGCTGAATAGTAGAATCATGAGTATTCAATTAGTCAGGGATTGGTAAGATTAAAAAAAAAAACTTAATAGTCAACAACATTGTAGAATATTCATATTATAATCCAACCTTTCTAATCCTTTTTATATGGGGAAAAAGTTCTTGTATTTAGGAAACCATTTCTATAAATACAGCCACAGCTTTTAGTGTATGGAACTACATAGCATACAATGTGATGATCAGTGGGTAGGATACATCTTACCTTGCTGGAGTGTCACTCTTACAGATGGACAAAAAGATCATTGGTGTCACTTAAACCTACCTGAGAGGCACAAATTGTTCATTGCTCACAGAACCCCTAGCAATCTCTAGAAGAACCCTAGGATTCCTCGGAACCCTGGTTGAGAAAGAAGATTTACTATTTAACTAAGATATATAGCAATGACACTTTTTACAGGAAAATCTGTAACTTACAACATTCCTGGCCCCTGTGGCTAGTATTCTAGTATTTAAAAGACCTTATCTCAAGCACCAGTGCAGAGACCATTACTGGCTTACAGGTAGTCCCCGAGTTAAGGACATAGGGACGACTCCTAGATACGAACTGGGCTTCCCTGCTCCCTCGTGTGCAGAAGGGAGGCTTGGAGGGGGGAGGGACTGTTTGCTAAGCGCTGCTGAGGTTGTGGGTGATCTTAAGAGCTGAGCTGATCTGTTTCTTTTTGCATATCAAAGCACAGCTTGCTCCAGAAGTTAATGAAAGTCTAGGCTCCAAAAAGCTTATTTTGTTTTTGCTTTGTTTGTGATTAGCTCACAGTGAGGATTTTATACAGTAAATGACACCACACTGCCTATTAACCGCCCTGACGGTGATCCCAAGTGTGGTTTGGTGTAAATTTTATGTGTCAAGAGTGGTAACCCTGAGCCACACTCAGGGTAGGAAAAAAAAAACTTGTACCTGCTCCCCTCGATCCAGTGGCATCCTCAGTGATCCCCGGCCGGCTTTTCAATCACATCCTTGATGTGATGTGTGAAGCATCAGTACGCTGGGCAGGCGTGGCTGGGTGGGAAATTTTAAAGCAGATCACAGTAAAAAAAAGTTATAAAAATAAATCCAAATAATAAATCCAAAAGTTTATCGATTATTGTACCCTTGTTTGGACAAATTTTAAAAAATTAATTTTTTTTTTTTAATTATTAAATACATTATACTTTATAATTATTATTTATAAGTATTTATTATATTTTAATTTATAATTTGTGTTTCAAATTTATCATATTCGGGAGTTATTCCTATGAATTACAGACCTAAAATAATAAACAACACATTTCCACGCAAAACAATGTACCTCTTTGACATAAAAATACGGACATAATCAGACCGCCAGGGAGGTTAATATGTTGAGACAAACATTTGACCTGATTGCATTTATTAAAATAATGTACCTGTTTCGACTTACATACAAATTCAACTCAAGAACAAACCTACAGTCCCTATCTTGTATGTAACCCGAGGACTACCTGTATTTAGAAGCTCAGGGAAAATAATATTTTTAAAATCAAACAAAATTCCACAACACAAAAGGCCAAAATGTTGAGGCTGAACCTTATTATTGCATGGCTACCTTTTATCCAGTCTTTTTCTGTCCACTTATGGTAATATACCATATATATCTCTCACTATTTACACACTTCTATTGGCTCAGGCTCCTTAGTAGTGTCATTGGTGGCATGCTTTGCATAAAGATTGGACAACACATAGACGTATCCAAAAGTGATTTTGGTTTAGTTTTCTTTCCTGTCTAATGAAATAATATTTTGATACCCTTTAAATCTGATTACAAGCAACATAAAAATAGTGTAATATGAATGCAGTGGCGAAAAGCCACCAATCACGATACACTTTTCATTTTGTGAAATAAAATCCTGATTCATTAGTGAATTACAGCAAATTAACTTTACAATCCCAGTGAGCCTATTACTCTTTAATACCACTTTCTGTATCGTTCTTCTAAAAGTATTCCCCAGCAGGCAGTAGTGAAGTGGTAGATGACGTCAATCAACAGATAGATCTACAGTCAGTAATCTGTAATAAACTCAGTGACAGATGAGACTTCTAATAATTTATGGGCTATAATCTTCTTTACAATGGAAAAGTATTAGCATTCCCTTTCATATGTTTCTTAGAATTGGTGGGGATCCCTGATTAAATTAATACACAATCAGACTAGAAAACAGCTTATGCGTGATATGCTATGTAATAAAAAATAACCTGATTTTTTATTATTAATATTTAGCTACAGCAGTTTTAATTTACCTTACAACCAAAGTAATATGGCTTTGTAGCTATTGGAATATTAATACACTTGATTAAATATAAAACTGTTTATTGGAGCGAAGAGGGATTTTAACCACTTGTTTTATATAATGCTGACTGATGAGAGAGGATTTTAGCAGTCAAATTGATTCAGAGTCTATGTATTAAATATTAACTGCAATTTGCCATTAATGTCATGTTTAGAGAGGCATTCGGAGCATATTTGAAGTTATTTTGTGTTCTTTGTCACTGTTTTATATTTTATGAGACAAGTGTGGAATATAAAATCTATATAGGTTAATAAAATGTTTACAGTCCTGCGTGTGCAGCTCATTCCAATTCATTTCTACGTTTGCAAATAGCAACGCAGTCTGTTAACTGTTAATGGATTTTGCTTCATGTTTTGTTAGGAGTACTTTGTGGACATGTAAATTGTAGGTTAGCAAGAGTTCATTTGCTTGCCAAGTTAAAGTGAAGCTGCGCAGTATGCTGAACAGGCATTAAATATACCAATGTTTCAATGGGGAAGATAGTACTAGATGAAGGAATTCCCATTCAACCACCAATCAGACATTACAGGCAGCTGTAATAAGGTAGAGACCATATTTTTTTCATCTGTTTCGCTTTTTTACATCTAAAATCTTAAGAAATGTTAATTAGTAAAAGTAATTAGCTATGTCAGCTATTTTACTTGCCAATGGTTTTTATAAACATTCATCCAGTTCTAAGGATTACACAGCTCTATTAGACAGCACAACCCTGCCCTGTAGTTGACCTAACTTTTCTCTGCCACATCTAAGTTACACTCATAGCTCTTATTTCCACCCCAGCTGGCACCATGGCAGAGGTGTGTCAAGTGTCCTTTTTCCCTTTCTCCATAAGCTGGTTGGCATATAGCCCATCATATTAGTATTTGTAATAACTTTCAGGGACAAATATAAAAGTTTAATAAAAATGGCTTTAAAAAAGCCCTTACAAAATTTGATCTAGACAACAAACTAGGTTTTATTATATTTTCACCTATGCATACATAGGTGTTCTACGGTGCTTCTGTTTCCCTTTGCTTTCAGCTAAGTTGACTCAGGGCCAGTAGAGCAGAACTGATGCTGCTGGGTTCATTGAACCCTAAAACAATCTCAGCTGCTGCACAGATGAGCACCTGGCTTCCACACACAGGAACCTGTCCTATGAGCTTGGATTTGAAACTGGAGCCAGGTACTTGTCTACACTTTCTGTGGGTCTCTACCTTATAAGTGCTGTCAGTAAAGCTCAATTTACTACATACAAAACAGCCAACATCCAAGTTAGACTGCACATACAAATACTTTTTATTGTCTTGGTGCACAAACACAATGTTACCTTTCTTTAGGCTGTGAAAAAAATTCATCAATGTGTCATGTGTATGTGAATCTCTAGATTATCAGTTCTTGATGTTCCACAATTCAAAAAAGGTTGGTTCTCTAAGCTGCATGAGTATTTGATGTTTTTTTTATTCATATTTTTCAAAAATTACTTTCAAAATTCATATCTAAATTATTTCTCCAGGATAGGAAAGCCTAGACAGAAATATGTTGTTAGACCACCACCATTAGGATTAGGAAATACAATATTTAGGGGTAATGCATAAACACATAGAAAGAAAATAGATAATGGGAATCACAAATATATATATATATATATATATATATATATATATATATGATATACATGAAAGAGACGTAAGTAGTACAATTTCAGCATCTAGTATGTTTTTTTTTTTGTTTTTTTTTAACCAATTAGTATATCCCATGGCTTACTATGCTGCATTTAACCTTTCTGGATAGGGCACTGTAACATCTAAGAGATGGCATTGAATAAACACAAATAGAAAATATTCAGGGCATCCCTTTTTCTTTATTTTGTATGAAGTTAATTGTTGCATAATGCAAATACCTTTGCTTGGTAATAGAGATGGTCAAAAAGATGCAAAAAAACTTTTCTATGCAAATGCATTATGCAGAATGTTTCAATGTATCAAATTCTTCAAAGTTCAAAAGTTTGCACTCTATTAGCCATTTCTATATGGCAGCAAGGCAGAAGGTCTCTTATACCAAGGCAAGTGTTGCACAGTTAAAGAGATTTTCACTGGTGTCCTATAAATATTAAAATTAATACAACCCTCAGTCAATTAAAAAAAATGAAACTTAAAAAAAGTGTAATTTTATGAAAATGTGCACACTATGCTCTACATTTGATCAGGGCAAAACCCAGCTGCAAGAGTGACATCTTTGTTAAGGTGTGGTCGGAGGTGAAGGCATTGCTGCAATTGTCGCAACTCTGGAGCCCATGACAGATGTAAGAATGTTGCAAACTATTCATCTCAATACTGCTCACCCAAAACTTGCTTGTTGCACGTAATATTAATTTATGTTAAATAATCAGATAAGGCAGTCTATCTAAGGCATTGTGATGATGTTTGGAAATATTCATTGTTTTTTTATATCTTCTTCATGTTTATAATACAAGATACAAAACGTATAAAAAGTGTTAATTTACCAACAACTCAAATTCCATTGTCAGTGATTTATTCCAAAAGCTCTGGGCACAGATCAAGTCTGAACATTGTCTCTAGTTATGGAACAATATCTGATGTGTCACTTAATGTCAATGAAGACAAAAGCATGTACAGAACTTTTTATTAATTACTGTGATTTTAAAAGCTTTTCTGGCACCAAAACATTCATATTATTTCCCATGCATGTTTAAAACGAAAAATAAAAAAATGTAGGAACTTTTCATAAATAACCAAACTTAGCAAAGAATGCAAACTGTGTGCCAATTCAATAGGTGCTGCAAACAATCTGCTATCTTCATTGTCCTGACTTGGCAAAAGCTTAAATGTTAGACATTCTTTATATCCATTAATTAATTGCTTCCTTCCTGTCAATATGTAAGAATTCATTTTAGGAAGAACAAACTAGAACACAGATGTACAAGTATAAATGTGTTGGTTGAACACAGAATAAAAGCTGATCATGACATAAGGTTACA
Source organism: Pyxicephalus adspersus (assembly GCF_032062135.1). NCBI lineage: Eukaryota > Metazoa > Chordata > Amphibia > Anura > Pyxicephalidae > Pyxicephalus > Pyxicephalus adspersus. The sequence continues at coordinate 56,783,515 of NC_092864.1, forward strand.
AGTTCTCTATGATTTAGGAAGATTTTGATTTACTGGACATGTTACTTAATGCTTGCCAGTATTGCAGGAAATGTGGGTGACATGTACCACTGAGAATACAATTGTGTAGTAACAATGTAAGTGCACAAACAGCAAGTCTTTTGTTTCCTTGTGTTTTATTTGCTTTGTTTTGTTCTCTCATTGTAGAGATCCTGAATGGTGGAGTGTATCTGGACCGCAATGACTTCCTATGTCATGCAGACACCATAAATTGGCAGGACATTGTTCGCAATCCCAATGCTACAGTGTTTCCAATGAGCAAGAATCCAAACTGTAAGTGTATATTTGTTGTATCTATATATGTATATTGGTGACTGGTGAAGGACAACTCCTAGGTCTGAGCAGGCATCTAAACTGCTGTCCCCAATTTATGATAAAGGTAGTTCATTGGGGCAGCTCTGTCCACTTACATCACAGATTTACTGTCCTTGTACATAATGAAGATACAGGGCCTGATTTATGAAAGCTCTCCAAGGCTGCAGAGGATACAATTTTGTCAGTAAAGCTGGGTGATCCAGCAAACCTGGAATGGATCTGGTCCAGGATTGAAAACATTTCTTAACCCCCCCCCAGCGTTCTCATTATCTCCTTATTTCCATGCAAAAAGCGTTACATTTTGTTTGCATGGAAATTTATTTTACATTGTAGACTATAATTCTTAGGCATAACTCACCGAAATATGTCCAATATTTAATAAATTTAATTTAAAATAACTTTAACTTTAAATAAAAAGAACACAAAAATCTGTTAAAAAAATAGTTAAACATGTAATATAATTGTACAGTAGCATGTATAATATATAATATAATTATATATATGTTATATGAAGATTTCTTTGTATTGGACTCAATAATACAGCTATTTTTTGAATTCATTACAAAATTATTTGAATTTCTCGCCGCTCCTCCCGCCTGCACCAACGCATGCACCGACATCACCGGGAAACCACGGAGATTGTCTCTGCATTCTCAGGCTGAAGATCGAAGAGGAAGGGCACGTCCCCAGGACCTGGGGGGACCAGCAGGACGACGGGGGACACCAATGGAGCAAAGTAAGTGGCTTTTTTTTAATTTTAAAGGGACCCCGAGTGTGACTTGGGATTACTGCTTTTTACATGTAAAATTCTGTAGTCACACTAGGGAGGTTAACAAATAGCAAATGACTTTAAGGAAATCCATTCCAGGTTTGCTGGATAACCCAGCTTTACTGTGAAAAGTGTATCCTCTCCAGCCTTGGAAAGCTTTAATAAATCAAGCCCACAGTGAAGTTATGCAGACATGGGTATCATATTTTACTAATGCACGTCATAACAAATTTGGGGCATTTCTAAAACTAGCTGTTAAATTTATGCAAGCATTGCCCTCTCTAGCTGTTTAGATCTGCATAAGGAAATATTTTAAAAAAAGCTTCAATACACTTATGTACATATAAATATTCAGGAAAATGTAAAAGCAATGAATTGCAGATACTTCTGATTCATCACAGAGTGAACAAGAGATGTGTGCAAACATGGCCATCACTGTGAGTGTAGTAGGAGTAAGTAATGAAGTAGGTAATGGGCAACCATGTTTAGGATCACTTCCACGCCCATAGTTAGATGTTATGTTGTTAATGATAGCCCTACACTTTCCTTGGTTTAAGCTAGATGACAACATAAATATTACTAAAAAACGATGGAAATTGAAAACTTAAAATCATCTCACTGTCTAACTGAAAAGGGGAACCTACAATATCAAAAGAAAAAGAAAATAAATGCTTGTTTGTTGAACTACAGAAGCGATTTAGACTCACTAATTGTTATCCACACAAAAATAAAATAAGGCACGAAAAAAGTAAATAGTGTATGTTGGCTCAACCCACTGTAAATCTTTCTAACCTTGACCCTGGATCAAAACACTTGATGCAAAAAACAGCCTTGATTACCAGTCCACAAATTAAATGACACAATTAAGAGGCCAGTGGTGGCATAGAAATAGGACATATAGTAATTCATTATTTAAAACTGCAATAACATTTCTTTCAAGTGGAACTAATCATCATTTTCAGTTTTATTATCTCAAAAAAGTTCAAAATATAGTTTTAAGCAACAGATCAGTTGTTTACAAAAAATGGTGTTCTTGTTTAAAGACAAAATATAGGTTGTGTTGCTCTTTCTATTTACAGACATCACTTTAAGGACACCAAAAGTTTGCATTTTCCAAATATAAATTAGAAATTGAAAACCGTTAAACCTTGTACCTAATAATTGTAATCTTGAGATGAGTTTTCATTAGTGATTTTTTTTTACACCAGTTGAAATGAACTAATGCTATAAACAGGCCACCTGCTTGGTTCCATGGAGAGGAGAGGCAGGAAGGCAAGTAAAAGGTTTCCTGCTGTGTCTACCCCGATAGTAAACAATAACTGTTATTAGTTGTCTGTAGTTCAATAATCTGACACAGAAGATTAATAAACAACCTTATTAGACATCTGTACTAATGCTAGATTTTGACCCAATATGATCAGGAATGATCACCGGGCAATGAAAGTCTACTGTGTGTACAAGCCCACGCTTAAATGCTCCTAAGAGAAAACGTACTTTGAGAGTGTCAGTGTCCAACAATGTGCTTGTTTACTCACTATTTGTGCACTTTAGAAGATAGAAGTGTTTCCCCAAATATATGATTGACTTGTAGTGAGAGGGAAATTATTTTGGAGTAATGGGACCTGTGCAATCCAACCCAACACCAGTATGAAGACCAACTTTTGGCTCAGTGGCTAGTCTTCTGGCCTTTGCAGCACTAGGTCCCAGGTTCTAATCTCAGCAAGGACACTATCTGAAAGGCGCTTGTATATTCTACTCATGTTTCAGAAGATTTCCTCTAGGCACTCCAATTTAAAAATTTGTCCTTAGCCTGTGGTAATGATTATGGTAGGGACATTAGATTGTGAGCTCCTTTGAGGGACAGTTACTATGGACTTTGTAAAGTGCTGAATAATATATCAACACTATATAAGTACAAGTTAATCATAATAATAATAACAACATTAGGTAAGCTAAAAAAGCAGGAAAAGTATGTAACTATTGATATAATTCCTTACCAGTGGTCTATATTGTCCAGAAATATGATGTCTATTCTGCTGTCTGCCTAACAAGAGAAGCATAACACATTCTAAGACTGGTTTAGTTTAGTCTAGCAAAGTGCATTGGCTCAAAAATAAAACATTTATTTTTCACATTTTACTGTCCCGACTACTGTTAACATAAATTTGATTGGATGTTATAGGTGACTGCAATCTGTATAACATTTTTGTGCTTTACAGAGTTTTATTATGTATCTATTAAGTACAATACAGAAACATTAGAGGATCCTTCTGGTTGACTGGTGTATGAGTTTAGTCTGTAAAGCATCAGACATTACCACTGTTTATGACATTCTAATATTTTCCTGCAGCCAATTCCCATGTTACTGGTTTTATTACAGTATATTCCTCGTTATGTAGTATAATGCCTACAGGTGAATAGAAAATGCATTTGGTTTTCTCCCCACTGACGATTGTGTCATTGTTTGAATATATGACATTTTTTTGTTTGGGTATAATTTCTTAATTAGAGGATAAGGGCTCTTAGTTCTGAACTGAGGAGGCAATATTGTTAATGTCAGTTAACAATGACCCTTATAGCCTGCTGTTATTTCTAATAACATAGTTTAATGACTCTTCTGCTTGGTTAATATTACTCTGAGTGGTGTATTTCTGAAAGTGCCCAGAAAACATTGCTAGTCTGTAGAGTCTCAGAATGAATTTAGCAAAGCAGCAAAGTATTGCAAGAAATGGCTCTACCAGGAACATATTGTACAGTAGCGGTGAGCATCCTCATAATGCTCCATCAAACAGCTTTACAATTACAATAAAGGCACAAAGTGCAGGCAAGCACAGAAAGATAGGGCCCTATTTGAAATTACCAAAGTAATTATTATATCTGGGCAATGGCTATTTACTGTAAAATGTGAAAGACTAAAATAATTCTAAAACATTTAAACACTTTGTAATTTTACATAAAGTATGAGAGCATTGGTGTCCACAACTTAAACATCCATTGCCGATTTTTGCTTGGGTGGAGGATCATTTAACAGGGACAGACTTGCTTCCATGAAACAAAACACACTTCAAGCTTAAAAAAAAAAAAATTAAACTTTAACGTTAACTATTTACCTAACACCTAAAATAAAATCCTAACTTGAGTTTAAAACCAGGACCATGCACTAATATTCAATCTAGATGTTTTTGTTTTCGGCTACTTAAAAGGTAGCCGGAGATCTTCTCTCCCTTTGGTTGTCTAGGTGAAAAATAAAATGTCCTGGTTTTTGACTAATAAAAAGATGCTGTTATCAGTTTCCAAAGGTTTTGGTCTCTTCGGATTGATCATTGCTTATCTAGAGACCAATTGTTCTCTGGACTCATGATACCTTTACAAGTCCTAATTTGAATATTGTCCCCATATATATTTTAGTGTAATAGTCTTTGATATGGTTGATATGGTTTGGAAAACAAAACCTGAACCCCTTAGCTCCAACACTATTCCTAACATGACAACCCCAATTTCACCCCAGGTTTGCTATGTTTACCTAATTGAATTCTGGAGCTATAAACACCAAAAGTTTTTAATCCCCGAGATTGACATCTCAGCACCAAAAGCTAAAAATTTGTAATAATATTGTTTGGTAGAAGCATTTGCCTACATACAGCGGATTTCTCATGAAATAATCCCATTTAGGATAATGCACACAGGCTCCTAGCCTTCTTTGGGCTAAAATGACGGAGAACATAGAATAATGTGTTTCACTTAGCTTCAAAGAAAATGTGAATACCAAAAGCTCTTTTTCTTGTATTATAGGTTTATCGATTATTTAATGTACAAAGCATACCTAGCTAATGCACTTTCTGTCAAAGCGTATTAAAATAAACACCAATAAGTTGTCAAGTCAACTTTATTTTCCTTATTGTCCTTTATCCATGGTAAACGTGAGATGAACAAGATGAACATCCACATGACATCGGCAGTAAGCAGTCCTTTAATATCATGTCAACATACCGGCATGTTTTCCGCTCAAGCTCTTCGATTTATGATAATCTGAGATGAGATATTGATTGGAAATAATAAAGTAGTTAGTTATTAGTAGCTGAGACATAAACAGCCTAATTTATCAATATATATTGTTCCATCTATGAGCAGTATCATACAACATTTACTGGAGTTGTGCCCCTCTACTATCCTGTACAAAAATATATTGGAAACGTCATACTTTACTGGTATTTGCCTAATGTGTTGGCAATTCTTCCATAACCTATAATAATAGGCGTTTAGGGTATAAAATAATAAATAAAAATGGCTTTGAACAATAACTTTGTATTAATGGTTGCAGAAATTATTCTGAATGTTGGAAAATTTTTCCTGTTAGCATTAGTATACCAAAATCCATAGAAGTGATTGTGACCATAAATCACCAATGCCAAATAGACAGTCTGACTGTATAGATGATTACATATTGGCAGCTATGTCATTTGATTGAACACTAGACAGATATTTCAAAAAGACACAATTGAAATAAAGTTGAAATTTTGGCACAAGCATATTTAAAAAACAAAAAAAAAGAAACATTTTTAGTTTTAATGCACACAAATGATATAATTTTGAAAGCACAATACCATAGTAACATATTTAAACAGTCGTATAAAGTACAGATTTATTTCACAGGAGGCAAAATAAAAACAGAGTACGGTTTCCAAAACACTATATTAAGTATAATTTATATTTCACTTACTTATGGCCAAAGTTATGATTAGAATTTATGCTTGGGACTAAACCCATTAAAACCCAGTCAATTAGCACCTCAACACACCCAATCTCAATCACTGCACTTCCTGTGCTGCTGAAACCCTCCCACTGTGGGCTGCAGTGTCAGGGAAGTGGAGCATGTGAGACATAAATGAAGGAGATAGAGGACGTTTTTTGTTTTGTTTACGAGGCTTGCCCATTCTGTAAAAACGCGAATGTTTTTTGTCTTACAGGAGCCGTTAGTCGTAATTTAGGTGAGGTTTCCTCTAATTTGGAGGTCAAGTACAGTCTCTCCATTAAAACAGAGCTAGCAAAAAAAAAAAAAAAAAAAAAAAGAAAAAACAGCAGGGGTCTTAAACAATCTTTTCTCTAACAAAAGCTAAACTTTGAGCTCCCGCTAAATAAGCAGCTGTTATGTTCCAAGTGCTGTTTTGGAAGTGATGAGACTACTGATTGGAGGACCCTTGAAATGCCTGGTCAGTAGTAGGTTTTATATGTGCTAAAATAGTAGTAATAGAAAATTATGGAGCAAAAGTTTTTTTTTCTTCTTACATGACAATATATGACCAATAATGCTGTAATACAGTATCATTAAAAAAACATTCCTGTCTTTGTGTCATTCATGCCATTGGATATTCTGGGTCACTCTAGGTAATGCCTTGGCTGTCCAATCCTCTTATAAGGTCTTTCACTGACAGCTTAAAAAAAATGGAAAATAATTTATGTGGAAATTGATATAACTTTTCCGTTAGCGAAGGATTTGCCGATGCAGCAGGAGGAGCTCAATATAAGCGTATATATTAGGACATGCAGATGGCAAACATACTGCACAAAGAATAGTAAAACATGATATTAAGACTAATTTATTATCTGCAAATGCATGTCATATTATAGCAGGAACATTCTCAGCAAACTGTTCGCTTGTCAAATGGCTGTTTGCAGTTGAGCCCACAGCTTTTCAGATCCAATTAGTCACAGAAAAAGCAATCACAGGCAGAGAACAGAACCTTCACATTTGTCTTGTCTGAGGAAGGTTGATGATGTTGTACGGGGAGGGGGGGATAATAGGTGATTCACAGCTAGAAAATGTCCACTGATTTGTCTGACACTAGGGTCTAATAATCTGAAAGGTCCCTTGTCTTTTCTAACTACCTCCACCTTCTGGTTTTATGTCCTCTGACTTTTCCTGGGTATGGTGTTGTACCTTGAAATCTCACGCTAATATTTATAGTAGTAGACACCGGAGTTTCATCTGTTTTATAAGCGAAGCATAAAACGTGACAGCTGATAAAATCTGTACCTAACATGGCCTTTGCCTGCTAGCTTTATATTCCTAGGAAAGACTTGACCTCTAATCTCTGATATTTTCTCATTTACAGCATTGCTGTGATTGTGTTGATAAAGTGTACCCAAAACTGCCATTGTTGCAGCACATGCTAGCTGCCAAACAGGACAAGTTCTTTTTGGAGTTTCCTGCTTTGCCTCATGGTTACTGCTGTCTTCAAGGCTATGGGATATAGTTCCTTATCAGTGATGATGAACTGAAAATGAAAGCAAAGTTACTTCTTCCTCATACAAATATTATGGTTTCTTTTACTTCATTTAAAGAAAAACTTTATTTATTATGGCTCCATTTGTGTTATCCAATGTTATATATACACATATCTTGTATACTTTTTGTATAATCCAAGAATTTTTATACTTGAAAATGTCACTAGACAAAGAATCCCAGTTTATACTTGGGTTACACCACTAGATGGTGTTGCATCCTCAATTTAATCTCCCTGGTTGTATTCCCGAGTGTGACTCAGGTTTTTCCATACCAAAAGCTGTAACCACGAACCATACTTGGGGTGGAATTGCCAGGGAGTTTTAAACTCCTACTTGGTTCCCACATTCCAGCGGCATTTTCCAGCAGTACCCACAGCGTCCTCCAGCCATGCCCGGCATCTTCTTCCCCTGGCGAAGGCAGCTGAACATCTGGGTAACATAGCGATGCCTGGCTGGCATCTGTGTCCCCAGCGTCCCCGGGAATGTTGGGGATGCGAGACCAGGGGAGGCAGATGCTGGCCAGGCATCTGCTTAGGACTGTGTGGCTGGGAGGCAGGTCCATGGAGATGGTGGGCGGGTCCATGGAGGTGGTGGGTGGGACCAGGTGGGAAATTTTAAATATTGAGGATTTCTAAATGTACCGCTTTTACATTTAAAAATCCTCATTATTCATACCGCCAGGGAGGTTAAAATGTATAGCAAATTCTTGACATTTTCAGAGTTTGTTACTCACTTTTTATGGTGACACAGCACTATCTACTGGTGGCCAAAAGTGACCCATCATTACCAAGAAAAAATTATAAAATACTTTAACCTATAAAACAAGTAGAGAGGATAAACAGGCTGAGCCCATTGAATTTTAATAAATGTTTTAAAAGTAACCCACTATGGATATATTGATATATCTATATATATATATATATATATATATATATATATATATATATTAGGTACTATAATACTATTTGCCTTTAGTTTACTGTTTTGAATGTTAGCAGCGACAGCTGCATTTTTCATCCTAGGTTTATATTAAGGCATAGGGTGTAAATAGAAAATGGGTTAAGACTTTGATAATGGAGTATTCATCTGACTGCTTACTTATTTCTGTGATTTCAATTGAGCTTTAGGTGTACCTGTCTGTTCTTGCCCTAAAACCTAATTTCCCTGCGATAACTGCAAATATTTGTATCTTCTGTTCTGTTTTCTGTTTATGCTAGCAGATCATCGCAATGAAATTAATAACAGTAAATGATACCGTCATCCTGGTATAATACAATGTACTGTATACATAAAAAGATTTTATTTTTCACTCCTTCAGAAACAGACTGACAGTCTGAAGGTTGTTTATTTTGTAAGAGTAAAGAGTAAGTAGTTTGTTTCTTTAGAAAACCTCAGCAGAGATGCAGGAACCATTACATACCGCTAATAGCTGAAAGTGATGTGTGAGATTAAACCCCATGAATAACTAAAATTTCTGGAGAAAGCTTATTTTGAAGTAGAACAAACCCCAACCGTTTGCAAAATTGCAAAGTAACAGCAATAATGCTTACACGTCTGTCACTGCTGGGGAGCCCATTAAATCAAGGCAGAATTGTCGGTCAGTCTGGACCCAGTTCTACTTAATTATGTCCTTTGAAGGTAATGTACTATTGTGTGTGAGCGTGTGAGAGTCGGGAATGGTTGATTTCGCTGTGCTGCCCCATGCCTACGCAGAAGCGTGAGGTGGGCCAGAATTGTCTACATCTTGGACAAATTAAATTTGGTGTTCTTGTGAACGACAGCAGTGGTCAAACGTGAGAGGTAGAGAAAAAATCATAACAAAGGCACCGGAATAAAAATGCAGGATTTTTTTTTGTGGTCGGCTATGTATTGAAGACAGCAGAGCTGAGTCAGTGGAATGAGCTATTACCGCCAGTTGGAACACTGAGGAGAGGGAGCAATACAGTGTCTGAAATCAGGAAAGAGGAGCCAAATTACTGGTGTCAGCACACACCACTTAACAAATTGCCTTTATACTTCAGCTTCATGCCTACACTTAATGTTATCCCGAGGTTTTTAAGATTGCTCGCTCTTATAAAAATGGAGAATCCAAATATAGTTTAAGGGGAGTGTATTCATTGTACAATGCTTTATTTAACACTGTAATGGAAGCTTACAATAGAATACTATTATACTGTATATATTGTGTGCTACACGAATCTGTACTTATCGATTCTCTGCATGTTTAGTATAGATCGTACCAGTGATATCTCTATGTCAGCACAATGAAAATTTCTTTGGAAACAGTCACTGGTTTTTCAGGACAAGAATTTTCTATGGGATTTGAATCACCCTAGTTCATACATGATCTATTTAATAGAGCTGAGTGATACCCAGAGCTATTACCCAAGGCAAGGAGAGAATCTTTTATCATAAGGTGCATGAGACAAGTTTCTTCCCTTGCCTTATAGCCCTTTAGCTGCCTCCTGCTCAGTTCTCCTGTCAGTTGCTTATCACAAGTTCAGAGGACCTTGAGCAGCAGTAGCAAAGCATGATGTATTCCTGGTCATATTTTAACACTTTTTCTTATCTTTTCCAAAGCTTTAGCTAGAGTTCCACTAGAGTTGAATTGTATAATAGAGTTGAATTGTATAATACTTCAAAGGTTAGAATACAGGCAGGTATAAAAGACAAACAAATGCAGATCTTATATATTGTAATGTTTACTTGAAATGTATTCGGGTTCAGCACTTGGACAGGGAGTAGGAGAAGCAACATACAGAGCCAATAGTTGGATTATAATACTGCTCATATGCAAACAAGGGACATACCGATAGTAGGAGAGAACAGAGCGATAAGCGCATTAGTCTGCTTCACTTTTTATTGCTTCGGCATGTGTTGGGGAGGAGCAAACCCTGTAAGTGGTATTCAACTGTAGCACAAAAATCAGTTAATTGTGTGTAATTTCAAAAATTGGATGGGGGGGATTTAAAATTCCTTGGCAGGAAATCAGCCTTCTAGTACTGTATATACTCAAGGATAAACTAAATGTTTTTTCCCCTCAAAGAAAAATGCCATTAGGAAAAAAACATTGGTTTACATTTCAGTATATGGTGTTGTGTCCTCATGTAAAGTGTGTAATACATTCTTGCCATCTGAGAGATTATGTTGTCTCAGATGGTGTTGTTATATTATGAGATAGTATGTTACACACTTTACATGAAGACACAGCACCATCTACTGGTGGCCAACAATATTGCACAAAAGTTCATTTAAGACCAAGTGACCCACCATATAATCAAAAATAAAAAAATATTTTACCCTGTACAATTAAGAAAGTATATACAGCCTAAATCTATGTGATTTCATTTTTCCCCTTTAAAAAAAATATTTTAAAAATAACACGCAATGGATGTGTTTGTTTATGTTAATTATTTTGCCATTTATATGTATTACTGTTTTGAATGTTGGCAGTGATAGCCTCACTTTGTGCCTTAGGTTTATAGTTCTGTAAAAGTATTTTGGTTTATGTTTAGGTACAAATAAGTATCTTGGTTTATATTTAAATCAGATAATTTTTGAATATATACTGTATGTATTTTTATGTATTCATCTTTTTGATGGAGTATAGATTTAAGCTATCACTTTTCTTTTTTGTTTTTTGCTTTTTGAGCAATATAAATTTTAAAAATAATGTTAAGGTTAACAGATGTTGCAGGTCCCATTTTTTGGTAGGGACACTAGAGTTTGCAAAAGACATCTAAAGTTGCCATTTCCAGTCAAGACTTTTGTAGAGATTGGATCAGTCTTAGCATTTTCATGGTAATGAATAAAGTGAGTTGTAATCATCTGATGCTTTTTAAGGTTGACTGTTTATAAAGCTATGGGATTTTGTTTTTTTATTATTTCCATTCTTATTCATCACTATCTGAGTCAAGGTGAAAAAACAAAGCAATGTTCTTTATTTTAATTACTCTGCCCATGATTTAAAATTTATTTTGTAGTTCATGCAACTGTGCTACACTGCAAAGTCTGGATGGTGTGTTTCATGGTCAACCTTAATTTCCCACAACCAAGGTCAAATCTTTGCTTATTGTACACAGCTGAGAATTTGGATTCATTATGGCCTGTTTAGAATAGAAAAAGCTGACTTTGTAAAGTGTTTGCCTAGCTTTGTATTTAAGGTGAGGATGGGTTCATTTGGAATACCAAGTCAAGTGCTTGTAATTTTTTTAAAAGAACTGCATTTTTCCTGGCACATGATTGGAGGATTGAAGTAGCACCTTCACCAGTTTAGTTCCCCAGCCAATATGGTAATGTTTGTAAATATTCAGAGACCCAGCCTCAAATCTGCCCACTTCAGGTGATTTTTGCTCTGGCCAAACATCTTGGCTCATTTCTGCTTTGTTGTGAGTTGTTGATACATAGTGCCAATACAGGAAAAATGATCTTCCATATCGGGATGTGACCTTAAAATTGGCTGCCATTTGGCTTCCAGTAAAAATAAGAATCTGTAGCATATGGTTTCATGCTATAGTCTGTGAAGCAGAAGGTACAATTTCAGTATATTGTGTAAGCTCTGACAAGATGACAGTTTTGAGCAACAGTGCATACTATAAACTGATTTTGTTGTGCAATCATACTGTTTGCTTATTTTTATGTGGTCAACTTTTTGTTTCTCTAGTATTATGACTCCTGGTATCTTTTGGCATTGTTGACATTTATTATTAGCTCAGAATGTTATATCAGAGTGCCTATGGCTCCAACACGTCCAAACTACCATCATGACATTCCTCACCACTTTCTCCTGCATATTAAAGGGTCACCTTTTTGTTTCCATAAAATAAATTGGACTATGCAGGTGAATAAACACTATAGTCTTTAGGATTTCCCTACCGGCCCTAATAAATTCTAAATTAAATTTCAATGTGCCCTTTCTACACCTGCCTCCTAAAAGTCTAAACTACCTTTCCAGGGGATTCACCTTCCAGTCCACAGATATGTTGCTATATAGAGAGCCTCCAGATTTCATCTTTTCTAATACAGAACTAGTCCTTTCCAGGCTTTACCCCCCAATTCCTGCTTCCTTCCCTTCCTGTTACTGTATATGCATATGTTGCTTTGTGTGATTTGTTTTTTTATTATATAGAAAATGTAGCACTTATTGCTTATATTAGGCTCATATTGGCAACAAAAAAATTGTGGGGTGTTGCAATGCTAAACCATAACTTATCTCAATATCTCAAATCGTATTATTCTGTTTGGAAATGTTAACTGGAAGAACTAGTGAAATTCCTCCTAAGCTGCCTACAGGCTTCAAATATTTGATGCTGGAAATCCCTTTTCCTGTAGAAGTAGAAGTAAGGAGTATTACACACAGAGCCTTTTTCAGATCTATAAAGGGGGGAGGGCAGACGAGAGGGAAGCACTCCGCTGAGTACTCATCCATTGGAAATTACAGCAGTTGCTGGTCAAGGTAACCATGGTGGATCACTAAACAATACTGGGGGACCCCTGTACACTTTTAAAATTTTTACCTAGACAAACACAATCATTCGTCTCAAACAACAATTCCAGTGAGTGTACATACCTGTAGAAAGCTTTTGATGGTAATTAAAAAAGCATATGAACTTCCATGTTTATTATTGTATCCAAGGTTCCTCAAAAGTCCACAGTTGCCTTTGCTACCTTTTTATCCAGCCAAATGTTTTGATCTGTCCCTGAATGTAAACAAGTAAAATCACAGGCATTTAATTCCTCTACTGGAAACTTCTTATTTGTGTGACTTCGCTCTTATTGCAGTCAAACAGAAGAAAATTCTATTCTTTGCCACAGGAAAAAACATATCTTGGCTGATTTTCACATCAGTGCTGCATGGCCGAGTGCACTCACTTGATAGAAAAGCATTGTGTGATGCCTCCTGAGTTAATATAGTCAGGAAAGTTGAAGTGAGTTCCTCAGTTTGATAATTAACCTTCTAACAGCACAAGAGATCAGAAGATAAGTGCAGAGAAAGGAGAGATAGAGAAGCATTTCTTTCTTTTTTTTCTTCACACAAAAGAGAAGGCAATGAATCTGTAGAATTACAATGGTGAATGTAATACAAGGACAGGGAGAGCATCGCCCGCAGGCCCAGACGTAGCAGGTTTCGCGTTCAATGCTATCTCTCAGCCTGGTAATGCTCAGCCGCTATTCTACTGCTAAAATAATATTTTTATTCTGACAGTCAGTATCTGCTTTTTAAACTGTTGAGCTTATTATTTTATTCTCCTAAAATTAATCTTTTTTCCCTTGGAGATTTTTTTTTTCTCAGAGGGAAAAAAAAGTTATCATTTTAACCAAACAAGAGATAGCATCATGCAGAATCTCTGGGAAGGAGATGCAAAAACTACTCCTAAAGGAAAATGTTACTTTCCTTACAAACAGATGTGACATTTAAAGTTTCCAAAAATCCATTTTGTAGTTACATTAATAATTTCTTTACTTATTGTAGCAGGGCAGCAAGGTTGGCACTCTTGCCTTTGCAGCATTAGATCCCAGGTTCCCATCCCGGAGGAGTTTGCAGGTTCTCCCCGTGTCTGTGTGGGTTTCTTCTGGGTACTGCGGTTTCCTCCCACAATCCAAAAAAAAAAACATGCAGTTGGGTAAATCAGCTTTCTCTCAAAATTGACCTTAGACTGTGGTAATGGCATATGACTATGGTAGGGACAATAGATTGTGAGCCTCTTAGAGGTACAGCCAGTGACATGACTATGGTCTTTGTAAAGCGCTGTGTTATATGTCAGCATTATATAAATATTAGTTAATAATAATAATTTTTACAGAGTTATGGGCTCCGGCATGACTGCACTGCCTGCAGCTTACTGCCATTCCCCCCAAAATTCTGCTTCCTTTTCATAAAATTGTCTAGCTGTTTTTTTTAGAAGTATCAGTGTAGTTGATAGATAAATAGTTGATAGATAAATAATTAAATGTTTTGGATGATCTGTTGGAGTATTAAGTATTGACACTGTGTATCTTTGAGATGATATTTTGATATTTTTTGTTTTTATATGTACTAAAACAGCAGACACCAAACTATAATATATATATATATATATAAATATATATGTCTGCTTTGGAATAAGTCCAACTTGGTATAAGTCCTGTTTTGACATGAAAAATTTTGCTTGGTATACAACCTTTGTGCTAGAACTTGTATGGGTCAAAATGAGTCATATCACCGCACGCTACCCTAATTTACCTTTCTCGAGACAAAGCCACGGTTGCCCAGGGGTGTCACTACGCCAGTTGCTACCATTCAGTGAACAACCCGTGCTATAACTCTATGTGAATTACAGAACATCTCCTCCTCCCTTCTCAGCACCTCGACTCTTCTCAGTAAGGTAAAGGGAGGTTAAATTTTCATTTATTTCATCTAATTGCTTTTGTATTTATGTACTTTAGTATTAAGCAGTGTTTAAATTATTTTATACAACCCCATCAATGAATAATAAATATGCCAATAACAATAGGATTTTTTTTCATGGTAACGGATTAATCATTTTCCTTGTATTTCTTATGGGAAAAAGTTGTTTGGTATAAGTCAAAGGATCTGGAACGGATTAAGGATTTATACCAAGGTACCACTTGTATGTTTATATTGTATTCATTGTGTGTATGTGTATGTATGTGTAATTATATGTGATTTTTTAAGTATACGTTTGAGGTGCATGATCATGCTGGGTTTTTCATCATTAATTATGCACATTCCATGGTAATTTATATTAACTAAGCAGGTATTCTGAGAACTTTAA
Organism: Pyxicephalus adspersus; assembly: GCF_032062135.1. Taxonomy (NCBI): domain Eukaryota; kingdom Metazoa; phylum Chordata; class Amphibia; order Anura; family Pyxicephalidae; genus Pyxicephalus; species Pyxicephalus adspersus. The sequence continues at coordinate 56,798,698 of NC_092864.1, forward strand.
AAACTGATAATGGATTATTGCCATTTGTAATTCTGCATTGCATTCATAATAAGGAGGTTGACTCAAGTCAATCTACAGTGGAACAACTGTGGACTGAGTTGAGGTGTGGGGAAATCCTTAAAACTACATTACACTACACTTTAGAGCACACAGTTTTCCCATTTCTATGAAGGGATTATTATAGCTATTCTGAAATGTTGGCTGGTTGCAGGATTGTTAGATTTGTCATAAATATTTAGAGGCTGTATTGATCTATTTTACTTCATCTAATTAAACACCTTTTTTAACCCGCACTTGATGGTCCACTTATTATATTTACTTTAATCTATTCATTCCGTAAAACACCCTTAATTTATTTTAAAAATTGTATTTGTTTTGATTTTATATGCTTTGTAATAATTAGTTGTTATCAAGTGTGTGTTATGGATTTCTTCACACTTTAAAAAGAATTTCTGTAACACTTCATAGAAAAAAATTTTTGCTGTTGCTGAGGTTTTATTTCTTGAACAGCTGCCATAGTGCACAGACAGGGCACAGGTCACAGACCAATGATAAGTAAATGTGTTTGACGGGTTTGGCATTAGAATCATGGCGTGCTGGCAAAGCCAATGATACTTTAGTGCCAAATCCAGCCCTACATACACAAATGAGTTTATGGCAAATATAAAATCTTAATTTACTTTGTAACAAATTCATTACAATACTGAAATCATGGCTTCAATTATTTATTCAAACCTCTCATTTCACTAAAAAACTAGCCTTCCACTTAACATTGTGACCTTTTGTTCCGTTTTTTTGCTTTACAGAACATGCCAAAGCAATTCTTTATTGAAAACATATCCCTACCCTTCTGAAGAGGCATGACAAACATGATGTTTTTCTAGCTAGTCATTCCTAATCCCCTTTGTTATAAATCAATTAGGACTCATTAAGGTTGTGCACTAGGCTCCAGTAACTTCCTAATAATAATTATCATTATTACTGATTAAAATGATATTATTTGTGCCAGATGGAGCCTCCTCCGGACCTTTTCTCTCCATCCTCCCACTATCCTATTGTGGTAGACAAAAATCATTTTGCGCGATCATGCCATAATGATTTTATGATTGAAATAAACAGATGGCTCAGTGACAGGAAATAATACACCTTAGGATCATTGTAACACCATGACACCTGGAGATGACATAGCCTGCCATTTGATAGATATGACCATAGCTCTTTGGCAGCATAAATGTAAATTAAGAACAAAGTTTCATAGCAAAAATTTGGAAATTGCTTTTTATCCGTCTCTGTCTGGGCTGTAGCCTACAAATGGAAAAAAAACTTGCACAGACCACATTATTACTTTGTGGGTTATGGGCACAATCAATGATATAATATTATATAACAATAGGATAATGCTAGTGGGTAGACGTTTCAAAAATAGACATTTAGTCATTACAATTATTATCACACTGGCTTGTACTTACATGTTCACCTTTAATGTAAAAAAAGTTTTACTTTGGTAAACTTTGCTTTGCTCTTGCATTTTAATTCTTGCAAATTCTATATTTTTAAACAGAAAAAAAACAAATTTTTACATATTTTATGTTGGTAGCTTTAAAAAGAAGAGCTGCCTCACTGAAGCTCACCCTGAGTGTGGAAATTACTATCTGGCTTCCTATTGACACCAAGTAATTCTGATGGTTAAATCATACTCTTTATTGGCTAACTTAAGTTGTTAAAGTTGCAAGTGATGCATTAGTTCCCCTTTTCAGTCTCATTATATAAAGTTGGAAGAAGGAACTCAAGGCATCCTGAAGACTTGCATCTTTAATAAATGTTTCCATGTAAACTCCAACTTTTCTGTAATATTCGATAGATAACACAATACTCTGCTTTACTACTGAAGAGCCAGAGAAAACATAAGGTCCTCTTATGTAGCTCAATATATAAATGTACATATAAATGCTGAGGTCCATGACTCAAAATGTGAAATTTAAATCAAATAATATGCAGCCTGTTGATTAAATGTTGCCTAAATTCATTGGAAATGTATTGATAAAATTAATTTGCTTGCTTATCAAAGTCAAATCATTAGACATCCATTTAACATTCATCCAGTTAAAACTATGTTCCCCATATATCTGTAATATCTGTACATCTGGACATTCTCTATGTCTTGTACAAATCAGCTGCAACAAATTTGTAACTAGTGCCATGTTGTTTTTTGTTTGTACTGCATCTTTAATGGATATTATTACTGTTACATTTATACTTATCCTATGCCGGCAACATTTTGGCCGTGATATTGACATTTATTATAAGTTATAGTGAGAGGAATAGCATGAGTCAGTTAAATTGATCTATGGATACCTTATGAATACTGTTGTACATATTTGTGTTTATTTGGTATGTTGAGTTGAGTGTCATTCAAATTATATTGAATAGTTCAGACCTAATTTAGGATAATTTTGAAATATTAGTTAAATATAGTGCACATATAATTACTGTCATCCTCATGAAATCAGCTATTATGTATATCCATGTTCAAGTCAGGTAAAGAGGTTTGTCCTGGTCATGGGTAAAGTGTAAGAATGAACAAGATTTTTGAAGTCAAATGATGTCACAAACCTATATGTCAAACTAATATTTGCATGAATGAGAATTTAAAAAGCATGCCCTTGATTTCTAAGAACATTTGGTCTTATGAACATTTAGTAATGCAAATTGCTCTTTGTTCTCAGGTGGGAAATGTCCAAAAGCATGCCCTGATCACTGCTGGGGGCCAACAGAAAATCAGTGCCAAAGATGTAAGTAGCATGTTTTTTATGTATTTACATTCCAAAGCAATATGCATTTGGTAATTTATTTGAATAGGGCTTTTATTAACTGGTAAGGGTTTAGTTGTTATCATTTAAAGGTTAACATAACTGAATTCTCTTGTAACTGTAATGCATAGAATGAATTAAACCCCCTAATTTCTGTAGACTAAAGATCTGTTCAACTTGACAAGGACTTAGGTAAGAAGCCATGTATAAGTTAGGTATATCTTAAAGTGAACACTGGCTGTGTTTTTAATCAATAAAGGCTTGTCAGTAAATAAAAGGGGATCCATTCTTTATTTGTGTTACCAGAAAGCAAATTAAAGCAGTGATATGGTGGATACATTTTACCCATCTATCCATCATGTACCCATCTATCCCATATATTGTAAAAAGAACTATTCCTATTCCAAAGAAGAAAGGCAAAAGGTCAATTGGTTAATCTTGAGACATTGGTAACTTTACAAAAAATCCCTGGGATGTGTATGACATCAATGATCTACCTCCTCCCATTTGTGACCACACAGTATATGTGAATATTTCAAGTTACTGTTTTACCACTTTTTTTCATGATCGCTCATAAAGTTTTAATATATGATGAGTGAATTTGTGGTATCTCCAAACCCCTTAAACATCAGCAGAGCAAAGCAGCCTTCATGTACCTTCATGGATGTGTTTTCCTTCTATAGTTTACTCAGCCTTGGGTAACTGCTATACATTTCCCCTTAATATTATACCTTACTAATACTGTTACTATTGCTTAGGTAATGTGCTATAGTATTGTGCTTTGTACACTGCAATGCTACATATGGGGTTCTGCAATATATTGTATTGTACATATGCAATGTGCAAGCCAAAAGCCTTGACTTTGCTCTTTGATCTCCAACTCTCTTCCTTTGTTATTCCATATTCAAATGTGGGAGCCTCAGCATCTAATTTACAATCTATATGTTGTGGGATACCAAAGGGTAGGATGGTCATTACAAAGCAAAACAGAATTTTAGGAAGGTATTGTTCACATTTTAGGGACTGGTGGAGTTCACACGTGATATTGTAGATGACCTTAAAACTTTAAATTTTCTCTGCCTGCTCTGCTAGTTTAATGGGATTTGGTGTACCATGGATTCATATAAAACAAACACACAAAGTATACAGAGAGGAGCTTTACAAAGCTTCCTGGCTAAGAAACCATGGCAGTCTATAACTGATGTCATGCTTATTGAGTGCGACATGAAGGTGAACAATCACTGTTTCCCTGTCACACCAAACATATTCTGCTGCAAAAATACCGCATGTCAAGCTGCCTAAACACAATGGAACTCATCACTTGTTGTGAATAATATTATTCCTAGTATTTATTTATGTAACTCTAACATATCAGACAGCATTGTACATAGTCATGTAACTAATACAAATTATAGATTATATTTATAAAACAGGAAATCTGACATTCCCTCAAACATTTTCTGGTGGGAATCTCCCAGGCCCATGTTTTCCAATGGCAGTAATTTGATTCCCACCAGGGAATACACACATAGGGCAAAACACACACATACACATGGGGCACGTTTTTTTAAACTGTGTTGCTAGTTATTAGGTAAGGTCAACACGTCACCATTTTACACTGCTAAGGTCTCATACGATTATAGGCCTGATTTATTAAAGCTCTCCAAAACCGGAGAGGATAGACTATCATAGAAGGACCTGGCTGATCCAGCAAACCTGGAATAGATTTCATAAAAATCATTTGATATTAGTTGGCCAATATTTTCAGTTCTGGACTGGATCCATTCCAGGTTTGCTGGAACACCCAGGTTCTCCCATGATAGTCTATCTTTACTATTCCTGGGGAGCTTTAATAAATCACCTGAATATGTCTATAAAAAAATATATACTTCTCGAAAGCAGATATAGTATATTACCCACTAATGTCTTATATTTGTGGAAAAATTCAGTGGGTAGATATCACATCCTTAGTCATAGTCATTCCTACCTAGCCATTTAAAATCCAAGCAAGTGGTACAAGTGGAAAGGGTTATGATATGCCTTTACAATGCTGCAAAATGGCAGAACTAATTACTATGGTGCAGATATCTTACTACCAGGGTACCCGATAAATAAAGATGTGCTCTGCTATCCACTCAGGAGAAAGGCCTTGTATGTACTATAAATGGCAGTCAATAAAATTAAAGCTTATACTCTTCAGCAGGTCAGAAATCTAACATTTGTTTGGCTTGTATGGATAAAACTTCTACTGTGTTTTACTTTCTGACATATGTTACATATTTTTCCTTCATCATTGGAACTGATGTGTTAAAATGAAAAGCATTTTCAACCATTCAACCTAGCTCAATCATCATTAAGTGTTCCTTTGGTATTTGTCACTATTGATTATAGGATGCTCATCATAGCGGAGCAAATACAGTTTATACACCTGACAGTGCTAGGTTACATTTGATCATGCTATGTGTCATGATAAGTGTCATTTAGTGATGACCTAACCAGCAGTATTTATATGGGAATGTCTAGGCTACCCAAAACTAAATATTTACATCAGTATTTGTATCAGCTTTTGGGAAGACATTGCAATAAAGTTCTTTTCTTTCTGTGAATCTTCTAGAATACTGTACACACAGCACCTGTTAGATCTTTTATCTTCATCTCTTAAAAAATGCAAACTGTAAGCTAATATCCAATTAGGATTGGAAAAATCTAGCAAAACTTTGGTGCAAGAAGCAAGAAAACAGCTGAAACAGCATCCCAAATCAATCAGGATTGCCCAAGCACTTTCACGGCACGCAGCATCTTTAATTAAAATCTGTGTATTGCGCTAATAACTTTGCATGTTCATAAGTCTCCCGTATTGATTTAATTTGTCCACCAGGCCGGCACTCGCAGGAGCAGTGTAATTCCTGGACACCGTGTAAAATTAACAGAAACATTTCAGTGAAAATCGGGTTGATTCCCCTAGGCTCGTTGATGCAGAACTGTGATTTTCATTGTAGCACTGTTGCCTATGCTCTAAAACACGCTGTGGGGCATCTCAAGGCTAATTATTGTTCTGGATTAATTACACAGGCTATGTCTGCCATTTCTGTAATTAGTAGCTAGATTACTGGCCCATGAAAATAGTTGCACTCTGATATATGTGTACGAAAAGGTCCAAGAAGTTCAGACAAAAACTGTAATGTCTGTTGTACATGGCAGATTAATAAAGTGTACTTCTTTATAGGTGCTAGAAAAGATAAGAGACGCCAGGAAGATGAGCCATGCTGATCCCTATAGAGAAGCTTTATAGGGATTGGAGGAATAACTAGTTAAAGAGACCTGGATGGGATTCTTTTATTGATCATCTTATTTTCATAGGGAATAAACCTTTTGGTACATGATTAGGCATGACTCTAAACCACATATCTGGGGGCAAATAAAAAGGTTCTCACTAAGCTTCCAATAGAGACAGACAGGGCCTTGGCATATTTTAACAATGATGTCCTTTTGTACATTACAGAGTGTTTTAAACATTGTTGAAATGTGTAACCGAAATATGAAGAGGTTGCTTTACTAAAGGAATAGAAGCCATTAACTTTGGAGAGCATTAGTAAAGAAGATCCTGTATTGATTTTGAATAACTTATCATGCCCAAGAGAGTTGAATAAAATGTATTTGCCTGCACATGACTGGTTATTGTAGTGAACGCCTTATCTATCAACATTCACTTTGCAACAAACATTGCCAGTAAATAGCTTTTGTAAACCCTTTAGTAAATCAACCCCACCGTATGCATTAAAACGTAGGGTAAACGTGATTAATTCTACTGCATAGATTATCACTAAAATAAATAAATAAATAAATAAATATATATATATATATATATATATATATATGTGCACACACACTTTGTATGATTTTTATGATGTATAGTTTGTATCTTTATTTAATAAACTGTTGCAGAAAACGATGAGGATGTGCAAGTGCAGTGATCCCTTTAAGTTTGCTGATGTGAATTGTGAAAGATCAATTCTGATTGGTGGATATGGGTTACTACACTTTACACAATATCTTTTGCTTTAGTAAATAAGCCTGAGGTCATACAGCTCGATTGACATGTTTGAAAGTTGTAGAAGTGCACTGTAATGAATTCTGTCATTCTCTCCCCTAGTGACGAAGATTGTGTGCGCTGAACAGTGTGATGGCCGCTGCTATGGACCTTACGTTAGTAATTGCTGTCACCGGGAATGTGCTGGAGGCTGCTCTGGACCTAAAGACACTGACTGTTTTGTACGTTGCCTGTCATTTCACTTTCTACCCTCCGCAACCCTTCTCACTCTTGATTTAATATTCCAAGTGCTACTGATTTTCTATTTTCATGCATTTTCTCTTCAAACATAGCTGTTCGTTTAGCTCTTTCATATATTTCTCCCATTGCAACTTGTATTACCCATCAGCCTGCATTAGCCCTGGCAGATTTTATAAGTTTTACAAATAAGAAATTGAACGTATCTATGTGCTAATGCATATGATTTATGGCTTTCACAAGAACACTTTGCAGATTTAAAAATTACCATTCTGCTTTGCCTCCAAATCCCCACCACCTGCTTCATAAAACATTTTTAACATCCTTCAAAAAGAAGTTTCCTCAAGTTTAGTTTTAGAGAAATCTGTAATATAAAGGAGAACATAACAGTTTATTCCCCAATCGAAAAAAAATCATGTAAAATTGTGTGTGCTGAATTTAACAGTAACACGCACAAAGATCCGAGCCAACACAAAATGTGATTGCCAGTAATGACGACACCGCGATTTATAGTGTAGCTGTGCGAAACCTGTCCTTAGTACTCTGTTGAAGGACTGATGTGGCACAGTATAGCACTTAGGTAGAATAGCTGTTATTTTTATATTAGTTGCTTGGCTGACATGCTTATTTTTTTTGGCTTTGTTTACTTCTAAGTTGCTGATGTGGAAAAGGTAAAAAAGATAAGAAAATAAAAACATTTCTCTGACATCATAAGCCTGCTTATGCCAGGTTTATTGCTCAGAGGTATTTAGGCCAGACACAGCCAGGCATCTAGCGTTTGTAGACAGAGACAATGGCAATGGTGGCCACCATTAAAGGTGTACTTTAAAGCTAACTAAACAGAAACAAGGAGAAAAGGCTTTGTAGTCCTAAAGTTAGTGTATGTAGTGTATATATATATATTGTGAGGGGTTAAGCTCAGGATCGCCTTTGCTGAGGTCAAAGGACACTTGTCTGATTCATCCAACTCAGATCACACACTAAGGTAGAAGTGTTAAGCTGACTTGTAGTCAGGTTTATTTGAAGGTTGCAGATAAAATAACAAAAATAGCAAAAGAAAAACTCGCCTGTCCGGCACTTACTATACATCCGACATTCCTGTCTATCAGCTGGAGGGCTTCTCCCTGTCAGCTTCAAACAAAGCTTTCAGCAACCTTTTACTCAGGTTTGAGTTCATCCACGCAGACCAACTTTCTGTGTCCCCAGGCAGAGAGTTCACTCACACAGTCCCCCTGGCTGTGTCTCCCCAAATAGAGCTGCACTGACACAAAACCCTGTCTGTGTCTCTCCAAGGCAAGCTGAGCCCGCACAGACCCCCGTCTGTGTCTCCCCAAGTTAAGCTGCACTGACACAAACACCTGTCTGTGTCTCTCCAAGCAAAGCTACTGACTGAGCTTCTGGCTCTATGGTATATCCCCACCCTCAGTGCTTCTTATTTAACAATTATCTCACAGGTGAGAGTCTTCCACCTGCTACTTGACACAGGAGAGGAATCTTGGGCAAATATACCTCAAATAAAAGAAGAATCCTGGGCAAATATTTCTCCCTTCCACCTCCAATCCTGCATTGGTGTCACAATATATTATATATATATATATATATATATATATATATATATATATATACATACTGTTTTAAAGGTAGTTTATAGGTCGTAAATAAGGAGAGGCTGTGTTCAGTTTGAATACTCAAGGGAAATAATGTATGAACAGAGAAAAACAATCATATTCAATGGAAAAACAGTATTTTTTTTCTTACACTTAATTGGACAGCTTTACACTATTTATTAAGCGAACGTTCACCTTCTATGACCAATCTTTACCCCTTTTGCAAATCAGCCTTATTGCATGATTATCTAAATTCATCATTACAGCAAAACAAAAGAGCTATCTTCTATAGTCTATGACCTTCCTGAATAAATTTATTTGACTTCCATGCACTTTACCCACTACCCATTCTATATCAAATCTGCCTCCAGATTATCATCACTTGGTAAATCTGAAACACACAAGGATGCTCTATATTCAGACACGATGTGCTATGATTATTTTATAGGCTATGGCTTAGAGATGTACTGACAGTGGATCAGGATCATACAGTGACAGGATAAAAACCTAAATTGCTGTGTTAGCCAGTTCAGAATTTTTGATCGGACAGTAAGGGAACCCAAGCTAGCGCATTATTTCTTTCCCCGTCCTTAAAACAAGGTAGAATCCTTCACTTGATATTTGCATTCGTTATCTATATATTTATATTCCTGTCTGCTGTAAATAAAAAAGAAATGCTAAATAAAAGAATAGCTATAAGCAAGAGACAAGGTTTTACAGGACTCCATACATTACCCTAGCAAAGACTCGGTGGAGGGTGGGAGGGTGACGTCCCCCAGGAGACATCAGACCTACTTTTTCTCTTGTAGAAATGATAACCTCCCCCTGTGCACATTCAATAGAAATGAATGTCAGTCGCGCTCCCTAATTGGTAGTTTCGATCCCCAGCTGGAATTTAAACGGGTGGCGTAGGAGAGCAGTGGGCCAACCCTCTGGAGTACAGATCATTAGGGTGTTCAGCGGAAATATAGGCAGCATCCGCTATTAACTGCTGTCACCAGCGCTACTCCTCAGCCTGCTGCTGTCAACGAATGTCATCAAAATATTTATTTTTGCTGGCTGCTTTTTTATAAAGAGAATAAATAGAACTTTTTAGAACATTTTCCATAGAGGACATTTGGCAGCAGTATAGCCTCCCTTCTCATTCCAGTGCAAAGACTTTTTGTTCCTTCTGTCAACCAAACCCGGGGGTGGCTGGACTGGATCTTAAGTTTGCTGGGGACGCAGACACGCTGGGGAATTGATAGGCACTGTGTTTGTTACAGCAAGGGAAATTAACTAGTAGATACTTTTTTTATTGTGAAAGTATTGAGCACATTTCCCCAAGCATCTTGATGTCTAAAACAGTAAACAATTACCATTTTCGACCTGTTTTGTCTTTGCAGGCATGCCTGAAATTTAATGACAGCGGATCTTGTGTTACCCAGTGTCCACAGCCCAATATATATAATCCAACTGCCTTTCAACTGGAGCAAAATCCTAAGGCTAAGTACACGTATGGAGCTTTTTGTGTGAACAAATGCCCACGTAAGTGTATTTTATTCTTATCGGACAAGAGCCTTTGTAATGTAAAGCTCACTACATACATTACACATATTACACTTTGATTGTAATATCAAGTATGTAATGCAATGTTCTGCCTGATTTGATAGAGTCCTGCTTTAACTGAAATGTGAACATTTTGATAGTAAAGTGTATTTTGCATATTGCTATATCTCTTTGCACTATTTTGGTATGCACTCACAGCCCACTTTATTAGTTATATCCTGCTAGTACCAGGTTGGACCTCCTTTTGCCTCCAGAACAACATGTTGGAAACAGTCTTCATGGGTTGTTGCACAGTTGATGCAGAGTTTTGGGCTGCACTTCCATGATGCAAGTCTCCCATTCCACAACATCCTAAGAGTGGTCTATTGGATTAAGATCTGGTGACTCTGGAGACCAAAATATTCCCCACACCATTACACCACCAACAACAGCGTGAACCATTATTACAAGGCAGAATGGATTCATGCTTTTGTGTTTGACACCAAATGAACATGGCAGGAAAAAATTGAGACTCATCAGAGCAGGCAATGTTTTTTCCAAATTCTCTTGTCCAGTTTTGCTGAACCTAGCCTTTGATGCCTGTTCATCGCCACCAGGAGTGGCATCCAGGGTGGTCTCCAGCTTCTGGAACTCATCTGCTCCAAGGTTCAACATGCTCTGTATTGAGGGATGCTGTTCTGTATAACTCTAGTGTAACAAGTGCTTTTTTGAGTTACAGTTACCTATCTATCAAATCAAACCAGGCTGGTCATTATCCTCTAATGTCTGGCATCAAGTTGGCATTTGGCCCAAAGATTTGCTGCTCTGGATATTTACCTTTTTTTTTGAACCATTCTCTGCAAGCTCCTGAAAAGAGTTTTGTATAAAAACCTAGCAGAATAACAGTTTCTAAAATATTCTGAAGTGCCCCCTGAAACCAACAATCATGCCACATTCCAAGTCACTTAAATCACCTTTCCTATCCATTCTGATGCTCAGTTTGCATTTCATCCGGTTGTCTTGCCATAAATTACTTTATGGCTAAAGATGCTGCCATGTAATTGCCTTATAAGTTATTTACATTAACAAGCAGTTGAGCAGATGTATCTAATAACGTGGTCAGTGTGTCTATAATTCTAATTTTATTAGATTATGTGAAGGATGTGAAAATAAAACCATAGTAACTATCTAGAACTCAGCCTTTAGCCAGTTGGTATCCTCATGCTAAAGAATGATTATTTCTGATTGGTTGCTTTAGCATTACTTGCATTGCATTGTATTGAATTGCATTATCATGTGTTCATGTGCACGTCAGGAGTCAGATATGTAGCACTAGCAATAAAGGAATTTGTTCTTTCACATCCACTGTACACTGTTTGGAAATGTGGTGCAGTTTGATGAAAGCTATAAAGACTTTTACATTTTTAGATAACTTTGTTGTGGATGACAGTTCATGTGTGAGGGCTTGTCCTAGTAACAAGATGGAAGTGGAAGAAAATGGAATCAAAATGTGCAAGCCTTGTGCTGGAATTTGCCCAAAAGGTAAGTGTGATATTCTCTTCTTTTCTTTTCTGATGTAGGCATTAAAATGAAACTAAAAATTGGGAACTTCTGCCATAATTAGCAAGTGTGCACAGCATACTTGACAATTATGGCACAGACTTATATGTATGCATCTGCCCTGCAGTGATGACAGGACTAGGACCTGTCATTGCTGCATTACAGGGGGGCACCATCTTCATTGCCAGCTCCACAATAAAACTTCCGAAAGGACTGTGATCCTCTTTGTCTATTGAAAAGCCACTAATAATTTAACTTGTGCACATGTGTAGGACTTACAATGTCTTCAGTGTCTGGCTCTGTGTATTGCAGTAGTGGTAGTGTAAAGCTAAAATTAAAAGCCAACAGGAGCCAGGGCTTTACATTTTATTGACAACGCAACAACAAACAATTGGCTTGAGTGAGTGGGCATTCCAAGGTATTGGACATCAAACCAAATGTATGTTTCAGTTTTTAAGTGAACATAGGATCATGGTCATACATTACCGATTATGTGGCCCATACATTCTGATCTCTCACGCAATTTAAGGTGTACATTCGATCATTGAAAAACTTTCACAGAAAGTTGATAGAATATTTTCAATCACTTAGATAAAAATGTCAAATCGATCAAAAATAGCTCTTTTCTATTGATCATTGTCAGTCGGTATATGGGTAGAATATTGAATGAAAATTGACCGGCAAGGCTTTATTTTGCAAATCATTTTTATTTATTTATTTTTTTAACATTTATCCAATTAGTTAGTTATTTAGCAGTCGAGAATACTTGTAGTTGATCACAAAGGATTGATTGTAATATCCATCAAGAATTCCATTAAGGAGAAATCAAATACTGTATATCAAGCGCTTGTATTTTTTCTTTATCTGATATTACCCAACTTAGTTGTATTCCTGCAGACTTATCTCCACTGATAACCAATGAAGTGGAAAAGACATATAGCTGTCATGTTTAAATGCTTAGGCATCATCCTATGTGTCTCTTGTAGTTACATCCTAGCACAGAATACTGATTTACATATTAGAAATGTATTAGCTGATTCCTGAAAGGGTCAAATGTACACAGTTCACTTCAGTTTTTGATTTTGCTAACAATACAATTGTAAATTCATTAATCTGATTGGGCGTTTTGCAATTTGTAGATGTGGAAGCCATTGAAAGCATTTAGGTCTGGCAACAGAGTAGTACTCAGCAAGTCTGCTGACATAAGTTGTTTAAAAAGAACATCAATAAAACGCACACAAAAAAATTTACTTTTAAAGTGTTTTATTTCTAGTGGAAAACTTTCTAAAGTATGGAATTAGCCCTACTGCGACACTCCAAACCTCTCCATTTGGAAAGGAAAATACAAAAAGAAACAACCAAACATGGTTATAACCATTGGGTACTCATTCCAAGACTGAAAAAAAATGATTTTGGCTAGAGATACATTTTACATTGGATTTATAATTCATTCTAACAAATCCCATCGCTTAAGATCAATTAGTTATTTCAGAGCCAGTATTATTGCTACCTGCTCGTTGAACAGAGGTAACAATGCGGACTGTCCATAGCAGGTTGGAAGTAGACAGATGATATAGCAATCTACCAAATCCAGGAATAATTGTGTCATTTGCCTGGTTGTACATGGGTACAGGTCACAAGAATAGCCATGCCCAATTAGGAACCCTTTGGAAGGCAAAAAAGTAAACATTCTTGTATTTAAATGATGTATTCAGCTATGTTCCTGGAGTTCCACCTGAAGACAAGACACACTTGGTCTAACGAGTGTTTCAGGAAAGAGGCACAGAGAATAATAAGGTGATGGGAAGGCAAATGGTAGGGTGAAATAGCAGGTTTGTTAAATAGGACACAAATTCCTATTTCTACCGATATGGGTAGTATATAATATTATATATTATTTATTTATTTTTATTTTTGATCACAACAAGACATCAGAATAAATTTACAAGCCATAATAGTGTAAACATGCTATAGGAGATGCAGATAAGTGACAGACAGGCAGATATTTGTGATGTTATCGGAAATAAAATATCCATCTCTCCACAGACAGAAATGACACCCTGGGGAGATGTAAATTGCAACCTACTTAGTTGGAATGTGCTGTTTAGGCATTGAAATTCATGAAAACTTATAGCAAGCGCGGGATAATGTTAGTGATCTAGAAGCCAATTGTCCACAGACTGCAAAGTTTAACCTGTCTTCTGCCTTAATGCCTCAAAATGTGCTTACAGGAGGGATTTCAATTAGTATGATGCCTTGCTGTTACGAAAGCAAGCTGCATATAAATGATTGGAATATTCCAGGTACCTCTATTATAGCACAATAGCTTTAGGCATATTAATACTGTCAAAATATGTTGTGATAGTTTTTCACACTACCTGGGCAATTTAAACCGAGCATGTGATGAAAAAATGTCTGAGCAGACATTAACTTAAGTGAAGAAGACACATAAAAATGAGCAGCAGATACAGAAATATAGAAAGGTGAAGGTACAGGAAGATACTGACCTAAAACTCAAATTTGAATAACCCTTTCTGGTCCTCTGTGTTAACCCCAATCTGATGTGCAGAATCCATATCAGATAGTTCAGAAACTTTGCGGGGTCTCTTGACAAAGCAGGGAACCTGAAAGTCATCAAACATTCTTTAGTGAGAATCAATCATTGCAGTTGAACACACATACAGTTGAAAGGAATGTTTGGTGAATATCAGATTCAATGCTTTTAAAATAAACCCCATACAGGAATATCACAAATGTATACATATTTGGTTGCAATCTGAATTCTTTATGTTTGGGTATTTCTAAATATATTGGTTTATACGTTGTTTCACAATTGTGCTCAGCTTCGAAGCATGAGTAAATGAAGTTCTGCATATTATTGTAGTGTATCATTATAGTGAATCATTATACTGAGTTGTTTTGAGTGTTAGTGTTTTTATTTTCTACTGTGTTTATATATATATTATTTTTTTTAAAATATATTATATATATATATATTAAAAGAATAACTCCAATAAATGGCACCCCTTTATGAATGGGCTGGAATAAAAACAAAGCTCATTTAATAGATTCTGATTGAAAAAGTAAAAGTAAGCTAAAGCTTGGAGGAATAAAGCTAAAGATATTGTCTGTTGTAATTCTGTGCCATTTTATTTGTCTTTCTAGTGTGTGATGGAATTGGGACGGTGTCCCTAAAAACATCTCAGACTGTGGATTCCAGCAATATTGACAAGTTTATAAACTGCACTAAGATTAATGGAAATCTCCTTTTCCTGGTGACTGGCATTGAAGGGTGAGTACAAGATAAGAATAAGAGTGGCAGCATTGCAAAGCTGAAATAGTATATGATAAGTGAGATTTCGACTCTTCCTAAGCTTTCAGGCACATTTTCTTTTGAGCTGTTATGTTCACTGCAAGCCAAATTTATCTCCACCACCTCTGCACATACAATTCACTGAGAGCCATATGGGTGAAGTGCAGAATTTGTATGCAAAAGCATCTGGAGTAAGCAACAAATGGAAAGCAATAAAATATGTCCCATAGTCTTTTGTCAAGGGTTCATTCACTTCATAGGCTGGAGTAAACCGCTCAGCATTTTAACTGAATGGTTATATGAATCGTATGTACTAAGCCAAATGAGCTTTGATTAACATGCTGTGCACAGGACTTATCTTAGAGAACATAATGCAATGCAATCCAATCTAATCAAACCTTAAACATACAGAAGTAGTTATATGCTTAACTATAAAAAGCAACAGCGGTATTTAAAGAAACTCATGTAAAGGAGATGTATGTGTGAGTGAATATATTCTTCTAGTTTTGTAGTCCCAGCTGCATCAATGTTTAAACATTTTTGTGGTTTTCAATGTCAATAATAGTTATATAGACATCCCAGTAAAAAGTCTGCATAAATAAAACTATACTAGGAAACTGTACTGCAATTAATCTGATAGGAATTCACTAGCCGAACCATTGTAAGCCTGATTTTTTTTGGTTGTGACTAATAGATTTGATAGTGTGGTAAATATGAATTATGTGTGTATGAATGATCAACTGCATCCAGCTGCAGAAGATTGCACATGTGAGCAGTGTTTTAGAGCTTCTGATGGTCCAATTACAATTATAATAACAAACAGAAAAGTTTATCACGTTCAAAATTGACAGTGGATCTACTCAAGTGTACCAGCCATAACTTTGCAGCAAGCCTGTTGGTTTGATCTGTGTTGGACATTTGTGAAGACAGCCAAGAGCTGCACAGACATTAGGATTTACTTGACTTTGCCAGCATCTTAGTCCAAAAATAGATGCAGACCCTAAACGGTACCTGAAAAAAAGTTTCTACAATAGCAGCAGATAAAGTATTATTGGTGGAAAGTACTGTCATCTGTCTGAAGGGTACTAAATACCTGTATGTGATACATTTACACAATACTTAGCATGCGCTTAACATAAAAAATATCACATGATAGGTCTAATTTAAGTTATAATAAAATCTGTAGATGATCTTCCTGTTTGTGATCACCTGCTTATTAAATAGCTTTGGAACCCAAGAATAGAACAAGAATAGATAGTAATAATTTAATAGAAATGACAAAGAAAATCCTAAATCACTCTAATGATACGTTACCAGTTCATTCATACGTAGGCTAGTCTAGCATTTTCCAATAGTTTTTTTTATTATTTTTTTTTATTATTAATAATATTTTATAATATTAAAATGTATTAAAAAACACTATTCTAACATAATGTAGCTGACCAGTATGCACATCACCTTTTTTTATTACCCGGTGATCCTGTAGGGGTTTCCATAAATGCTAATGTACCTGCATATGTATAATATATTTCAGTTTGTTGATGTACTTTCTTTCAGTAATTATTGCTTTGCTAACAATACCAGTGTATAAAATGTGGAATTTCTAACTTAGAATGTATGGTCAGTCACAGACAATCTGGGAAATCTGTGCAATGGGATAATTAGCTACTCCTGTACCTACACAAGCCCTGATTACCAAACCTGATGTCACACCAAAGTGGTCATGGCGGTACTCAACACACAATCAAGGACAGTTATCCTAAGAGATATGCCTGCCTGTTGCAGCCCATGGAAGAATATGAAATCAAACACCACATTAGTCTGAAATACCTGTTCTCATTTTAAATCGATTCTACTTGTGTGATCAGGCCTTTTATTCTGTAATGAACTTCTTGTGTAAAGATTGTATTATTCCTATGATAGACAGAGGAAACTACCACTTTTGTGAGGCCCCTTGGGTGGAGCATTCATTCAAATGTTTCGCCACCGTAGAATCCCCTGCCACACTCCATCATACATTGCACCCGCAAGTATTTCACAAGGACGGATATCATTAGCACGCCTCTGCTGGGAGGTGCTTTTGATTTACAATTAAGTAACGAAGTGTGACAAGCACAGCTAGTACAAGGGAACAGACAGATCCCAGTGGGAATATCAGGGCTCCAGGCAGGGAGCTGTGAACCACCAACTCACTGGAGAAGTGACAAAATCCACAATTAGAACAAATCAAATTCCTGAGAGGTACAAGCCTTGATTGAGCAGTGTGATGGAAAGGAATAATATTCATTGTAATGTATATTGTGACCTTGAGTGCCGCAATGTCGTTAAAAGTCCATTTTCATAGGAATCCTGAAAGCGTCAAAGCAGAACATGAATTGAGAAGTGACTTTTACATTGTCAGAAATATACATACTTCATTTCTTTGTGGCATGGTACAAGATGATTGTGAGAACACACTGAGTTCCACCAAAGTATTAAGGGTTACATGCTGACAATAGGTGAGAACTTTGACTATTTATTGCAAACAGTAATTTTCATCTTACAAGGAATACTATCACAGATGCCTGCATCCTAAGATTTGTTTGAGGATAATTCATTTAATCAATGGAGGTGAGAGGGCAATTTTTCCTAACTTGAGCAGGTGAATTTGATTTTACAGTAATTCGGTTTAAATTGGCCTCTAGTGTAGTATTGTGGAACAAAACTAAAAAGGCTGATAACTGTTGAATGACATGGCTTTGTTTATAAGAAAGCCATTCTAAACAGTGTTGCACTGTGATTTGGCTCTGTTTATAAAGTCAGGCCATACGTATCCCAGCATGCCAAAGCTTGCTAAATAAACATGGCTTTGTTAATCAGCAAAAACATGTGCACAGTATGTCATTTCTGGCATGCTAATCACAGGATTTTGTTAAAAGCAGGCAATCACATGGCTTTGTTTATCAGAAAAGAAATGTGATGGCCAAGCCACCTCTGGAAATGCTAAGAACAAATTTGTTGAAAGCCAAGTTAACAGTGGCATGGTAATTACTGAGTTTCTTAAGAGGTGCCATCATATTTATTTAAAGGTACACTAAGAAAGAAATACTTTTGTTAAAGACAGGTCCAAGATTTTTAGTTTAATAAACTTTTCTAACTTTCAGAAACTGTTTAAATGCCAAACCTGTAATTTGAACCCTTGCTGTGAAGCTCGTTCTGCATGTAAATTTGTAGAGAATAATCAATAAAGAGATGTGGAATAAAACAAGTAATTCACACATTATTACTATCATAGCACATACATTGGCATATAGTTATGACAGTACTATGTTGTGCCCAATAATAGCCATTTCAACATAATTATTCCATTTCATGCTAAAGTCTTTGGTAATGTGATTATGCTTGGTTTATCAGGACCTAAAATCCATCTCTGTCCTTAAAAGTGTGAAACAGTATTGCAAAATATGCATGGATAATTTTTATATCAATTTGGTCACAGTCTCTGGAATGTTCTTTTAATATATTTGTGGTTCCGAATGACAAATTTTGGACACACACTGCCAACTTGAATAAAATGTTGTAAACCAGTTTATTATTAATAATAAAAAAGACAGTAGAGCTCAGATTATGGGAGGAGGGGGTTTCTATAGAAAGGAGGGTCAAGTGCCAGAGAGATGAATTCATCAGTCTGTTGCTTGGCCTTCACTGTTCCATCACAGGTTGAAAGAGGGACCTGACCCGTGTTTTCCTCAACTGCAGCAGAAAAAGTTGGGTCGTCTTCCAAGCATGTTGCGCTATGAATCTCAGAACTAAATAGATATAATACAAATGTTGTAGTTGGTAAAGCATCCCCATTATGCATTTTGATGTTTGCCTAAAGTTTAGCTTTAAGTGGGGAACTCTTAATCTTTGGCTGTATTAACTAGAGTAGGTTTGCCCTGCATGAAATAAGTACCAGTAGCTGTTCAAAGGACCTAAATTTGTGTTGGTGGTGATCAGCTTTTGCCATAATCAGCAAATAGGCACAATCTATTTGCCGAGTATGGCTCACACTCACCTTTTTCTATGCACCCTACAGCAATGACTGGTCCAAATACTAATTACCAATGCCAACGTCTTCAGCTCAAAGTTTTCTGGGTCCACCATAATCCTTTTCGGTCACTGGGTAGTGACTGATGTTGTTACTTCTCCAATGTGCAGAAGTTACACTATCCTCAGTTTTTAGGTCTATTCATGGCACTGCTTGGGATTACCCATTAACAGCCAGATTCACATTTTTTGGGCAAAGGATACTCTACCAAAAACCTCTACCTTTTGGTGACTTTAGAGCTGCTGATCAACTTATTGTAAAAAAATTATGAAAAAATGTATTGTTGGTACTGTTGTAAGAAATATGATGGAGCACAGAGCAGCATTTTCATTCTTGGCAAGAAAGAGGCATTTGTTAGCCTACTGTAAAAAATATATTATAGAATGTTATTTGGCAAATATTTGATATGTTTACATATGAATACACTTTCATTCTCATAGCCTGAGAATGATGTAGGACAACATATTCTGAAAGTGGAAAGAGTTTTGGAATCGGCATGAGTGGGGTTTCTCCCTGTGAGTTCAGACAGGCTGTAGAATTCTCTGCCAAGGGAGGTGGTGCTGGTGGATTCACTAGATGAATTTAAAAGTGGGTTACATGCATTATTTACAAGAAATAGTTCCGAGGCCAGTAATTACTAAATCATATAATTCACATAATTTATATAGGAAAATAATCTCCCCACTATTAAAGCATTGAAAAAGCATGACCCTTATTTCCATTAGGAAGACTAAGAAGTATATTTTAAACAGCACTATTCTTGTAATAATAGATTTGGGATTTATAGTAGAAATCCTAATCCATGATTTAGCTGTTCGTTATTATTCTCCGTCTTTCTGTCTGTGCAGTGTTAGTACAATAAAGCAAAAACTCACGTATTCTTCTATGTCTGACAAACCCATGATTGGGATAAAGGGTCCATTTAGATCTATCCCCTTTACAATTGTGTTATGCATTAACATGTGTTCATTAAGGCAGCCCATTCATTTTCATTCACCCTAATGTGCGAACATGAAAAAAAAAGTACTAGACAATGCAAAGGTTTATATAGAAAACTACAAAATTTAGCTCATTAGCCATTTAAAATGTTGCATGTCAAGCCAATGATTCTTTGGGTCCCAAGTGAATGAAAAAGTCATGTTATTAGGTATTTGCAGCCTTTTAAAAAAAAAACATCTGTATCTGGAGGTTTTACCTTCTCCCATGGACATCACCAATGGTAAGAGCTTATTTCTTTCCGTTATACCACCAATGCTGGGTGTTTTTTCAATTCATTGATACCACCAATGTTGGGTGCATGGTCATTATATTAAATCAGATATCTAGAAAATGGGCCCAAACTTCCATTGAAACCGAATAATTTCCATCTTTTGTCCTGCTAAAATGTTGTATGCCTGCAAAAAAAACAAAAACAACAAGGAATGTTAGCACACTTCTAATTTATAATCCCCCTGCCTAACTATGCCAAGTTAGATACTAGATGAC
This sequence comes from Pyxicephalus adspersus, assembly GCF_032062135.1. Lineage (NCBI taxonomy): Eukaryota > Metazoa > Chordata > Amphibia > Anura > Pyxicephalidae > Pyxicephalus > Pyxicephalus adspersus. Next base: position 56,819,357 of record NC_092864.1, read on the forward strand.
TACCAAAACTCCTGGCAGTCTATTTACTTAAACTGTTTGTAGACCACTGTTTGTAGGCTCCTCTGGTGTCATTAGATTCTTAGGAAAAAAATAATGTACATGATGAGCTGTGGGATCCCCTGAAAGGATGTAGGTTACCCAGAGATATGCAATTGTCTTTTTATTTAGGTATAATTGTGTATTGATGTCTTGCAATCATGAGGTATCTTGGTACAGGACAGATATTGCAGCAACTAAAGATAACCCCATAGCTTAAGCTACGTACACACATCAAATTTTTCTCGCCCGATAATCGGCTCGAGCAGATATCGGGCCAGAATTTGGCGTTGTGTACAGCCCGCGTCATTCATCGTCCGTGGATCCGTCCTGGCGGATCTACGGGCGATGAACAAACAGCGATCCTAATGCAAGAGAAGGGGGGAGAGCGCGCAGCAGGGTGCCGCTCCATTGTTCTCCCCCTCACTTCTCCATAGAGCAGAGCGGTGCTGTATGTACAGCACTTGTTCATGCATCGTGGAAAGGATCGTGAAAGATCCTTTCCAACGACAAGAATTGCATGTGTGTATGCGGCTTAACCCCGGCTACTCCAGACTAAGTAGCCTATACTACAGTACCAAGTTGGGTATGTTTCTTTAAAAAAATACACCCATTCAGCTCAGGCCTATGCTTTGTTGCAGAATATAGTGCTAACATACAGATATTTCCTCTGCATACTAAATCATTCATATTTATATTGGAGGCCTATTTGGCATGTCTGAGGATATGAACTCCCTTCAGCAACATATGATGCAAAATACCAATTGCACTGACAATAGACCAGTGTCGTGTCGTGGAGTGCAGACATTTTAATTGTAAATAAAGCATCTTTCCTGCTGGTTCTCACACCAAAGACTATACAATTTAGTTCTAGCAGAGAAATAAAAAAGAAAACTTTAGGGATTTGTAAAGTCGATGCCAGCTGGGTCTCTGCTTGAAATGGAATTTAATTTCAGAAGAATCGCCAAGTGATTTTTAGCAAGCGAGGGAAAAAAAAGTTTTGGTGTCTGAGGATGAATCATGCTAATGAGCTGGTGTGCGAGCAATATCCTGGACTTGTAAATAACCTTGAGATAAAATATATATTCCCTTGTAACTGTCTCACTTCAGAGATTAAAGAGAAAGAATGGAGAAGTGATGAGGTCCTGTCAGGACACTGTGACTGAGGAATACTAAAGGAGTAAGGTTCTGGCAGGTCACTGTTACTATGGGACTCTGAAATAATTATAAGTGAATTGGCTTAGCTTTCACAGTTATTTCAGAGCCACTGGAATTGAACGTGCAGTCTTACAGGGCAGGAGTTCACACAGGGAGGGGTGGGAGATGCTAATAGGTGCTGCTCCGCAAATCCTGTAACAACTTGGAATGTCGTTATAAAGCCTGAAGCTATTTTATAAACTGACCTGGTGACTTTCACGTGTGCTCTATTTTAACAGTTGTTGTACATTTTAAAGTAGATAGATAGACAAACAGACAAATATATAGAAAGGCAGATAAAAAGTTTCCCATGTAATCATTTTTCGTCTGTTGGCCCTCTCTGGTCCATTGAACAATTTATGACCTATGACTCTACACATATTGACTAGAAGTGTTATTTAGCTGGTATGTTTTTTCCAGCTACTCTGCAAAGTTATTATGTTGGGGGGCTACGTGTGACAGTATCAGGCACAGTTTCTGCTGCTGACACCAACAATGACGGGTCACTATTCCTCTCAATGTCAACAACAACTGGGCTCAGTTGCTACCATTAACACCAAAATTGTCTAACAACTCATCCAATGACTATTTCACTGACACTAACGAGTGGCCATAAATCCTTCAACAGACATTAAAGGGGGATCAGAACTCCTCCATTGACACCATTGATAGGTTACTAGTTCTCTCACTGTTTGGCAATTTGGCATAGTTCCTACCACTGTCACTAAAGGTTGGGCTCAATTCTTCCTACTGATACCAATAATAGATCACCATTCCTCTCTTTACAGTTCCATGGTTCCATTTTTATTATGGTATACAATCCTGCCAGTCCAGTGACATGACAAGTTTTTACTCCTCAGTGGTGGCAGTGGTTGTTTCTTTCTTCTGGACGGAGCAGTACATGGCCACATGAGCCCACGGAAAATGGGTTGAATGATTCTGGAAATCATTAACCCAGGAGGTCAGCAGTACTAAACCTTAGAGCACTAGGTATGCAGGGCACAGCACCCAGTGTATTGCAGCTCATTCTTTAAATTTAGGGTTGAGATGTAAGTACACTCAAAACTAACTAGAGATCCAGTATAAGGTTTGGGCAAATAGAGCTTTGCTTCAGTTTTCTAAACCTCAAACTTCTTACTACTAAGCCTTGATTATGGGTGCAGAAACATACTGCACCGCCTTAACTTCACACATTTCTGTTATAGAATGATTTTAAAATAGCCATGAAAAGAAGTACAATGTGGTTTATAAGCATTGTAAAGTTTAGTTTTACAGAACATCAGTGTATTGTTAGTGTTTCAGCAGAGTATGCTGTTAAATTTCACTGCTTATTAAAAAAAAAATTATAAATATATATATATATATATATACAAAGGCTTCTAAATGCAACTGAGCGTATTTATTAAAAATGATGTTAAAAGCACAGTAACCTGTAACAAACACATTTTATATTTTATTATGTTAGAGAGGTCAGACAGGTAAAATAATTTTATTGGTTGGGTAATTTTTGTTTAATTTTGCTTTATCAATTCCTAGACATATAGCATTTTATGCTTTTTATAATATTATATGCAATTCTTTTATTTTTATGGTGCAGCTGTTTGTACTTTGCAATAGATGGTCTTAAACACAAATATTTAATTGAAAGCAAACAAGTGATATCAATGCTCACTGTACACTCCGGAGAATTGTCATTTTTCAGGATGCTCCCGTTCCTGACACCTATGTGTATAAAACATCAAGTGAAAATTGCCTGGCCATATGAGCAATACAAAAGATTGGATTTTTAGGAGCCCTCTTGTGTTTGTTACAATGCACTGCAGTTGTTGAGTTTGCTCCATGCTGTCCAAAAAAAAAACTAAAGATTTATAACACATCTTTTGTATTTCTCTAGGGATGCATATCACAACATAGCTGCACTGGATCCGGAAAAATTAAATATCTTCCGCACTGTTAGAGAAATCACAGGTACACAGCTTCTGTTTTGGGACCAAATACCTTTGAATTGGTCTACCGATAACTTGTATTAGCTATATAAAAATGTGATATAATTTGTCATAAGTTCTAGAAAACCTTCAGCCAAATGCTTACAGTTTTTTGGTATTTTATTTCATGACTCAAACGTGTTGCATGTTTTAAGAATAATGTGATTACAAAATTCTATACCATGTTTTAGGATCTTTGCTGCTGACTGAAAAAGTTTTTGAAAGTGATTCTAAAGCCTAATTTTTATTTTGTTTTTGGTAGAATAGGAATTATTTAAAACCTCTTTTTTTTTTGTTAGCTGTCTTCTGTTCTACTGGGGAGAACTGTATTTTTTGGTGAGGCACAACAGTAAATCTCTCTAAAGTTGTCAGAGGAACAGGTTTTATCCATTGGATGATTTTATTTCAACTTTCGGATTACAACGGTAACATTTTGCACTTTTTAACCTGGTGGCAAGTGATCATCAGGTCGAACAGAGAGGATAAATATCCCCAGGAGGAACACAGACAACAGTCCAATGGTGATTCTGTCCTTTCCCCCACTCTATCCAAAATTAGGAAAATAAAATGTAGAGATACTTTATGTTGTATAAAGTTGCAAAGTTGCAAAAAAAATCCTAATAGCAATTGTTTTTTAATATCTACAGGTTATCTTAATATACAGTCCTGGCCAAAGAATATGACAGATCTCAGTGTGTTTTCCAATCTGGTCAGCATTGGAGGTCGGGATTTATACAGGTAAGAAATAATGGATGAAGTTGCACACAAAGTAAACCTGTGTGGATTAATAATCTCATTATGTCCTTGGATTCTATGGTAGGATTCATCACACCCAAATGCTTATAGATAAGAGCACATTTTATAGTCACAAGGAAAGGAGGAAACATTCAGAGCTTAGCAGGAGTCCTTCATCAGGTACAGTGATCTTAGATAAGAGCACATTTAATAGTCACAAGAAAAAGTAAGGACATTTTGGAGCTTCTAAGAACTCCTTCATCAGGCAAATGGAGACCAGTCAGCAGTTCAAAAAGTGATGGTAGATCTCTCTAATTGCTCACAGAAAGTGGCTAGAATAATGCTGCTAGTTATTGTAACTAGGAGTGGAGCAGTGACCGGGGGCAGCTCTGAAAAATAGGTGTTGCATTCATTTTATAAAGCTGCCACAAAATGGATTTTGCACTTAGTACTTAAACCCTTTCTCCAAATGTAAAAAATTGCAGCCCACAGAACCCTGGGATACAGTATGTGGCAGAAGTATCCCAAGAGGTTGCGGATATCCCCAAAAACTTTAAAAAACTATTAAAACATTTTTTTTCTATTATATAAAAGCCACCCTTTATATAATGTTAAAAATGCGATGACAGGTCTGTTTTAATATAACTCATTACTTTTGCCTCCCCTAGCCCAGTCCTCCTTAAGGGAAACAGTTACTTATTGTAAAAGGTAAAGCATATTTTTGTAGATAATGCTGTAATGTTTACGTTTACAGAGATATTTGCCAATTACAATTTAACACATTCATGTTGTGGTTTTAAAAGTGGGCAATGGCCCAAGCATTATTCTTTGTGTTTATATAGCGCTGACATATTACACAGTGCTATAGTCCATAGTCATGTTACTTGCTCAGAGGAGCTTACAAGGAATGTAAATGACTGATATGGACGATAACAATTGTCTGTTAGTTCTGTTTTCATGTATCATCTGTGAGAAATAGCCTACATTTTAATCATTAGGAGATCTCTGGACTTCAGTAGTCAGTGCACAATGCTCTGATGCAGCATTAACTTTTCTTTTTAAATCCCACAAGACTCCGCAATTACTGTATTAGAGTTTGCTGTGTTCCTCAGCGCAGACAGAAGAAAGCAGGTGCGTACACAGAGGTTATGCCATAGTGTACACCAGTGCTGAGAATAATTATGTGTCTCTGCAGGGCTGAGGCTGAGAAGGAAGGGCAGGGGGCACATTTAATGATGGCCTTGGCTGAGAAGTTATAAAACACTGAATCCTCAGCAGCCAACAAGCCAGCAGACTCTCATTCTGGCTGTCTAGAGTGGTGACGGCAAAAGCATTTTTGATTTAAAGCACCCGTGGGGTAGCACTCTCTGAAATAGCAGGTGTCCCCTTTAGTAGTTTAAGCTTTGCAGGATAATAGAGGGAAGTAAACAGATCTAAACTGAACCCAGGCTGTGAACATCGACCTGTGCTATTAAATAAACCGTGGCAATGGTAACGTATTAGACATTGGCCCGACTCCCCTTCTTAGAAGCAGCTGCATCTCACAGCTTTTAGAAACTAAAATACGAAGGGAACTTGCTCAATTATATCTATATATGACTATATGAAATAAGGAAGAGGAGACAGAAAAGCCACAGGGTTGGACGTACTGCATGTGCAAATTTACTATTGCCCATGAATGTAAAAGAATAAGGAGGTTCCTAGGAAGGAGAAATAGGCACTCTCCAGTCATCACCAGTGCAAACCTATGATGGACAATGTGCTTAAAGGATCATTTCCTAATCCATATTGAAGTAGCATAAGCAGGTAAATGAGAATCTAAAATACAGCCGCAGTGTAAAGCTGTGTGAACTTAAGGGGAACTTTTGAAAAACCCTTGCTTTTTCCTATATGCATCTTTACATAGCACCAATCCCTGATTATGTCTTCAAGTTTTTACACCTTCTGTAATCCTCTGCACAGTGGCACCTAAACTAATAGACGATGGTCTAGTACTTGGATTGCTGTCAAGTGGCAAGAGTGGAGTCACTGTGCAACTGCTTATATATTGTCCAATTACAGAATGCAGGAAAGGGCCTGGGCCTGGTTTTATTGCATTGCAGTAATAAAGTGAACACAGAAGTCCTGTACATAATTAAAATTCATTTGGCAATACAAAAACTATTTACATATATGGGAAAACTGATGACCCTATATAAATTGGGTGGATGAATTGGTAAATATCACACCTTCTCTATATCGTTAAAAGAGCTATTACCCAACAGGAGGAAGCTGAGGTCAATGCTTTAGGCTTCTCTTTGTCTCCATTGTTTTTCTGTGTATTGTTTATACTCCAAATTATTATTACTGTTTTAAATTACTTGTAGTTATTCACAATTATAGTCTACATTGCAAAGTTATATAGTTAAACAATTCTGGGCTGGCAGTTTATTTTATGTATAATGCAAATGTGCGGTTATCATTGATTTTGGCAGGCGAGTGCATAGGCATTTGAGTAAAATATACTTTCTGAAGTATTATGGAATTCCTTTATAGCAAGAATGACTATTGAGTGGTTAAGAGGCTGCTTTGGTTTTTGGGCTTTGATTTGTGAGGAACATAGAAAACACAGTCAGGAGAGGAGGCTTTTTTAGACTGAAGTCACTGAGATACAGGAAAACAAATCATCAGACAAACCGCTTATTACATACCTTATTATACCTTATATCTTATACCATATTTATCATACAACCTAGATTTCCACCACATTAATTCTATTATCTAACTTTAAGTCTTTCTTCTCCCTTACTCATCTCCTTCTAAACTATTCACCCATATCAGCCACTTATCTATAATATTAACTGTTCTAAATTCTCACCTACACATTGGATTCAACAGAGACTACTTCACTCTACAACACAACCTCAGCCATTTTAAATCCTTAACTATACATTTGTTTTTATTTCACCTTTCAAGTCATACTTCTTGACGTAAAGATTTTTTTTTACTATATTGTACTGTAACCAGTAAAATCCCATAAACGTCCCTGAGGAAGCCGTAAAAAGAGACTTCATACTTCCTACTACTAACATTATTTTGTGTTTTGTTTGAGGTATGCTTTATATAGTTTCGTATCTGTTCTTGTATCAAGTCACAAGGGCTGATTCAATAAAGCTCTCCAAGATTGGAGAGAATACACTTTCATCAGTGAATCTTGGGGATTCAGCAAACCTGGAATGGATCTGATCCAAAATTGAAAACATTTGCTAACAAATAGCAAATGACTTTTAAGGAATCCATTCCAGGTTTGTTGGATCACCCAGCTTCACTGATGAAAGTGTATTCTCTCCAGCCTTGAGGAGCTTTATTAAATCAGGCCCACAATATCAATTACTATTGCCTGCCTAAAAATCCCTTTATCTTGACTGTGTTTTCTATGATCCTGTAATTAATTTGAGGCTAGCATTGAAAAGTATTATTTAACCCAAGTTGGAGAAGGTGAGCTACTCTTCTTTCCTTACTTTAGCACCTTTGGTTTGTGAAGTTATAGATTACCCCTTTTGGGTATTATGGTGCTGTCTTTGTCCTGTTAGGGACATTTACCCTAGCACATTTAATAGGACACAAGCCATACACTAATTATAATATAATAAAAGACATGTATTGTAATGAATCAATATGGAAAAACAGAGTCTCCAAAGATACACCCACTTATAGACTATCTGTTCATGTTGGAAGCAATGAATTTCTGCTTAGGATGACATAATTCGTGTACAGCTCAGTGTCCTCTTAGAATGAACTGGGTTAAGCTCCAGGTTCTCATAAACCTACGTCTGGCAGCATTGGTGCAACTTTTTGAGCTTTTAGAGCAGAGACATCTAGGTTTTCAGTTCAAGGAAAATTTACTCTATTTGTCTTAGTGACTACCATCCTTAACACAGAAATTTAGGAAAAAAACTAAAAAAATTTGCTTGACCTCCATTTTCTCAATTCTTTTGTAAGAGTCTAATGTGCCTAGGCACAATACCATCACATGGAAGCCCTTGGTCCTGCCTTACAGGAACCCTTGGTACTCTTACCAATGTTCTCAGCCTACTGAAAAACGGCCTTCATTTTGTGTGATTTGAAGAACAATGGATTTTTACAAGAGAACAGACAAATTTGGATCATACCTTTAGGTCACAGACCTACATTGCGCTTTCTTTTTCCTTGTAACAGTAAAACAACCAACCTGTTCATAACTCCAAACATCTCATATACAGTGTCAGATTATTGCACTGTTCACTCATCTGAAGGCTAAATGACTGAAGCAACTGATATATTTCTTTGTCTTTTTTTCTAATTTTTTTCTCAGGGATATTATATACTTTTCATTTTTCTTGACCCTTCAGATGCCTCTGACACTGTAGACTGTAGATTATGATTTAGCCTAAAGAATGCTCCTGGTTTTTATTTTGTTTCTCCTTTTTTCCAGCTTGGTATTGTTTTAGCTTATTGTTGTAAATTTTACACATGCAAGTTTGTTTTTAATCACTTTTACATTTTTATATACTTACTTTGCTAAATGTTTTATTGTATCCCATATACATTTTAATTTATACCTCTGTACCTGTTAATTGTCCGAAAGATTTTGATTTTGCAATGGTGAACCTGTTACACATGGAGGAATTGGGCCTAGTAAGTTTACCAAGTATGAGGCCTAGATATTGGAACACGAGTCAGCTTTATTGCTTATAAGAATTTAGATCTAATCACACAACTTTGTGCCTACTGCAGGTATCACAGAATCTATCAACAGTTTGCAAATATGTTTGTACCAATATTAACAATATATAACAACAAACTGTACAAAGAAACAAGATTTAAATGGTTGTACAAATGTATAAGATTATGTCTACTAAGCTCCTCATATTCCAAAGACATATGTTAGGTTATCTTTAAACATTAGTCAGTAATCATGTTAGATTCCCATATAATTCTTCTAATACGGAAACAATTTCTTTTGAAAATAAAAATAATTTACATTCTGGGTTTTGTTACATAACTTAGGGAAAAGAACATTTGTGTGACGTACCCATAGCAACCATGCACATCCTCTTATATCTGATATCTGACTGTCTATTGTGCTCTGTTCAGTAATAAATCAGACAATAAATCTACTTATTACTAACATCTTATATAAAATTTTCTCTGGTCACAGTAAAAATAATATTCAAATAGTGTATACATTTTCTTTATTTATTTATCATGTTCAGGAGAAAATATTGTCTTTTTCTAAGCTCCAAGCAAAAAGCAGCTTTCTGAAGACTAGAATGCAAGCTGCTTGTGTGAAGATCAGATGACACGCAATAGTATATATAATATAAATATTAATACAAATATAATATATATTTATATCCCAATGTAGAAAAATACACCCTTCTATTTTATTATTATTATTATTTATAAACAGGATTTATATAGAGCCAACATATTACACAGCGTTGTACAATAAATAGGGGTTGCAAATGACAGACAGATACAGACAGTGACACAGGAGGAGGAGAGGACCCTGCCCAAAAGAGCTTACAATCTAAGAGGTGGGGGCAGTAGCATACATTAAGGGGGTGGGGGGTATTAAGAGACTGAAAAAGATGGGTAGGCAAGTTTGAAAAGATGGCTTTTATGTTCTCTTTTAAATGAGCAGAAAATAGGAGCATGCCGAATAGGATGAGGAAGACGATTCAAGAGAGTCGGGGCAGTCTTGGAGGCATACATGTGATGAGGTTGATGATGGATTCTCCATTTTAAAAGCATATGTACAAATTTTAAAACAGAAAAGGATTAGGGTAGATTGAGTTCCTAAGCAATGTAGCAGCTGACCCTTTTCCCTTCTTTAAGACATTTTTCAGGCACAGGCATCTTAGATGCCCCCTATTTGTATTTGTCTATAATGATTTATTTTACAAAAAACCCCATTGTAGAATAGTTTTAGACCACTGGAATCCATAGACCCCATCACCTCTATGATTTTGCTGTTTGGACGTCTTAAAAAATGTAAAGGGTTTCCTTGGAGGAAAAACTAAATACAAGTAATAAAGGTTATTTGTGAAATTCTAGTTGCAAAATTGATATTACTAATTTGTTATTTTCGGGCCTATTTTTTATACATCTTTTTCTCCACAGTGGGATTTCTTTGCTAATCCTCAAGCAACAAAGCCTTACTTCACTGAAACTCCAGTCCCTCAAAGAGATCAGCGCAGGTAATGTCTATATCACTGACAACCACAACCTCTGCTACTACAATACCATCAATTGGACTTCACTATTCAGGACAACTAGCCAGAAAACCACCATCAGGGACAACAAAAAAGCTGAAAACTGCAGTAAGTATCAGATGACTAATTTCCTGTAGTGCTTTATTGGTTATGTTATAAAAGTAAAAGAATGATTCATAACTAGCAGTTCTGCTGTAAACTCAATAGAACTAATGCATGCACCATTCTTTATATTGCTAATAGTGCTATATCAATACATCTCATGTGCACACACTGAATTAAAGTGTACCTAATCATAGGATGATTGTAAAAAACATAAAATGTCTTCATGGATCATGTGCTCCATACAACAACAAATCAAAAAACACCTTATACTTCTATGATTTTGGCAAGGTGATTGTACAATTTAAATAAAAAAACTTTCTGAACTAGGCAAGAGAATAAATAGCAAGAAGAGGACCAAATTGTTATGTGTGGGCTGAACAGGTTAGACTAATTTTAATTTACATACAATCAAGTATCTTTAAAGCACATCTAAACCCTTACTGTTGTATCTGTGGAAGAGAAGATAAAGCTGCATACACATGTGCAATTATTTTCTCTATCATAGTATACTATGTTATGGCACACATCTTATCTTACAAAATGTCTATAGAAGAAGATGCTAACTGTCCATAATAGTACAGTGTCTAGGTATCAACAAATATGTATTGGATATTTCCAATACACTGTCAGGACATAAAAGGAGACCTCAAGCCTGTGGGGACCATGTTAAAATTTGGGGTTTTCAGCAATGTTATGTGCCAAAAAATGAAGTCAGCTGACTACTTGAATATAATGAATGACCAGAATGTTTTATTTCTCTCCTGGGGGAACATGCACATTCCAAGTTGACAATGCCAGAATTCATTGGGCTCAGATTTTGAAAGAGTTCAGGGCGTATAGAACATTATTTTCACACATAGACTGGCCACCACAGAGTCCAGACCTTAACCCAATTGAGAATCTTTGAGATTTAACACAGTGGTCCAATGCTCCAATTATCAATACAGGATATTGGTGAAAAATAATTGCATCTCTGGACAGAAATAAATGTTGTGACATAAGCCTATCAAAACAGTATCACTCTGAATGTGTGCTATATTCAAAGCTAAAGGTGGTCCAACTTTATGCAATTTTTTTGGACTGTCCATCTTTTTTTAAAGCAGAAATATCTAGAAAAAATGCTTGGACTTATCCTTAAACTTCCAGGCTATATTTTCTTAAACAGAACATAATACCAAATCTTCATCAACATTATATATTTATTGCTATCTACAATAAATTGTATTTAATATAATATAAGTATTATCTTGTTTCATTAGCTAAGCCTACATTCAATACCTATTTTTAAATATGTGGTTTAAAAGCACGTGGGACTTAATGGATATGATACTGCTTACTTCATGGTGTCCTGGGAGTAAACAAAGCATGTAGGGTGGCATGTAGAATCTTCCAGTTCATTAGGCTAATTAATCTCTAGAGTCTAATTGGTGTATTTTCTCATATACTTCTAGGTTTAATTTACAGTGTAATGGTTGTCATTACGGTCTCGGGACTTAAGATGCAGCCTATTACCCCTTCTCACATGAGAATCCATGGCTTGCGTTCCACCAAAAGGATGATTCTTTTTCTGTTTTCTCTTAGCTGCTGAAGGAATGGTGTGTCATCCTCTTTGTTCTGCTGCTGGTTGTTGGGGACCTGGGCCTGATCAGTGCCTGTCCTGTAAATATTTTAGCCGAGGCAAAACATGTGTCCGATCCTGCAACCTTCGTTCTGGGCAAGTAACGATTAAGGGAATAATAATTTATTGTAATAACAAACTTATCATTAGAAAAACAATGTATATACCTTGGTAAACTCCTATACCCTGAAGATACACTGGGCTTTTTGTTCACATCTTGAATTGCTTGGGTGTTGAAATTACATCTGCACATTACCAAGGACCTGATGATCCCTTTGAATCTATATCACTGGCTTACCTGTCCACAACCATTATTCCTAATCCTCTGAACCGTCTACTTCTATAAATCTGTACACCAGGCAGATATAACACACCAATGAATGAAATATGTATTTATTAACACATTGTTAAATGTATTTTAAAAGTTTTAGCAGTGTAATTACCTAACTTCGTCTAGGTATTACCCTATATTTGATAAAAGCTCAAACTGGCAGAAAAAGGCAGCACATATACACATTTAGTTTGCTGTAGCACTGTGTATCATAAACAATTACCCTTGTTTAAAATCAAATGTTCATTTTCACCTTTCTTCTTTCTTTATTGCTTATCAGTGCTGCTGCTGACCTTTTTTTTATATCCACTTCATGTCTGTAGTGATATGATGTAAAAAAAAACTATTCCATTAGGACCACCAACTATTATCTTCAGATATAAATCTGGATTTACCATTCAATCTAAATCTGCTTAATTTAGTCCAAGTACACAAATACAAAATGTAATAGTCTCCTAATGTTTTAAATGCAACGTTGAATGGGAGCAGCTGAAAGTGTGGTTGAACTTGCAGATTTTTGCAAGCCTAAAAAAGGCCTAAATATTCTTCTCTTCAGCATGATAGCAGGGTAGGGGCATTTCTTATAGCTTTTTTAAACATTAAGCTAAGTTCCAAACATATAAAAAAATACCTTTGAAATAAAATTACCATGTTTTAGCTTTTAGCCTGTGTTTTACCATTTATGGTGATTTATAATAATACAATACAATAATACAGCTAATTTTGTTACATAAACATATATAGAACTGTGGACGTGCCCAGTTAATAAACCACACACCAGTTCCAAAGAATAAACTCTTTGTACAGTTCAAGTGGTGTGCTGTTATTATGTAGTGCATTTTATCTTTAGGACATATCTCCATGTAGATGATCTATAAAACCTAAAACAATCAAAAGCTGAAACAAATATAAAGCTGTATTAAATAAATCAAACTATTTGCTTTGCTTTTTTTGAAACATTAATTATTTGTTGCTTCCGGTCTTAGCTCAGTTTTGCTTCCTTGCGTGGATTCTATTTGCAATAAAGTCTAACAAATTCCAGATATAATTTAGAATTCAGATGGACAGCAGAGATGTTCCACATTGACTTCTTGTGAATGTGGCTAGAATATCATAAGGAATAAGGACTCGGTGATCTCTCTTCCCAAAAGAGCTGAATATGACAGAAACCCAAACAGAGTAGGTTTTCAGCTGTGCCATGAATAGAATAAATGCATTTTAAATTTAAAGATCTGCCAGATAGAACAATGCTTTTTAAGCAAGAAGTTACTGAACCTACTGATAATTTAATTTGTATGCTAAAGGTAAAAGAAAATAGTAATAGAGCAAGCAATTGTAAATGAAAAAAATCAGAAAGCCTTCGAAAACTGGCATACTAGTGAGTGTCTTCTAATTAAAATCGTTCTTCTAATGAAAAAAAAAAACAGAACAATGTGTAATTATTGTATATTCTACAAAATTGTTAGAGAATAATCTGAATACCTGCACTTATTAACACATACATTACTGCAGGTAATACCAAGTCCAACGTATGCATTTAGACCTAAGACTTCAAAATGCCAAAACAGATACCAATGTGTAATGTACATTAGGCCAAAGAGGGCCTAATGGGATTTATATAGCGCCAACATATTAGGCAGTGTTTTACATTAAATAAGGGTTGCAAATAACAGACAAATAAAGACAGTGACACAGGAGGAGGAGAGGACCCTGCCCCGAAGAGCTTAGAATAATCTATGTATTACAAATGCTGCTGATTTGGGGGCTTCATTAGCTTTGCTGGATTTTTTGAGTGCCACAATAGTGGCAAATTAAAGGGTATTTAACCACAAGAACAACAATCTAATACATAGGATCTTACCAGACCTCAATTGTGGGGCTGCAATATTGTTTGCACCTGGTGATCCTACCTGCATCCAGTCTTAGGGTGACAACACTTCTCTTATCTTCGAAGAAGCAGTGTTGTCACTAGTGGTAAGGACTAAGGGTAAGGTGTTCCCCTCTCATACCAGAGAAGGATGGATGTGTGGCAATTGTTGGCCACAAATTATAAAAGTGCAGTACAGGCAGAGATCACAGAAGGTAATCAGCTGATATGTTTTTTTGGAAGAATTTCTGCACTTGTTAAACAGATATAACACAGCACTTTCACAGCACCCAAATTTGTGCATCTCTATAAATATTAATACGTAATTGAATATATTTGGCAAATAAAAGCAATATAAACACCTGAATTTGACCTGATACAAAGAGCAAATCCTTTTATGTACTGGTACAAGTAATATGGTCATAGCAAGAAAGAACAGTGTAATAGAGAGTTAACCTCATTTTACTAACCCACAGTCACAGGCTGGGGCAAATTCAAATATTTTTTTTTTTGTTTTTTTTGGCTGGAATTCTACTTTAATGGTCTACTTATGCCATTTTTTACTTGAAGTTGACTACAGTATTTTACAGCAGGCTTAGCAATGCCCCCAGACGCTCCCATTCAGTTTTATGTACAGTACTCATTCATTCTCCTGTCACTGGAAACAATCATGAAAGATAATATCAAGTGATAGAAATCTGATGTCTGTCTGAAGTCTGTAGAGGGCTTTAATCATAATGTATAATTGTTGTGCCAGCACTTATCAATGAGATCCCACAAGGAGTTAAGACGTAAATGCACTCAGCTTTTAACCCCTTTGATAAAGGAACGCTTCACTCAGCAGTTAATTCTGCAGATATGCCTTTATTCTTCATTATTAATTCTCCTCTCCAGCCTGTAGCAATGTGAACTTTAAGAAAACACCATCAATTTCTGCTTGTTCCTCCCACTCTATAATAATAAACAGTCTTTCACAGTAATGAAATCTCCTTTCCTGAGAGATCATCTATTTTAATTACAGCAAATAATCGGCATTTCCTCATTTCTCCTCCCTTCTCTCTTCACCATCATCCTTGTCACCTTATCTCATTTCCCATGTTGTCCCCACTGAATCTGTTCAGTGCCTCCAGTTGGTTTTCCATTCCGTTTTCATCTCCTCTGTGCTCCTCTCATTGTGATGCAGATGTGCTTCATATACAATTTTCGCCTAGTGGAACACAGATATCATCTTAATTTGAAGCAATGCTTGAAAATACAAGTACTGGTCTGCTAAAGATTATCCAGGTGTTTGCACATTTTACATCTTGGCTGGAATGCATAGGGAATTATTGGGATATTTGCTTCCTGAAACAGGAAAAAATGGTGTCGTAAAGGATAATGCACCTTCCTTACTTAGGAGTTTTGTTTATTAGCCACATAGAGGTCCTCGTGGTCACATTTAAGAAACATGCTTTGACAGGGTCATTGAGTTACTTTAATGTTAACATGTACACTGACCATAAACACATAGTTTTTGGGAGAGTATTAGAGTTTATAATGTGTATTTCATTGAGCTAAAAAGTATTTATAATATGTTTATCAAAATATAATAAATGTATATCAGTTATTCCTTATGATACTGATATGTATATCAGTTTGCACCCTGAACACTGTTTTGTATATATTATCTGTGTCGTACACTTAGGACTAAAAATTTAACTTTTAACGGATATATTGTACATTTAATTGGAACTTGGAATTATTTAATACTTTTCTGTCCACCTACTTTTTCCTTGTTCTTAATGAACTACATACTCACATACTGGACCATGAACAGTTAAAGGAAACATTAGTTGATTGCTGCTAAGTGATACACTGTAGCCAATTCCTTCTGGTGTTGGTTGGCTCTGCATTTGAATAAACTTTAACCCACAACAAGGTTTATTAAAATGAAAAAGTTTTGTGCTATAAATGTTTGGATGGCTATATATCAGCTATTGCCTTCTACATGAAGAAGGAGCATAATGTAAATGTATTTTGTAAAAACATTGCATTTCCATGTTTCCAATAGTATGATAGTAATTCAAATGTTATTCTTCATGTTGCCTGCAGAGAACCTCGGGAATTTGCCAATGGCTCTGTCTGTCTCAACTGTGACAGCCAGTGTGAGAAGATGGAAGGTGGTGTGCCTACCTGTTATGGACCGGTAAGGACATTTTTATCTTAGAAAGCATTAAATTATACTCTAGATAAATTAAAATGCTTACAGATGCTCAGTTTGCATGCCTTGCAGTGCTGAGTAATTTAGTTTTGGTCAACCTATTAATTATATTCATAGCATTTCTATGTATTTCTAACCCTATTTTCTGCAACTGGTTGTACTCCAAAGACAGGACTTAGTCATCCTTCTTTGAATATTGCAATGAAGAATGAAAAATATATATATATATATTCAGTATTTAATATAAAAGTATCAGTGGAGTTGCTCTTTTAGTTTGAATGAAACTAACTACTGCAAGATATACCAAGACATGGGTAATAGAGAACCTCAATAGACAAACTTAATAAACCATAACAATTAACACATAGTAGAAGGTGACTGAAATAGAAAAGAAGGGAGAATCCTTAGTAAAAACTACAAATTAAATCATTCACTAGATCTAGAGACAAAGGCAGCTGAAGTTATATACACTTTTCTGTTAACACCTTCCTATTGGTCAAATAGAAAAGGCTGCTCATGTTTCTATATATACTTGACATTTTCACATTCGGTTTTCATTTAAAGCAACTTCTCAGTGTGAATTGTTCAGGTTTTTGACAGCTTATTTTGGATATCGTTGATTAAACTTTAAAAAAAAGTTTAAAAAAAAAATATCAATGCCTGGTAAGAGAAAAAGCATTTATATTAATTTCTCTGAAACCTACCAGTCTCCTACCTTCTTTTTCTTGCAGTGTTGTGGGTTTTGTTTGACTGTTCAGCAATTCCAGAAATTTTGAATACCCGTGTTCCCCACTACGAGCTGTGGTTCCTTTTTCCAACCCTTGGTCAATACAGAGCACAACAGTTATGTATGGTTGGAGAATGGAAACACAATGCATGACGGGAACAGGGTCATCCAACACTCCCTGAAGTGTAAATGCAATAGAATCTTCTGAAGGCTTCAGCACTTGAATGAATGGAAGGTAGGAGACCTGCTTTTGGGGAGATTTTAAAACCTCATCCATTACAGGATGTGGCATTTTTAGGGTACCCTGTATGTGGCAATTGTTAGTTCAGAATTATAATTTATGTGCCCTAACAGTCATGTAACTATTTTCAGGGTCCTGAGCACTGTGCAAAATGCTCTAATTTTAAAGATGGTCCCAACTGTGTGGAAAAATGTCCTGAAGGTCTCCAAGGTGCGCACAGCTTCATTTTTAAATATGCTGATGAGGACAGAGAATGTCATCCATGCCATCCAAACTGTACTGATGGGTAAGTTTTTCAATTTGGACTGAATTAACCACATATATAATTAGTATTTAAACCCAACTATAGCCCTAACTTTTTAAAATATTTTAGTGACAGCCTACCCCATTCTGATGTATTTTTTAAAGGAAGCTTGAAGGGGGACCAACACCAGCCCTTGAGGGCCAGTATCTGCACAATGTTTTTGAATTTTGAGTCAGAAAATGATTCTATAAAAATTCTGGCCTGTGTGTGGCTCTCGAGGACTAGAATTGGACACACTGGTTCTAACCTTTCCCCTATGCATTTCAAACTGGGAAAAAAATCAAAAATGATAGAGTTTAGATTTCTGGGAGAATTTAACTGGATTAACCTAAATAAAAAAACTTAGGGCCAATGGACCAGAAAAGACAAAATTTGTTTAATATGTTAGGACAGAAGAAGCCTAGTTGTTTGACTGACAGCTGACAACCATAGTTCTTATACGGCCATCTTACCACCATATCCCTGCCCTCTAATTGAAAACACACTAGACAATACTATATTTGTGGGAAGGGCAAGGCCAAAGCTTTATTTAAACCAATATTTCAAAAGCTTGATTTAAACCAACATATTACCTAACCAATATTTCAAAACAAACAGCCATAACTTTTTGCCAGTCACAGCAATGTCGTGAGCACCCACCATAAGTTATAGATAGGCCTTCAACCAGTCCATGTTCCCATCAGGCTTAAGGCTGAACTGATGTCAGCTGGCGAGGAACAAAAACCATCAATAAAGCTGTGGCAACCTGTAAAAGAAAAGAAAAATGGGGGAGAGGAATGAAAGGCCACAATAGGGAGGGAGGGTGGCAAGGCACTTCAAGTCTTGTTGGGCGTCTCTATTGGGGTCAGTAATTCCATCCCCTTCCTTTTAAACTTTTTGATTACTCCAACTTCATTTTCTTTGACTCTATTCTTACCTTATACATCCAACAATAGGGTGACCCAGGGTGGATACATATAAATTCTCTATACATATACATCATATGCATGTTTCCAGCAATCAAGGTTGCCTTTCATAAAGGTCAGGTGACTTCAGAACTGTCCTGCACACAAAACTGCAAGAAAATGGGGACTGGTAAAAAGGATCCCTTATTACAGCACTTCTTAGCTGTGGATGACTGGCCTTCATTTGCTGTTTGCATTTGTTGTTTACATTGTTCCGGATCAGCATATCATATTTAATAATGAAACATTTATAATTTATATTTTCTTGTGTATAGGTATTTAATATACCTGTTACGCATACGTAGACATTTACATAACCTCATATTGGTATTAATGGTTAGCCTAAATGCAGCAGTTTCTTGCAAGGTTAAGCCTACCCTCTTAAGAGGGGACCGTTTTTTAGTCTGCATCTAATACTACATGGGTAATCCTATTGCTCCAGCAAGAGCTGAATGATAAAACTGTGTTATGTGCAGACAACGTGACTTAAAAGAGCATCTCGTATCCCTCTGTTCTCATTTACTGCCCCAGGACTATCTCTAGGAATGTAAGATCAGGTCCCGCAGGGGCTGAGCAATTTAAATAGGAATGTGCACCCACAGCAAAACACTGGTGTTATGTTCAGCAATTACACAAGAACTAATAAAACATTGTTTAGCTGGTTTCTCACCTCGTTGCCACAGTTGGAGATAGAGGTCTCCCAAGCCCATCCGTGCCTTGCTTTACATGATCTCAGCATTTTATTGGAGAGAGCCATGTAATGTGTAGGGAAATCTAGAGATATTTTTACATTGTCCCTGTGGTGCTGACAGAAGTGTTTGGAAAATAATCCAGGTGTCGGAGCTACTACTCTGTTTATTTGCAGCCATGATCTATGTGTCATACATTTCAGAGCACAGCTAAGCGGAGTTAAATCCTTCATTAATGGGAAAGGGAGGTAGCTAGACAAGAGATAAAAAGCAATTAAATAAAATTGTTCTGTGCTTATGCTTCCTCCAAAGTTTCCAGACGCTGGTCTTCGAGTCATTCTCATAATGCTGTGTTTATGCAACATTCTTTGATGCCTTATGGGATTATCTGACAGAGCTGAATTGTATTTCACTGATTATCATACATGTACAAGCCAGAAAAGCTGAAAATTATTGAGTGAATGTTCATTCTACCGTTATTTCCATTTAATATTGGAGTTACAATAGTAACTCCTTTTATTTGAGTTCAGCATATATAAAATTATTACAAAAAAATTTCAAAGACAAATACATAAAGCACATTCTTGGTATAGTGAGGAAGGTTTAAAACTTTATTTTGCTGTCCATTACTTTGTGCCCCTGTGGCACTCTCACCCCTGATTTCTTATATGGGTCTCACAGGGACATGAGTGAATAGCTGTTCTCTACTCCAGACAGAACTAAAATAAATTGGCAGGATTTTAGCTTTAATCAACTGAATGCTGAATGTGTTTGGTCAATTTAAGGCAACGGGAAACATGCCTGTGTTGATATGAACCCTTTGAATTAAATATGTTGATCAGAACTTGTTTACTGTCACTGCAAGGACGATAATTTTGTACTTTAAACAATTGGTCTGTTCAGCAGGGAATGATGCAAATGGTTACTTTAAAGCTAAAATTGATTGCTTTTGATCATGCACTAATCAGCAGCATTGGAGTTTTATTTTAGTGAGTTGCAGCCCAGTTTGAAAAACAGACATAGGTTCACTGATTGTTGGTATAGTAAATGGATGTTCCAACCTGTATGTGGAAGTCACTTTAACCCATTTTCTGCTACCACCATCACTATTACAGTGCTAACATCCCCAACATATATACCAATTCACAGGCCATTTTGTACCTGGGAACTGGCTTACATTTACATTGTAAGCCAGGTTAGGAATCATTGTGTATTACACACTGAAAATACACCTGAGAAAGCAAAGGAGGGAGTTGGCAGAGCTCAGAGATATATTATGGAAAAGCACGTAAAGGCAAATGCATTAAGACCATATACATTTAGAGCGATGTTTCTGTGACAACATCTGCAAGTATTATTAAGAAGCCAGAAGCTAAATTTCGGGCACCACAAACTTACCTGCTTTCATTTTGTTCCATCTTTGTCTTTGTCCTGGTTATTCCAATGACTAAACAAGAGATTTGAAGTACTACATTAAAAAGTACTAACAAAAGAACCTTGAAAAAAGGTAGATAGAATAGAATGAAACTAGGTAAGTTTAATGTGCTTGGATTTTAGCTCCAAGGTCCATAGGTTTATTTCCACCTCCCAGGATGTGCCTGCAAGAAGAAAATTAACCTCCGAATGGACAGTTAGAATGGTAGACAAAAAACGTGGACAACTTCAAAAGAGATACAAGCTGAACTGCAAGGTCCATCAGTGTCTGACCCCACTAGCCATTCCCTTTAAAATGACATTGGGCTCAATGGAAGAAGAGCTTTGGGCAGACGAGACAAATCTAGAGCCACTATATCCAGAGAGGAAAAAATAGGATTTCACACAGAGAAGACTTGTGCAAGGAACAAATAAATTTAGACTATCAAGATATTCTGAAGTTAAACATACTACCCAGTATCAGAAGGTTGGCCCAGTGACAACAAGATAATGACCCAAAACACAAAACTCAAAGGACCCTTGAATGACTGTTCTGAAGTGGCCTTCTATTAGCCCTGATTTAGATGATATCAAACATTATAGGAAAAAAATTAAACATGCAGTCTGGAGAAGGCACCCTTTTAAATCTGACACACCTGGAAATGTTTTCTTAGGGAGAATGTGTCTAACTACCTGTTGACAGATACTGTAAATAATTGCTTGCACTGATACCTCTAAAGGTTGTGCAACCAAGTGTTAGATTAAGGATCCCATCTTTTTTGTCTATGGCTTTTTTATTTTGTGCTATTAATTGAAATATTCTGTTATACAGAATATAGGATAGGTGCTAGTTGCATTTGTCAGACAGTTTTGAAGTTTTTAAATCATAGATTAATTCACAGACAATGAATAGCTTAGTTAGAAAAAATGAAAGCAGCATCCAAGTGCAGCAAAATATGTTTGAACAGCTGTACATACATTTATCGAAAGTGAACATGACATAAATGTTACAAACATTAAAAATTCATTTCATTAACAAATATATTATTTGTATGCTTCTTCTCACTGGCAACAACATTACCGCACATTACACTTTTCACCTGAGATGAAATTAAATGGACCAAGCCTTTACAAGATGTAAGAAAAACATTTCCAAGTATGCAAGCCAGACAATTCTGACTGCTATTTTCTAGCATGTAAAATCAATGCGGCAAATTATTTAGTATAACATGTTGATGTCAACAGCTGTTGCTATTCACAATGAGACCTTTTACCATTTTTACAAATATAATTACAACAGAGAAATTAGGGGTTGAAAAATGAGGCAGAGACATTGAAGCTTTCTTTTGTGTAGTCCATCTTTGCATTGCATTGAAGATATTCCAAATATTTCAGTAAATGATGATTGGATGCATCAGGGAAGATGGGATTGTGATCTTTGCCATATTTTTTTTTTGCTACTAATGATGGCTAGTAGGGTTTGTGTAAGAAGAGGTGCTGCTACTGATTTCCTGTGAATTAGAAATATGTCTGTAGCTACAGATGGTTCAAGTCAGCAATCCCTTTGAATAAATAAAACTATACAATTATACATCCGAATAAGAGCAATTTTTCTTTGATATGAAAGTTATCATTCATTACAAAACTGTCCAGATCTGATGTATCAAAACATGAAAAATGCCAAACACTATACTAACACGTTACTTCAAAAATCTGTAGAATATCCATATGACATTTAGGATTCTAATTCCAAAACACGGAGTCAGACATTCCCTCCAAACATTGGGAACTTCCATGTGTTTCAATGGCAGTGATTAATACCACCAGGGAATGTTTGAGGGAATGTCAGATTCCTTGTTTTAATATTATGGTTTCCTATGGTGATACCTTTGAATGTCTATCCAAGAAAAAAGTTTTTATACTTAGTTTTAGCAACTGGTGCAACAATATTGTCACACTGCAGTCCTTGAGGGCCACATACAGGCAAGGATTTTTTAAATAAACTGACTAAAACTGAAAGTTTGGTTTGGTTCAGATAGAACTGAATTGAATGTCAAATACTTCTGTCTGTTAAAGAATGCCCAAAAATGTTTTGGATCTTTGCTCTCGAGAAGTGGAGTTGGCCACGCCTGAACTATAATCCTAATGAATATGATGAAAGCAATTGTATGCGAAAGGCATGGGTGCTTTGACATACACCTACATAGGAAACAAGTCAATAATGAGAACACAGAAATCAACGGTACCAGAGAGTTAGAAAGCACTAAATAAATCCTGTGATCCAACCTTCTGGTCAGGTCCGAATGACTAGAATAAAGAAATGCTATTCAAATGTTTACACTTCTAACCCTATTATAGCTAAGATCCCACATGCAAAAACATTGATACCATGCCAAAGTAAGTAAAACATTTACCAAATTTGATTATGGGCTGGTGAAGAAAAGGTTTTCGAAGAGCCATTTATATTGAAGAATGAAAGAAATTAATAGTTCCTGGACATGGAACTCAACAAGAGTTTGAAATACAATGGCCCACATTTTTATTGGTTTTGAAAGGTTTAAGTTTACTAAAACCTAGACTTTTCAGCACAAAACTTATTGCTCAAACTACCCCCAGTGATACAGATTAGGAGAACTGTTTAACATTTTAACTTCAGACAGCTATTTTTAACACATAAAACAGAACATTACAGTGGACATCATTTTTATTTAATATACATTTATTTTTATTCACTTAATATGATTTATTCTTGCCCATCATAGCCTTCTGCCTAATATGCAAAGACAGCAAATGGTAGCCAGTGTTTACCACTAACTTTCAAAATCCTTATGATGTTCACAATAGCAAACATTTATGTTGATTTTTTTCTTCTGAAGGTAGCTGCTCATAACCTCTATTGTAACTCATTTGTAATAGTACTTATAACTTCTTTTTTTACAACTATTCCTATTTTATTTAACTCATTCTCATTTACTCACTTTGATTACCTTTCGCGTTATGATCTGTGTCCATATAATCTGCATTTTAAAACCAGTTCACGGCATATTTAGGAGATTTTCTGCTTTACTTTTTTTTTTTTATTAAAGTAAAGATTATTTTATTAGTTTTGTTGCTTCCACTGCCTGAAATCTTTTGCAAACACACACAGCCTTCAGTAACACTGTTTTTTTCTCATTCCCAGTTTTGCCTTTACAAATGATGTAATACAAAATAATTTACAATTATTGTGATTATGGTCTAATAATGGTCAAATGAAGTAAGCCTAAAGCTTATCATTTTTTTTTCCACTTTGGAAGTAAAAGTTTAAATATATATTTTATATTACCATAGGTCATAGGGCATAGACATCCATGTCCTTGTTGGTTATCAACTATATTTTTAAAGGGCCTTTTCCTTAGCTCTAACAAATAAAACTCGTAGAAACCTACAACAGGAAAAGATGAATATTCACCTACCTTCTTATTCAACACTTCTGAGTGTGTTGGGTTGCCTGTTCCTAGCTGGTGGCTATGGTTCCACAGCACCCTGCCACCTATACTGTAGTATGTTATATACTTCTTCCTGTTAGGTTTATTAAACACAAAGTTTATTAAGTTGTCCACAGTCTAGATGCCTCTGGCTTACACTACATTCATCCCTGTGGATGTCATGTATTGTAGTTGTAGTGTGGTGCATCATACATATATTACTATTGATCCTTACAGAACGTTTGTTTTGCAGGTTGTTCCTACCTCTCATATTAACCAAAGTATTTATTTATATTGTAACCATAAAGTTGGTTCTTCAGGGCTGCAGAAGATACACTATCATATTTGAACCTAGGTGGTCCTATAAACCTAAAATGTATTTCTTAAAATCATTTGCTATTAGTTGGTAAATGTTTTCAATTCTAGACCAGATCTATTCCAGGTTTGCTGGGTCATTCAGGTTCTCACATGATAGTCTATTTTTCTCCAGTCTTTATTAAATAACCCCTGCTGTATGTAATGCTACAGAAAATTGTCAGAGAATGTTGACATGTCTATGCATGGCTGTAGATGGGGACATGGGGAGACTGGAGTCATGTTAAAAAAAAACATTGCTAAAAATCACTGCTTTTACATTAAACATTGCCTACAGCTCCCTTAATAATATACTAGAATCACACCTATTTTTTCAATTTACAATGGATCTTACAGGATCAAGAAATTCAGTTAGGTATATTCTTTCAATGCCCATCAGAAGCACTTAGTCAAGAAAAAGCCTAACCACTTACCCCACCATGGTAGTGTCTGAGGGCCTCAAGTTGGACACAAGAGTTTAGATAATTGGAGTACTAATTAACATATTATTATAACACAGTATTAAATAGCACAAACATATTACACAGTGCTTTAAAAAGTCCATAGTCATGCCACTAGCCCTCAAAGGGGCTCACTGGAGTACCCAGAGGAAACTCAGGCAAACACGCGAAGGACTTGCAGACTGCATGCAATTGTCTCTCTGGTCGAGACAATATATACTTTATATAAACATTGTTCTAGATTTTACAGATTTGGGCTTTTGGAAAACACGAAAAATAGTAAAATGTGTTCATTTGCCACATTTTTAAAAAGCAAGCCATATAATGGAACCTTTTTTTCTTTACCCTACCACCTGCTCTGTAAAGGCCAAGGATGGAAATCTTTCTGAGTCCCTGTCAACAACAGGACACATTAAGGACATTTGAAGGCACCGTAAGACAGGAGATGCGGCAGTAGCTGCTGTGAGCTGTAGCCATGCAAACTCATTGCTCTCACCTGCTTGTCAATTAAAACTCAGCTGCCTCTGAATGACAAAC
The DNA here is from genome assembly GCF_032062135.1 of Pyxicephalus adspersus. Taxonomy (NCBI): domain Eukaryota; kingdom Metazoa; phylum Chordata; class Amphibia; order Anura; family Pyxicephalidae; genus Pyxicephalus; species Pyxicephalus adspersus. The sequence goes on from NC_092864.1 coordinate 56,844,804, forward strand.
ACAAATCTTAGGGGTCATTAACCTAACTGAGATGTTTCTCCATTGCCTGTCACAATATTGTGTGCTGCTGAAAGGCTGTGTAGAGAAGAAAATTACGCAGTACTTAAAAATAGGCCATGTTTTCCTGCATACCCCTGCAATCTTGAATAATAAAATACATATTAAGTAAAATAGCCTTTGAATGCTGGATAGATCGACAATCACGTATAAAAATCCTTATCTTTAATATCATGTGGATTTACCATAATATCCATAGTACTCCCCATGCTACACATTATCCACTTGTTGCTGTTAGAAGACATTCATTAAACAGAAATTTTAATAAGTTGTCCAAAGTGCTGGATAAATGCCTCTGCTTTGGGCCTCATTTAAATAAATCTACATTTATCAGTTACTGTTGTAAAACTCTCTGGACAATTCTAAAAATATTTATAAATTATGTATAATGGCAGGGAGCAGCATGGTCTTTAAAACTGAAATGAAATATTCCTTTAGAATAAATCTGAACTTATTGAATATTAAGTCAGCTGCTACTATAAATATTCTTTCTACTGGCCAAGCATTAGCAGATGTATCTACAGCCATAGCACACTATTAAAGAGGGAATCATCCTAAGACTGTTTACTGTTTGCTGGCCTAGCTACTAGCAAAGGATCCTTTTTCAAATCATGTGGGGAAGGGGCAAGAACACTGACTGTGATATTCTCCTGTGCTGCATTTGCACACTAAATGACCCAAGACATCCTGGATGAGGACCATGAGACCATAGCTGGCTGGAAGTATGAGGCTGCCATACAGTGATGTCATTACTCATGGGCTGGCTTGTGTCTGAATTATTTCACTGAATCCATACTGGCAGCCACAGTGCCCTTTTCCCTTTAGACTCAAACATACACAGACTAATGACTTTGGGTATTTCAGCCCCGTGGCAGCAACAAACATCCTGCAAAGCTCCTGTGGGCTGGCACATTAGCAGCTACTCGGTCACCTGCACCACATTACCTTTCCTAAAGAACCTGCAGAGGGTAGAAGGAAGTGGTACTGAACCATTGTGCTGCCTGAAACTGAGGAAACATTCCAAATTTTAATGTGCCACCAAAACAGGGTTTTCCTTATATTCGACCCAAATATGGCTGTTGGAATTTGGATAGACCCGACCCGAAAAACACGGGATTCGACGGCGCAAATTCGTGTGTACAAAAAGTGTTAATAAAAATAAAAATGAATGTTAAAAAACACAGGGCTTCCTGTGTTCTTGGATAGAAAAACTCTATCCAAGAACACATACAACTAGTAAAGGGCTGCAAGAGCAATCAGGGGAGTGGAGCTGTCAGCTCTGCTCCCCTGATTGCTCTTGCAGTTCTTCACAGTCCCTAAAAATAACCCAAATTCTCCCACTATTGACTTTAATAGTGTTCGAATTCGGCATTTGATCCCCCAAACAATATCTCCCTATTCAATCGAATAGCTCTCGAAACGAATAGTGAGATATTTGACCAACACTAGGAATGAGTACCCCTCTTCCAGGGACAAAGGTCTAAAAAGGGGGGTTTTCTTCACATCAGAGATTTTCTCACACTGTAACTTGTTATTTAACTGATAAATATTTAAAAAAAGATATTTAAAAAAATATTTAAAAAAAAGAAAAAAAACCCTGGCTTAGGGAAAATATTAAACAGTCGTGCTTTAAAGATGCTAAAATCATAGAAAATAAAAAGAAATAATTTGAGAGAAAAAAAAATTTGGGCAGAAGGAAAAAAAAAACAATAGCTGTATACTGCTCCCTATTATACACAAAAGGCTGCTACTTTCAAAGACATTAGGGAAAAAAGAATGTAAACGTAATATTCATGTTCACTACAAACCTAAATATGAAATATTAACATGATACATTGTGCCCCTTTAAACACTAACATCATTATCACTTGGAGGTGTTAAGCTTTTCTGCATTACTAGCACACTTATTAAAAACTGTTTAAGAAGCTCTTCCTTTGAGTGTACGTGGCTGTTCTTGCCCACAACCTGCATTTATGTGTGTAAAGCTTCTTTGCTGCAAATTGTATAAAACAGGAAATTGCTAAGCTCTTAACCATAGTTATAAGAAATGGAAGCTTACTTAAAATGAGGATAAAGCAAAGTCTTAGAATACCCCCGCCAACAAAAGTTATTAAGCAAGAGCATTGAAACATGAACACATATTATGGAGGTTCTGATGCAGCACTCTTTTTTTGGGTTCCTTTAAAAGGCAAATTCTATACAAATGTAATATAGTGAAAATGATAGTTTCATGCGGTTGCTGCCAAACTGAATTGCATGATAGCATTTTACAACTATTGCAACTTCAATGGTCATCCGAATCCCCTTATCGTTCCAACTGCTGTGCCCATTACAAAGGCAGTGAAGGATGTACATCTACTACTAGCACCACTAGTGGATTCTCATTAAGGTAGCATGGACATTTAAGAAGGAGGACTGTGGGAAAGATGTATGATGGCAAACGGAAATAGAGAAAGATTACAGTGGATCTTACCACTAAAGTATTATTATTATCTTTTATTTATGTAACACCAACATATTAGGCAAAGCTATACAAATATGGGCTGCTGATGACAAATGTATATTCATAACAGGTACAAACCAGGACACAAGAGCAGTTGAAGACCCTGCAATCTGCCAGGACTAGGACTAACAGATTCATTTCACAGCAAGGTCAACAAGTAATTTTCACTTACCATCACTTGTTGCCCCAATCTACCATGATGTCAAAACTAAATTAGGGCTGCACAATCTCCTCCCATTTCCCATGTGTTAGCATTCAGGCTTGGCAGTAAGAGACTCATTGGTGCAATAAGAGAGGCAAAGGGGAAATGGACAGAAGAAGCAACCTTTTAAAAAACTGCAGGGGTGAATCAGAGCAGCTTTGTAGCACAGGAAAGGCAACTGACTCCTTCTGTCAGGCAAGACCAGTCCAGGCAAAACACAGTATTACTTTAACATTTGTTACCTGGTAAAACATATACTTTAATATCAGTGTTCTGTGACTTAGAGCGACATCCAGGTGTGTGCTTGCTCCAGTTTCAAGTCCCCAATGCCATCAGCCAGTTGATAACAACTTGTTCAGCTTGTAGAAATTCTGTACTATTTTTCAAAGCCTTTCATTTGAATTAAAAACACAGGTCTGCATCAGTCTACCCTGGCTGCCAATTCCAATTTTAGGCTCTGGGGGTTAGTAGAGAAAAAGAGCAGAGAATAATTGTGAGTTGGCCATTTAACTGCCATTTGAATGGAGATAAGCTGTGATCTTTTTGTGGGTAGTAATCATGGGCTCAGTGTTTTGTAAGCCAGGAAACCAGAGAGGGGCAGAAAAACAAGACCTTGGCATTTTAAAGTCTCCTGCAGGCACAGGTGAAGCTTGCATTATACCGCTAATGCCAGCTTTGGCAGGGAGGGCACACCCCCTGCCCTGTCCTTATTGTTGACTGATGTCTGGAAAGCAATCCCTCTAATTATTTTTGTCACTGGAGGCAGCTGAGACAAAAGACTTCAGAGTTAACCCCTTCCTTGGATTAGGTATGACTTTATGAAAGATCTGCTACATGACAAGCATTGATTGAATTGTAGCAAATAGTGGTCCAGCATTTTCAGCTGATGTATTCCTTTTCGCTATGTTTTTATGCAATTGAGCTGGTAACTCTCGGATTTTAAAATGTCATTGTCAGAAATCCAGCTGTTTGCATGATGGTACATTGAGAGATGTTTATAGGATACATTTAAGATGCCACAGTAACTGATGGGTCTGTCTATTGTTTATTATTTATTATTATTTCTTGCTATCTTACAGGTGTAGAGGACCCCGTATAAAGGACTGCATTGGAATCATAGACAGGTAAGGGGTTTGACTTCAATTCTTCTTCTTCAAATTCTTCTTCATTTGTCTTTATTTCTTAGGATGGCTACACATATTCTTCCCTAATTAATTACTCGTACTATATTTATGGCTACCCATAATTCTAAGTGTTTCTTGGCCTACATTTTCCTTAACACAGGAAAGAGAACAGGCCATTGGGTAAGTCATTAAAGTTGACTCGCCACAAAGGTTTTGATTGCTGACAATACTGAACTCATTCTAAACAATGCTAATTGCCTGGATGTTCGTATGATCTTTTAGTTTCAGTCACATATCTGAAGCATGTAGATAACTGTCCTAGTTAGCTAAACACCTGAAATGCTTATTCATTCTGTGTCAATGGGCCTGATTTATTAAAGCTCTCCAAGACTGGAGAATATACACTTTTGTCAGTGAATACCCTGGAAAGTATTATGCACAGTAAAACTTAGCATTGTTAGTAAAGTAATATATAATATAAATGGGGCCATGGGTCAGCACCGCATTGTATTTGATGCTGAAAACAAAAAAACATAATTACATTAATTTAACAATTTAACAGGAAGGAAAATATACAGCATTCCAGCATTTGTGAAGCTTCTACACTAAGAAGTTGTATTACATGAAACAATAGTTTTCTACCAAATATCGTAAGGACCGTTAGTGTGTGGCCACTAGTTAGGGTCAAAACCACCCACCTGCTCTTATAGCACAAAGGCAGAGTTTTTTTCCCTGGGGCACCACAGTTGCAGAGTGGGTTTTCTTCCTTAGGACGCCATGACAGCTAATTGGTTCTTCATCTTTGGAGCACAAAGATAGTAAAGCTTAAATTGTTAGAAACCATACTTAATAGGAAAGGGTCTGGGTCACACCTTTTTCCTTGTTTGGAGAAAGGCTTTTTTTCCCCAAGGACCATTTCAAAAATCATCAGTCAGTATTCCCAGGGAGAAAAAATAGGCAACCTTCCATTAGTATCATGAACTGTGAACAAGTCCCTGAACCAACTGCCTGGCTGAATTAGGAGCAGAGGGCGAGGAAACTGGATCCAATCTAGCTCCAACATTCACAAATACTAAATGCCTCCGTCGCTATCTACCAAGGGCTGGGATAGAACCATTTCTATGATCTCTAGTCACAATGTTTGCCCAGTCACATGATTTATATTTAGTCTTTAAAAAATGTAGTGCTACCAGTGCAAGATTTTTAAGTCTGTTAAATTAGGAACACAACAGTCTCAAACTACAAACCCTTAATTTAACAAACTGCACACAAAAGGAAATCCACTTAAAGGGTAATGCATATAACAAACCATATGCCATATACTTAAACAATCAGAGGAAAATAGTAGTCCTACTTTCCATAAGTGGACCCAAATGGGTTGACATAATCTCAACATATACAATCAATAAAAAGACCATCAGATTTATTTTCTCTGCATTCTGATGTATTTTGGGCTGCAGGCACTTCCTTAGGGGTTTAGTGTTATTGGTATCAGGTGAAAGTAATGTCTCCTATTGGCATGCTTGCTTGTTCGATGGGTGGATGGTGGAACCTGACTGAAGTGTGCATATCAAACAATCTTTGATTCACTGACCCAGGAAAAGGGTGCTGGTGACATTTTGGAGACATTACTATTACCTGATACTAATGACACTAATATCATGCTCTCCATAATACCTGCCTTGCATGCAGTGTGGGACTGATCTGGATTTTAACATCACCTTGATGCTTTGGATATCTGTTTGTTTGGTTTGTTGTTCTGCTATCAATGCCCCTGAAGAAGCAGCTGCTGCCGAGAAACGTGTTGGGTTGCAGCAAAAATAAATTTGATGGTTTCTTATTGTATATGTGCACAAAATGTGGGGTAAAGCCATGTGATGGTCTTTTTATTAACTGTATATGTTGACATTATGTTTTTATAAGTACATTTGAAATTAAATGAAATTTTTATTCTTGTGACATAGGTATGCAAGTAATTTCCCACTTGGGTCCACTTATGGGAAGTAGGACTGTTATTTTCTTACAAACCCTTCATACTAAAGAGTAGGACCACAAAATTGTGAATTTCAAACTACTACTTCTTTGTGGTCCAAAAGTGAAAGCTGAGTCAATTTTTCCTCAAGGACTTGAAAAATCTCTACCTCCTGGTGACTTTTTGTTTTTTGTTTGTTAACTTCTGCTTTAGGTTAATTACATTCAATTTTAATAATATGTATAATAAAACAAAAAAAATATTTGTAATAAAGGTTTTCAGGCCTTTTCTGACTGTTTTAGGCCCTATGAAAATTATCAAGGGGTCGCTTTAGGATTAGGTACTCAAGCATTTGTTTTTCTTTCCAGACTGCACTGAGTTCTGTACTTTAGTGTAAGAAAAATGGAAATATTACAGAGATGTAAGTGCTTCTTAAGAAAACTGTTCCTGTGGCAACACTTTTGGGAAAACCATGTACTTAAGAAGCCATGTAGTAATACCAACCCACTTTTCGGCACTTAGACATGCGCTTCTGTATATCATGTTTACAGTGTCCTAGTACATACCACTCATTTTATCAATATTGAGTTTATTTTTAGGTAAAAATGCTTTATGTTTATTTACATTGGACTCTAAATGATCTATTTTGATATAGAGCAGCGTTGTGAGGGCTACTGAGGACTAGTCACCATTCTACTGATCTGGGTCAGGAAATATAGCTGCAGATTCTTACTATGGAGTGAGGCTATAATTATTCTTCCCAGACAAAGTAATACACGCACAATGAATTAGGCTGCTCATTACACAAACCTCATTTAACTCATGAAGCTTTAATTAACTGAGAGTCTTCCTCAACCCCCACTGTGAGCTGTATACTTTCACTGCCGCGTAAACATCAACTGAAATTATGGATCCCTTAGAAGGCATTCTGGTTAAATGAGTAAGTTTCCTTTATCACATGTTTATTGGACCCCAAAGACAAAACACATTAGCACAATATAGCCTACTCAATAACCTTCTTTCCTCCACAATGGGACTGCCTATTTGTCCCAATGGTACTCTACTCTACATGAAACAGTTTATTCATGCGTCCCCTCTCTACATTGTGTTTAGTCAACCTGTGGCTCTCCAGATGCTGTTGAGCTATAAATCCCATCATGCTCTACCAGGCAGCCGATTGGAAGAATTCTCAGAATGAACTGTAAGTCTTCCCTAGATAAAGCGGCTGCTTTGCTATGTCAGATATTGCAGGAAGAACAATATACATGCAATTTAGTAGATAATGAATGCTAGGCATTTATTCGAAAAAAAAGCTAGTTAACCCTAGTACTTAAAGTGGACAAAAAAAAAATTTTTAATGAATAATTTTTTTTTTTACCTGTCAAAGGACTTTTGTCCAAGAAACCCTTGGATTTACATAGCCATGCCAAATAGCACAGCCTAGTTGGTGATCAGACTTTTTTTCTATAGCAGTTAGGTAATTAAGTTTGATCACCATCAGGACCTAAGGTGTGAAAGAGGTATATAATTTTTTTTCTAATGAATACATACCTTTTTTTATATTTAATTAATTTTATCATTAAAGTTTGAATTAAATATTTCATTATTTACATGTTATTTTCCCTGGGGGTTTGCTTTGAAGGGTAACTTGGTGGTCTACTATCCATATGTCCCTTAATATTATTATGTGAAAATTAACATCAAGTGTTCCCTGGTTTAAAGCACTACATCATATACCTTTGTACTGAATATTATTTCAAGAAGCTTCATCCCCATACTAAAGCTCTAAAAAACACTTTAGGAATCCGATTGCGAGCCATATAGATTTCATTTAAATAGTATGTACAGATTAGTGTGTATAGTGTGCTGTAAAGTTCCCAAACATATTTGGAAATGTTATAAAGCCTGTCCTGATTATTATGATTCCCTTTTATAATAAGGAGAGTCAACAATATCTGTCTAGTTCTCTCTAATCCTTTCCCTGGAACTTCACAGACTGGACCCTCTCATAGTAAAGATGGATATTCCTATCAACTTGGCAAAACTTAAGAAAAGTCACATGTATTATTTAAGGGGAATCGTACAACTTTCTAAGATATTAGGTAGTCATTTATGTTGGTTAATAAATCATGTGGTGGTCTAAAATAAGTCCTTGTATCACTTCCCCATATTCTTCTCTATATACATATTCTCCTATACTCACTTCTAAGGTATTTATATAATGTTTCTGCCCTAAATTAATTACTTATGTTGATCTGCATCATATTGCAAATTATTTCAACATTCTTCCTAGACACATTTTACAAATGTCAGGTATTTTTGCACACATTTCCTAATGACATAAATTTTACAGAATTTATTGTCTAGGCTGCATGTCCGTGATTAGTGGATAATTAAATGTATGTCTTGGAGGGGTAACAAGCAGGTATTAAATCTCAATAATATTCTACAGTTACATACATCTTTAGATTGAAGACAAAGACACTTGAAGATCAATTGAGAATAAACAATATTCCTAAACCCACAGTTGAGATAGACAAAGTAAAACAATCTCTTTAATAGGAAAGACCAATTTGCATCAGTAGAGAAAATACTTGATATTCTAATCTTTTATTACAATATGTAAATAGGTAAATGTGCAATATTGCATGTTATGTAGTCTTCTAATCAGCCAGCAGGTGATGTCCTTTTAACATGTGAAGCATCTTAGCTGCTGTTTCCTAAATACCTAATAATAGGTCATTATTCAATGACCCCTCCCCTATTAAAATGTATTACATCAGATTTTAATCAGATAAATAGAGCCTTAAACCCTAACTCATACTATTTTCAATTCTTTGGTTATTCTTTTATGTGTTTAGTGCAGTTAGTAGCAAGTACAGCTCCAGCTTTGGAGATCATATAGACACCTTTGCTAGTGCTGTGTTTTTACCATTCTACACCACTTGACCATTCACAGCTTTATTAGGTTTCCATTTAGGAATATATATTCAAACCACATGAGGAATGTATGTTTTTAATTAAATTAGCTCTGAGGTCACAGACAATGTATATAGATACACATCATTTAAAGAATACACAAAGTATTCCCTTAATAATAAATGATACCAATTGCCTTGTCATATTGATATCCTCATCTGTGCCATTTATTTTGATGCTAAATTTTTGAATTTACGAATTTACAAAAAATGAATCTAGAAAAAGCAAAAAAAAAAACTTTCCAACAAAATAATAAATCTAGAGCTGCAGCAACTGAAAGGTTAATACCTACTAATTGGTGACTAATTTCCACACACATTTGCCACCTGTTTCATACAGATAAATGTATTTTGTGGCTTTTCAACAAATTGTTGTTCTAAATATGTGTCGGCAATTATCAGAAATTACTGCATTAAGAGGAATTTCAACACTGACTACAGCTTCCAGGCTTAGAAAATCACCCCATCTCACTAAATGGCTTTCTTTTGATGAGACTGTTGCTAAGATGCAAGGTGTTATCCAGCTTAGATTAGTGTTATATTAAACATGTTTGTGGATTTCCATTTATAAACTGTTCACCTTTGAGCTATAGGTTGACCAAGGAAGCTCTGCCCTAATCCATGTTTAGTCTGGTCATTAGCTAATTATCCTAACACTACTATGATATCACATATTAGGGAATGCATGCTCATATAAGAGTGTTTGTGTCAAAAGCATGCAATGCCCAGTGCTGATCTTATAAGGAATTTAATGTAGCCAAAGAAATCCACTCTGCTTGGATACCTCCTCAAGGTTGTTAGTGTGGTCTGGTTTACCCATAGATATCTGCTGGATCAGGTAGGTTTCATGCATTGTAAATTCTGTATAGTAAATCTGGATACATATGTTAGGTGCATGTAAGGCAAGCGTTTATGTGTCGTTTGGAAGAAAATGTGGTATTAGTAAATGTCCCCCAGTGTCGCTCAGGAATTCTGCTGCATCATTGAACGACTGGCAACTGAAGACCACTGCTCTATATTTTGGGTAGGACGCAGCAGGATGCTACCTGCTCCCCCCTACTCTCCATAGAATGAATAACACTGTCTGTACAGTGCTCATTTATCGCCACTAATAATTGGAGACTAATGATCTTTGAAGTGACAGTTTGTTAATGTATATGTGTTTGTATAACTTAACTATAATTGTGTATATACTAGATAAAAATGTTGACATTACTAATAGTCATGGTCTTTGTAAACCATGCAGCTTCATTAATCTGAATTTTAGTCAAACTTAAATACAAATATACAACCATGTCTCCTTAAACTAATTTAATGCTTTAGGCTAACTCTTTTCTAAAAAGACGTATGTGGACTGCCATTGCTGAGCTCCTTGCCTGCCTCCTTTGCTGTCCTTTTGGCTCTAATACTAATACGAGTCATTGACCCATAATGGATAAGATATGAACAGGTGTTTCATAAATCTAATAAAGACTTTCAGCCAATAAGTGAAGATTATGTTTTAGGAATAATGTAAACCCTAACAAGCTTATCTGATCTCCTTGGCTCTATTATAAATCTGTTAAAAGTAATAAAAATACTTGTTGTTGGGACTACAAACCAATTCATGTTTTGGTTAGCAAAAAGACAGTAGGCAGGGCTGACAAGAAAAAAAATGCTGTGTGTTGTGTTGGCAGATCACCAGGTATTTTTTGTACATGTAGGATGCTTAAAAGGAATAAAACATAAAAGGTGCACATTTGTAGAGATGTACATTATTTTGGGCATATTCCTTAAAACAAGGAATCTCACTGATGGTAAATCTTTGTGATACATGTTTTAAATGACTGATGTATAAACCACCAGTAAAAGTATGGTGAAAAGTACTTACTTATATTTATACTTATATTACTTTATAAAAATCTTCCTTAAAATCATTCCGGGAATGTTTTCTACTTGTTCACAGAAATGGGTAATAATAGGTGAAGATTATTATATCTTGACAAAGTGATTTGTAGGTAAACCTTTATTTAAACCTGTTGACGGGTAATGCATCTCTTTGGAGACATGCAGTTTAAAGGCAATGCATTTTTACCTAATAATAAAATAAATACAAATGTCCTCTTAGCTACAGACTGTCCACCTTCGGAATTACATCATAGATGTATCCTTGTAGAGCGAATGGAACATAAACACTTATTATGTTTTTGCTCGACCCAGTAAAAGAAGGGAAAATGAATGTTATTGAGTGAGTGCTCTTATAATTCAGGAGCATAGCTCCCATGCTGGGAGCATATTAGTCTTATCAGAACACCGATTCTTCACCTTGTTTCATTGTATCCCAGACGAATTAGCACACCATTCTTACCAAGCTAATGCTGCAGCCAATAATGAGATAAGGCCACATTATTGAGGTGCTATGGCTTTGAAATCCTACTAAACCAAGCACTTCTTGTACAGCTCAACTAATGCACAGGGGGAAGCTAGCTGCAGTCGTCTTTGCAATCAGAGCATCGCTTCATTAAAGAGATAATTGGCTGCCTATCTCTATGCACAGAAAGCCACCTCTCTATTAGCATGTTGTGAGTGTTCATGGGGCTGCTTTATCAGGAGTGAAGCTGCTGATGCTGTAGCTTCAGAGGCTGCTCACAGGAACCTTGCTTATTGTTGAGTTACAGACAAGACGTGGGCGTACTTAAAATCCTTATTCCCTGTCAAGCACACATTGGTTTTGCAATAAAGCGAAATTACTTTGGCATATAACACCTTCCGTGGCATCGTCTGAAAATCACTTGGATGAAGAGTTGCAAGGAATAATCGTAAATGGTTAAAACTAATGTGACAGTTAAGGTCTATTGATCATTCTCTGATGGAAATATAGAGATTTAATATAGATGCATGGCAGAATAACACCTTAACGCAGAGCATAAATTAGTATTACAATGCATACTGATTTTTTTTTAGGTTAGTGGCTGTTCTTGAAAACCCAAAGCTGTTAGTTTGATAGCTTTTGCCCAAAATATAGTTTTAAAGAACCAAAATCTTATCTTAACATAAATTAACCTTTTTCAACAAAGTATCGGGCAAGTCGGTTCAGTATTACTCCACCAATTATTACTCCAGTTCTATACACCAATCCTATTAATATTTCCATTCTGCAATTTCCACTTACTTGTGCAGTTGGCAACCCGATGATGGTGATAGCATTATCATTCTGTTAAAGGACAAGGAAAAATATCAGATCTATTGGCAGAATCAACAGGAACAGGAAACTGATATGTTACGGCTAGTGACAATCAAACTATAAGCTAATTTTTATTATAAAATAATTTAATAATCAAACGATAAAGTCAGACTGACACTGGTGATATTTACAAACAGGTAAATGTATCTAGATATTGCAGTTCTCATTTCTGTTTTTTAGTGGTTTTTATTTACTGTTTTTGTCTGTGTTGTTACCTTTTCATGTTGAAACGAATTCTTCTTTTATTTTAGGACTCCCCTCATTGCAGCCAGTGTCATTGGAGGGCTGTTCATTATAGTCATTATGGGTCTAACCTTCGCAGTCTACGTCCGTAGAAAAAGCATCAAAAAGAAGAGAGCCTTGCGCCGGTTCTTAGAGACAGAGGTGAGATATCGCCGTCAATATCAGCACACTATTCAAAACCTTATGTAACCTAGATGTTTCAAGTTTTATAGTGTTCTTTTATTGCATTCACTGCTAGGATTATCTTGAGATAAAATAGACAGTAAACATAGCAGTGGATATTCCATACAAGTACAATACTTATTTGTTTGCAATAAAGATATTAGAAGTACATTTCAATCACATTTAAACCCGTAACATGATATTATTATTATTATTAATAATAATAATAATAATAATAAATATGCAGAGGGAACATGGCCTGGCTACTTTGGGGACACTAGGCCACCCTGGTTTGTTTAAAATTCTGGAGGCCACCAAATTGATGTTTTGTAAAATGTATTTTTATGGATTAGTTTACAGTTAAAATACAGTGAATGCTGTCACTGACATGGCTTTGTTGATAAAGCCATGTGGTCATCATGTAAGTCAACACTAACATTCCTCGCCAGTGTTTATCAACAGTGTTCTTTCACATTGGTAAAGTTGGCCTCTTTCAGATGTCCATTCTAAAACTTCCCAAACTCTTATATATGCATGGGAGCAGTTTTTAAAGTCAGCTGCAGAATTTGTAGAACACTAAGTCATGAGTTTTAGTGCAGTTGGGGTGTGGTGTACTGCACTGAAAAGAATTATGAACCTTCTCAAGTCCTTTAGCAACAACACAACCTCATGCAGACCTGTTCAACTTCAGCTCACTGCAGTTGGAATGTGTTCCCATTCAAATCAAGGGCAGCTGGAAACTACATCCTGGAGCTGTGGTGCAAATAAAGTGAAAGCATCTGGTTCCCATATAGTTGAATGAGAGTGGTTGGGAGCATTGTTAAGCATTTACCAAGTCTGAAATTAGCTGTAGACAGACAAAAAAAAAGTATTCCGCCAGCAGATAAAACTTGCAGGCAGCATCTAGAAGTACATAAGCTTACACCCTCACCCACCTTTGGATTTGATTTTTAAAAAAGGCAGCTGTCAACTTGGGACTAATTACTAAGTCATTGAAAAAAACTTCCTAAATATATTGAGGCCTTTGTAATGTGTAAAAATTGTCCCTTTCAGAAGGTATTAAAAAATGTTCAAGTTCTGCAAGTTTTGAAAAACTGATGGAAAACAAAATAATTGTGTGGCTGAGTTTAGATTAAACTGTGAATGTAATGCACAAGAGTGTTATTTTTGCAAATTATTATGATGATGTCAATGTGTTTCTTGTTTATGTAGTAAATTCAAAGTACCACAATGTGCTTTCTAAGTTGAATCACATTCTGACTTCTTATACTACTTAAAACCTCTAGAAGTGAAATAATTCCCCAAAATTCACAGTGCCTCCTAAAATATCTCAGCTGTTTGAAAGAACAAAGTGTAATTCTTCCCTGCCAGATTTCCCATAATGCACATTAAACAAATTATTGGCAAACTCAACTGTTAAAGGTTTTGGGTCAAACTACCCTTACATAGGCACTGATGGTTGTAATCATGGAGCTTGTGTTGTACAATATATGAAATTTCAGTGCTAACAATGTCTAAAGATTGTTTCTTATGAAATTTTTATGAAAACAACTTTGCCAGTGGTAATTAGGGACATGACCTGGCAGCTTTGAAATACTTTGAAATATAATTTTTTAATACAATTATATTAATGATTTAAAATGTTATCATCTCAAATGACATAGTAGAAAAGAAGTGATATAAACAAGAGTAAGTAATGAGGATCATACAAACATAATTATAATAATTATTATGTTTGAATAATATACAAACATATAATTATAGATCTGTTAGCTAACAAATACAAAAAGTTGTATTGCAAGGTATTTATATTTTCACAGTTTTATAAATACCTTGCAATACAACTTTTTGTATTTGTTAGCTAACAGAGCTATAATTAAAAGATCTATAAATGACCACAGTACCCTGGTCATTTTGTGTCAGACATGTTTTATATTACAATACGAGCCTTTGGGAATTCAAAATCCTCTTTAAGCAGGTGAAATCCAGGTCAGGAGAAGGTCAATAGGACCTGTCAATTCTGAAAGATCTGAGAAGTCTCAATACTATCCAATGTGCAAGATTATCCAACTGCTTTGGGACGAAAGAAGCTCCAATAATTTAATTTATTAAAGAGAAGAAGTGTCTATAGGTGGATGGTCCATTGGCCTGTTAGTCATATGACTGGTCTTTTCTTCAATCATGGTGTACTTGTTTGGAGTAATGTATAGAACACTCTGTAGCACACCTTAGTCTCCATAACACCAGCTGTATTTTGTGAATGGAACATAAAAGGCAGAGTGCAGTGAAGTAAACAATGTAATGTCCCAAAAAGAATGGATTGCGATATGCACTCTTTATTAGGTTGCTTACTGTTTAAATCAAATATCCAATATTTGAAAGCTATATTGTAGAGAATACCTTTTCTGTCTTTTTAGAAAAGTAGAGATTTCCTTTAAAGCGGAAGTAAACTAAAAAATTTATAAAAAAAAAAATAAAAATGTTTACTTCTGCAGATCTGTTGATCCCCATGGAGGTATCCTGAATCAGGTCCCACGCTGTCCACTTATCTGCCTTCGTCCTGGTGCAGAGGGAGCACCGGGCGCCGCCATCTTCTTTCTTGTCTTTCAGCTTCCGTGTACATCACCTAATCTTGCAATGCACAGGCACAAAATTGGATGACGTAGCCTGCTGTAAATGGGGAAAAAAAGAGTGCTGATCTTAGTGTGTATGCATTTTTTCCCCCATAGAAGAAAAAGACGAGCCTTTTTTTTAAAGGGTGTAACCCTCCCCCCCCCCCCACCTATCAAAAAAAGGGTTTCCTACCCTTTTATGTAAAGTACAAATCTTGGTGATAGGTCTGCTTTAAGAGAAAATATGGACAGGCAAATAACAGTATTTATAATCATGTTTATTTAAATAATATGTTTTTGCACTAGTCAGGCTGAGACTGCATGCAACGGATTGTTCATCCTATGTCTAAAGAACCATATAAATAAATTGGGCTTGGTACATAAAATGTAGAAAAAGACATGTAAAGACATACCAGTCCCAACATTTTTTTTTCCACATTAAGATTTAAGCTTCATTAATAGGTATTGGCAACATCATTAGAAATATTTGCCCTAAATCTCCATATTTAGATAAAAAATAAAGTTTAGTTGCAAAATTTAGTGTTTCCTATTTACTTGCTTGTTTGGAAAATCAATTGCCTCTTACTTATGCTGTTTTTTTGTTTGTTGTTTTATTATTTTTTTATGCTTACCAGTTAGTTGAACCACTGACACCAAGTGGAACGGCACCAAACCAAGCCCAACTAAGGATCCTAAAAGAAACAGAACTGAAGAGGGTGAAAATCCTGGGATCGGGTGCTTTTGGGACAGTGTACAAGGTCAGCATTGTTATAGTTTATAAGTAGAATATAAATTGACATAGTTTTGTGTGAACTGTATCTGTATTTGTGTGTAACTGTATCTGAATACAAGTGGTCCCTACTCATCATTACTTTGATTCAAATCATGTACGACCAGCTGTTCCTAAAACTCTCCTTTATACCATCTAATTCATATGGGATATCTTCCTGAGCACTGGGAAGCATTTCCTGGATCATTCATTAAACCTATAAGTTTTCCTTGAAGATTCTATTATAGAATTGAAGAACAATTTCTCAGCCAGTTTACTCTTATTGCAAACTACAGATATTATAAACCACATTCCTCTTTCTGCATCTCCACAATAGATTATCTACTCTTAAACACAAATAATCAAAGAATTCTGGATACTGGTGATATCACTTCTATCTACTAATAATTGATTGACAATTATCATCATTTAAATGAAATAACCATCCAAAATTTTCAATCGTGCCACATTTTCTTCGCCTTACTTTTTGGTTGAAGTACACTGAAGATTTACTCTTGCATTTTTTCACCCCAGAGGTCAATATACCAAGGTCTCAGATATCCCCTGAGGAAGCCAGTTAGGGCGAAACACGTTGGGAGAGACCATGAGCATATTATTGACCGATATCTGGATGCTGCATATGTGAGAGTGTTTTATCAAGTCATGGCCAGAATTCTCATGGCCTTTTTACCAATGTTGATTATAAAAAGATACTTTAGTGAATTAAATAAAGCATTTTAAGCTATGTTAGACCTTTATTTGCTGTAAAAAGCCAGTATCTCTCTATCCCTCCCCTTTTCTTGGATAATTAACACATTTCTCTTATCTACCACAGTCTTTTCCCAATGTAGTTTCTGGAGTTATTCTTTGAGTTGGCACATGTATCATCAGTTTTTGGAGGATTTGATTTCTCACTTAGCATTTCCTTCAAGTGCACATTGATTATTCTCCTCCCCTCCTTCATAAAAAATAGTAATTGAATTGTGTGTGTTGTATTTTGTTAGCTTTATGTGTTTACCTAACTGCACAAATCTAATTGAATGGTAACAAAACTGTGGTTAACAGATTGTGCGCCAAATGTCCAGCCTTTCTAGAACCAGGTTAAAGGGTTCCGAGATAAGGCCATTAAATTAGAATGTTCATTTCTCTTTTTAAAAAAGAAAATCATCTTTAACTGGAATTTTTCTTCAACATAGATTAAACAAGTTACATGACCCACTCTACTAGCTGCTTTGTAATATATAGGCCTCTTTCAACACCCTGCATATGTGTGTATATGCACTATAAACTTTATATTTGAATAGAGTGGTATGGGGTTGGGACTTCTATCCCCACCGCCAAGGTGGGGGAAGTAGCATACAGTAGGAGGGAGATATGGAATGGTGGGTAAGCAGGGAAGGTTTAGGGGACAGAAGAAGATGGGTAGGCAAGTTTGAAAAGATGGGTTTTGAGCGCTCTTTTAAGTGAGCAGAAAGTAGGAGCAAGTCGAATAGGATGAGGCAGACCATTCCAGGTAGTTGGGCAGCTCGAGGAAAGTCTTGGAGCAATGCATGTGATAAGGTTATGAGCGAGGATGTCATTATTAGGTCGTTGGAGGAGCAAAAAGAGCAGATAGGAGAGTATTTTTCTACCAGGTCAGAACGGTAAGTGGGACAATAACTGTGGGGGGATTTGAAGGCGATGCGCAGAATTTGAATTTGCGCAGATGAAAATGACAGGACCTGTAAATGTTCTGAATATGGGAGGAAGTTGAACACAAAACAAAAACCTTGCATAGGGTCTGATTCAGCTTTTTTTTTTTTTTTTTTGTATTTCTTACTCCTTAGGCACCAGTGAAGTCATTTTCAGGTCTTGGGTAAACTGCCACTAAAACCAATTTATTTGTGGGCAGTGTGAAATAAGCTTTTAAAATTGGTAACAATTGGAAAAGGTAGCTAAATAACAACTGTATACACAACTCAAAATGCAGCTGGGTCTGCCAAATAGTTTCAGCCCCAGAACTATGCAGGCATTATTATTAGGGAGGTCAATCAGCCACAGGGCAGACCCCCTCTAGCAACCTCTGGAGAATCCTTGGCTGAGATGGGTAGGTCTAACCTATCCCTTCTCTACCCAACTTAAAAAAAAATGAGTGACATTTTCCAAAATGTTTTAGTTTTGTTTGCCTAGTATATACGGTACAGTTACTGAATGTCTTATGATACAGGCTGCAGAACATCACTGTTACTTGCAGTAAAGCTTGCCTAAAATATCTGAAAGTTGTAAATGTGCACATGTAAGATAGCAGAAGAAATAAGAGTCTGTGAACCATAAGCACTAGACATCTGAATAGCATTGAAGTGAATGAGTCACAGAGCAATGCATACGCAAACATTTGAACATGGTGGCTTGGCTCATCTGATCTTTCTTCTAGGTCATGGATGGAATGTTGCTGAACTCAAGGTAAATATGAGAATGTTGCTTCAAGCAGTAAGACTTGAAAGTTACATTCTCGTTTCTAATCCAGAAGTGCTTTCTAATTGCTGTCCAGTAGTTCAGATGGATGCAGCTTTTCTAAGATGCTGGCTACTGTGCTAGTGGAGCCTGATATTTTAATAAAATCCCACCCAGCCACTGGTTATAAAAATATTAGGGGGGGATACTTAAAGCAAGACTATCACTAAAACAAGGAAAACATAATGTACTATATATGTTTTTTCCTATCTGAATTTAATTTTATTAAAGTTTTTTTTTACATGATTGTTGTATAAGCCTAAAGAAAGAAATATTGTATGAATGATAGGTGCTTCTTCTAAAAAAATATTAATTATTATTATTATTATTATTATTATTAATAAACATGATTTATATAGTGCCAACATATTACACAGCGCTGTACATTAAAAAAAAACAATAAATAACATAATATTACAATAAATAGGGATAAGGTCCTGGTTCCTGCCAACAACCATTTAAAACAAACTTTGCTGGTTTGAGGTTCACAGTCCTAAAGAAAAGCGGAACTAAATACTAAAAATAAACAAATTGGGACCAGACAGGTCCTTTATCGCAGGAAGGACAGGTAATAAATGATTGCAGCTTTTTATTTACACTTACCTGTCCTCGCTCTGTCTTGGGTCCCACCATCTTCATTCAGTCCTCTTTTGGGTGTTGGATTTTCGGCCGTCTTGATTTAAAAGACTGGGTTGTTGTAACTTCCCAGGGCTGCTGGAATACTTGCCTAATCCCAGTATTATATACTGAGCTGCTCATGCACTGCCTAAAATTGCGGCAGGTAATACAAATCCTGTCTGCTCACAGTTTTTAAGTGTGGAACTACAGTTTTGCTTTAAAAAAGCGAAAAGGGCTTGATCATCCACCCCTTACTATAAAGAAGACCACTGTCCAGCCATTTTGTCAGTTTATTTAAAGCTTCAGTAGGGAAGATTTGGAGGTCTAACAAACTGTTTAGGAGACAATTAAGGTCAATTCAGAATTTTTACTTTCTTTTATTTGTTAGCTCTTTGGCAACCACTGCTTTGTTGGACTCTTTTTTTGTTATTTGAAGACTTTTTTGTTTTTTTCTTCAATTTGGGTACTTTTTCAAATTGTGAACTTTTTCTTAAATTTAATATAAAATAAAAGTCCACATACCAACACAGTTACTTTTAACTACTGTTGCATTCACTAAAAACTTATTTTTCATTTTATGGTACGAAGAAAGTCAGTTTCTAAAAACACTCTCCAGTCTTTCGGGTTTTGAATAGAGAGAAGCCATCTACTAAAAATATAAAACAAAAAATTTGAAAACACAAAACCTAGCACAATTTTTTTCAGTAAATATACCACTCATTAGACACTCGATAGTTTAAGCACATGTAGTGGCTGGGCTGTAGCTGGAAAACCAGGAGTGACTGGTAGTTGGATCTCAAGGCTCGAGAAAGGAGTTGTATCCTGAAATGTGCCCCCCGCAGCCTAGTAATGAAACTAAAAGTATTGCCATCCCTGTCTGGGTGCCTGAGGCAGTGGTCAGCCTTCCAGGTCTGCAGCTAGCAATCCAACGACCAATGGGCTTCTGGTTTGCAGCCTACAGGCTGTGTCTAGCCATATATTATTAATAAAAATTATATTTCAAGACCTAGTCTTACTATTGTATTACTGCTGGACAAGTTTACAACATTTTCTAATATAATACTTCAAATTTTTGTGGGAGAATTATGCTATAATATGCTTTTTTATACAGATGTCTTTTTCCATAAAATAGAGAAAGAATGTTTTCATTTAGTAATTGAACTATTAATCAAACACAAGGTAAGTAAATGTTACAGGAAATGTAATTCTATTTTAGAAGCAGCCATACCAAGTAAACCCAGCATTTACAGACGTACAGACAGCAACTCCCCAGCCTGCTTTGCCTGGCATACACTCTAGTTACATGACAAAGCGACTTCTTTATCCAGGAATGTTCTGGCCTGAAGCTATTTGCATTTTGCTGGTATGTCTTCTGCAAATACCCAGCACTGAAATTCAGCTGGCAGGCATCCCCCAAGTCCCCAAGGCTAGTCATATTCTCATCCACTTTTTTGCTGCAGCAAGACACATATTCTTTGCATTTCTATTAACTGTTTATTTACTAAAGTAGCTCAATGCATATCTATACCAGTAATAAACCTCCGTTCCGCAGAAATCAATATTCTCTCCATAGACCATTAAGTCACTATAAGTATGATTTATCTGTACAATATTTGAGCACTTCTTCACAATCCTGTTCTCATGTCCTACCAGCAATTTATGTATTTTTGGATAACCACACAGGTACTAAATTGCTGAAAAGCAAATGACTATACCAACGCATGTGAGGTTTCCTGCTGAAAAAAATGCATTGTTGGATTTCAGGGCAAATTAATTTCCATGCAGGAAAATATATATTTTATCAAATAATAATCAGCCTCTATGACATACATTTCATACATAGTTTTAAATGTTAATCCAATGATTTCTGTTTTGTGTGATAAATAACATCATAGTCATAGTTAAGTGTGGGATCTGCTGGAGTTGGTCATGAATAATTTCATCCGCCAAATGTAGAAAGGTGATAACCAGAAAAAATTCTTCCTATGGGCGCACATCTTAAAAACTCCAGTGTGAACAAGAGCAGTATGTTGCCATCTGTTGTTGCCATGGTAACCCAGAACCATTTCCCTCCATTTCCCTATGCGTGAAATGAACAATGCACACAGAGGTTCAGGAATGATATTTGATGGTACCTGACTCACCTATTAGTTTATTTTACCAATGGGTATAATCATGTCGGCAAATCCATTTTATGATATGACTTGAAATGTTAAGGTTACACTCCACGGTTACAGTCTGGCTTTTTTTTCATATCTTTCTGCGTCATTCAACTTTTAGTTTAGGAAGTGGATTCAATGTTAAATCTTCCTTGAAATAAGTAGTTATATGGGCTGAAATGCTCTATTGTTCTGCGTGTTTAAGTTTGGACACGAGGTACCTGCTGGGCAGTTCTTGTTTAGCCAAAGGCAATATGGCTCCATTCACAGAACTCTCTAAATCGCACATCAAACCTCTGATCAGATCATTTTGGCATCAGGGTATACATCATGTCAAATTTCATTATTATATCCCACAGTCAGTGTCTAAAAATAATAAATAAATAGGAACTGATGTTTAGAGTTTAGTAAGTATTAAATCATTCTTTACTACAGAATATGGGTTCATGTTAAGTTTTACTTAAGGTGTTAGTCATATTTTAGGGGTTAACTATAAGAGTTAGGGTAGATTAAGGTCTCATTCAGATTTGCAGTGTAAACCACACAGTTAATGTTTCCAGGTGCATATATTATAGCAAACTGCTGCCATGCACCCAGCTCACAATTTCACCCACCAATTTACTCTGCAGGTCATGCTTTCTCTTATGTTTATGGTGGATCTGTTCTTCACAGAAGTGAAAGCAAATACATGATCAGAAGTAGCGTGTTGTTTTCGGAAATTGTCCCATAATCCCACCACAAACAAATACAACCAGATGCAAATATGTACACAAAATGGTTAACAACAGTTCTAAATGCAGTTGAATAAAAATGGTTGGGGGAACATTTGTACACTGCTGCCGTATCCTGCAAGACTGAAAAGTGTTAATGAGTCACTCAAGGGGTTAGGCTAAATGTTAGAGCCCTGTCAGGTTTTTATTGGTGTCTGACTCTCATTCAGGAAGATTCACCTTGTTTGTCCTAATGACCATTTTCACCAAGACTGACAGTAGAGTAAAAACAAAAATGGAGACATTTGTTCCTATGTTCTTGAGGTAATGGTCTAAGAGAGCCTTTCCCCATTTTGCCCAGCGATCTGCTATAATTTCCTGTCATCTACAGGCGCGGTCGTCAACCAGTGGTCTGCAAGAAAATTTTGGTGGCGCGGCTCCGTCTCCCATATGGACACAACCCGCCCACTCTCCCATTGCAGGCTCAGACCTGCTTGCTAAACATTCTGGGGGGACAGTAGCACAGGGCTGTGGACACAACTTTTGTTGCATCCACATCCCTTCACTACTGTCCCCCCAGGACTTAGCAAGCAGGTCTGAGAATACGATGGGAGAGTGGGTGGGTTCTGGCATCATGTCACTATGGGGGAAGTTTCTTCCCCTTTGAGTGACACAAGACTTGGTGAGGTCAGACAGGTTGGCGATCACTGATCTACAGGAACGGCAAATTTCTAATGAAACACAAATAAAAAATATGGAAAAATATGTTGGTGTTTTTAGTAATTTAGTTTACACGATAAGGGTAGTTACCTGTTTATACTGGTTGCCTCATTTTCTATCATTTCTTTACATAGAACATCTACGGGTGGCATGGCTGCCTGTCAACTAGCACCAACACATTCCTTAATAGTCCCAATGTAGCAAAGATATTTGTAGTGAGATATCTGTGGCTTGGAACCACTAGTGTAAATGCCCAGCTACAATATTCTTGTTTGTTCTTGGCCCTAGGTGTCAAATGCCGAAATCTACGATTTATTTTGTTGTCAGGGTTAAGAATCCTATTAACAATGTCTATGCCACTTGTGATGTGGTCTGTCATCTAATATTCTTCATAGCCTCCTTCCACTAGTCACAGCCAATCTGGAGGTATCTGCAGTGCCAATGGAACATTTCAACATGGTTAAAACTAAGTAATTAGGTTGACTCTAAGTAAGTCTTCAAGGCTTCCATGAACTTTTTCAGTAGCTGCAAATATACAATCGAGAATTCAGACAGCATAGAGAATGCCATTCTCCATCACCTAAACATTTTAAAGTCTTGGGGTGTATTGTGTGTATTGCATTAGGAAACACTTTTAGTTTACATCCTACAGACCATCTACACCAATAAATACAAATAAAAATAAGTAAGGAAGTATTTTTGGGATATTCTTTTCATGAATTAGTCTCAGTTGAAGATCTAGAGTGAAAACTTTTGGAAATGTAAAAAAAACAAAAAAAAAACAGCTAAGTGGTCTACCTGTAGGCAGCACAATAGAAAATAACCACTTAGCACAAGGAAACTGTTAAAGTGGAAAATGGTCAAGCAAAAAGGATTTAACATTCAAGTTGCTGCTGTGAAAATAAAAAGGCTGGGCGCTCAAGTTATGTAATGACTTCAGATAAGTCACTCAGACTCGGACTGACATTTTTCTAAACATGCTGTGCATTGTTAACATTTTTTCTAAACAGTGAACGTCCATGGTTGAGACAGAATACATGTACCCATTTGCTTAGAATAATGCATACAGTATTTTTTTTTTTTTATTTATGTGTTATATTTACAAATTTTGTGAAGTTTGTCACCAATGGTAACACGTGCTAATGTAAAAGTGACTCCTTTAGTAAATCAGGTCAAAGAGTCTGTGCTCAGACTGCCCAAAAAATCAGAAGTCAGAAGGGCTCCCAGAAGCTCAATAAAAGTCAATTGAAATAAGACAAGCCTGTATAGTGTAAATGTGTCATTAATGGTATCCCTGTTACCATACATGCATATATATAGAAATAGAATAGATATAGAATTGGAAGTATTGACATATGAATGCTTGTTTCATGTTTTATGTAACATACCTAAAATGTAGTTTGTAATGTAAACAGAAGAAACATGAGTGAGCCCAATGTATGCATTGTCACTTTTAATTCTTGGGTTATCATTCAAATATTTTCATAGAAAGCCCATTTATCTAATTGGTGAATTAAAAATTGTATCACCTTCACAGGGATATAAAATTGGTATATGTAATGTACTAAAATTGTTGTTTTTGTTGTCTAGGGCATCTGGGTTCCAGAAGGGGAGACGGTAAAAATACCCGTTGCCATTAAAATCTTGAATGAGACAAATGGACCTAAAGCCAATGCAGAATTTATGGATGTAAGTAACACTTTATAATATAAAATGTTTAAAATATCTAAATGACGTGATAATAACAGTTTTAGGTCAGGGTAATAAATGTTTTTTGTTACCATGAGAAGGTCACTACAAGTCTCAATCTTCATTGGTCTTTTGGATTTGCCAACCACATCACAGAATGGGCAAGAATGATTATTGGGCCTAGCAGTCTGTTTAAAATAGAACCAAGCACCTGTCTGTTGAGTCTCATTGAGACAATAGTCACTAACCCCTAGCCCTAAGCCCTGACCCTAAAAGTATCCCTGACTTCTAACTTTATGCCTAACAATAATGAACCTCTGAAATAAGCTAAGCATACTAGAAAATAGATCCAAATGCTACATTTTTCGGAACCAAGATCCCACAGTAAGTGTCGGATATTGTAAAATAGTGATGGGTTACACAAGATCCCTACTGAGAGCAATGAAACAAATGTCTAAATAACCCAACATGAAAAGACTGCAAGAAACCCATTATGTAAAAGTAGTATATGAACAGCCTGGCAATTTAAAAGACCATGTATTTATTTTTATGATGTTTTTCCTATTGAAGAAATAATGAATTAATAATTTAATGTCAATGTGGTCTGTAATTCAGAACAAATAAAACCATGGCAGACAATAAAGTATTTTAAAATCTGACAAGTGACTCTAACATAATTATCCCCTTTCGTATACACAATGAATGGGCATCAATCATTATGGAAAATGCAGAACCTTTAATGATGAATAAGGCATCAGCATGTCATTTTTATTATTGAAGAATAACAATGTTCCACAGGCGTTGGGATGCCCAGGTAACAGGTATAGTTGCACTGGGTAATAAGAATCTTGTTGATTACAGAAATTCTGTGGGAATGGGAATCCTCATCAACATATCACTTTAATCTGCTTTTACATGTACAAGGGGCTACATGTCCCACCTTAAATTTTTTGAATAATAGAGTGGGCCAAATCCAAACCTTATTTTTGTCCCCAAAGGAATCCTAAATATGAACTGCAGCTGGCCCGCTGCTGCATTGAAATAGCTCCGCTACTGCAATTCCTGGCATCACTTGCGTCTATAGGCCAGCGGGTCTCTGTCTATGTGTGGCCCCGCATCGGACTGTTTTATAGACGCAAATAATGCCGGTAATTTTAGTAATGACGCTAATTCAATGAAGAGGGAGATTCAGCGGTGGGCCACTCATAAGATTTAGCTCCGCATTGGCCGCGTCTGGGATTTACAGCACCCCCCCAGCTTAGGTAAGAGCGAATTTTTAAAACTCGATCTCACAACGAATTCGGCCGTTCTCGCGTCCTCAAATTGTAAGCGAGAATGACCGGTGTAAATTCGCCAATCGAGCTCAAATTAAAAAAAAAAATGTTTAAAAAAAAATAAAATAGAAAAGGATCGTGGGCTGTGCTGATCGATGAATGCAGCGCCGGCTGCATTCATTGATCAGCTTAGTGTGCGATCCCCGGCACTAGAGGTTAAATGGGGACAAGTCTCCCCATTCAAAACCCCTAGTGTGCTCTGATTGGCTGAGGAAAGCTTTCCTCAGCCACTCAGGGAGCACTAGGGGAATCACAATAAGGATTCACAGGACTGCAAGAATGATTGCAGCCCTCGGAATCCACTGCAATCCCGGGGCACCAGAGGTTAACTCACATTGAGAACAGTGTGCGATCCCCGGCACTAGAGGTTAATCAACCTCTAGTGCCCCAGGGATCGCAAACAGGAGGATTCACAGGGAATCCTGTGAATCCCCTGTGAATCCTCCTGTTATAATTTCCTTGATCTTCCGATGGTTTCGCGATTTTTGCTGTTCGCCAAAATTTCACAGAACCATCAGAAGTTCGGGGAAATTTTCGCTACCTTGCATCCCCTTAGCTGTACTTTTCCTTGCTACTCCAAGGCATGGACTTGAATGGTTGGAATTTCATAGAAGAATATTGTTATTATTATTTTCAGCCTGTGCAAAAAGGTTACCATTGAAATTTAACTCAGAAGGCTACAAATAGAGAAAGAGTCATGAAATTGTTTCTTAAATAAATATTTTATAAAAAAATTTCTTTATTGCAGGCTTGCTCCAGATTGAATGTGAAGCAAAACCTCTTTGTTTCCATATGAAAAGGTTTTTGCATCTAATGAGAAGGAAAAATGTCCTCAAGTTTGGCCCCCAACTTTGTCTAAGTTTTTCATTTTGGCCCTCTGTGTATTTGAGTTTGAACCCCTGGTGTAGAGGGAAAACTTCCCAGTGGTAAAACCTCTTTCCATTGTACCTGTCAAAGTTGGGATTTTTCCTCACTTGGAATTGTTTTTTTAATCTCTCCAGCGAGTACACAGGTAATAAGAAAAAAACAGAGGCTCTAATCCCTCTGGCTTTAATTAAATCTAAAATAAAAGCATTTTGAGTAAAGTTTCACCTTTGCTCTCCGTGCTGAAGCAATATTCTTTTTGTACATGCCGAGTCCTCTGACCCCTGCTGAGTCAAACATATAGCTCAGCAATCAGCAAAGCCTAGGCACCCTGCTGATTGGAGAGCTCTAACATGGATTCATCAGGGGTGTGTTGGACATCTATAGAAAGTCCATTGCTTCAAACCCAGATATCAGGGGTCATTTCTCTCTAACATACTGGCAGGGGTCAGGCTTCTCAACTCAAGCTGTGGCTGCTTTCTAAATAAAAAGGAATGTAAAATTCTGCTCTCCTTTTGTGTTGATGCACCTGGAATGTACTTAGCTTATTTTAGCTCAGATTTTAACAGAATGTTAAGTAGGGCTTTGAACGTTTTTTGTTCAATTGTTTAGTTGTGTCTGTATAATTTAATATTATATGTTGCACAGCATAGTAAAAGAAAGTAGCAATTTTTGCAACCAAAGACACAGTCACCCAGCTTTCCATGTACTTATTAATTATGCTAAACAATTACTGGTAAAACACATCCTGTTGTAGCTTGTAATTGTAACTGACCAGACAGGATAATTCCTAAGTATTCCAAGAATCAAAAAGAAATTACAGCAAGTCTAATGAGAGTTATTTCATATGGCCAACTTGCTGGAAAATTATAATGTAATGGTAAGACAGTCCGCTGTTGAGTCTTCATTATGGAAACACTACAAACCTTATTATGAATTTGTAATCTCCAGCATTATAATAGATGTCATGGGAAAGAAGTGGAGCATGAATTTAGCACAAAATAAACTGCAGTGAAAAATGACTTCCTTTTTTTAACTTTGTATGACTTAAGCTATATTGTTCTCCAAAAACAACAGTTTCTAAAATTTGGTCAAACCCTGAAACACTAGTAGGGTGCTTATAATTCAGCTCTCATACCTGTATATCTTCTAGGGTCCAGAGCAATTTTGTTATGCCAGAAAATTTTGAGGCCCCTCCCCTCCTGTCTTTACCGTAGCAGCGGGAAAGACTGAATCATCGTATCGTTAAATTACGTATACCAGAAGGCTTTGGCCTGCTTCTTCTGCGCATGCCTAAACTTGGACATGTACTGAAGAGGTTTTTCTAGACATTGAAAAAAAAGTTCCAATCTCTAGCATGCGCAGTGAGAGTGGCACTTTTTTTGTTATAGTTACAGCACCTGTGCTGTAACCAGCTATATCACCTGATCTCCCACCTGTGCAGTTTGATATCAGGTGACATTGCCAGGAAGAAAAAGAAAGAAGACGCTCCCAGTGCTTTCTCTGTACCAGGAAAAGGAGGATTCAAGGACAGTGCAGGACCTGATCGAGGCCAGGTATGAAGGGCTCTGGGGTTCTGTGAAAGTTAAGGTATTTTTTATTTTTTATTACATAGCTACATTGATGAGCATAACTAGATCAGCCTTTCTCAACCATTTTACTATAAGGGAACTGTGGAACTGACTTTCATGCTTTAGGGCAGCAGTCGCCAACCAGTGGTCCAGGGGAAAATTTTGTTGGTTTGCAGCTCTGTCCCCCTTATGAATACCACCTGTCCACTTTTCCATCACAGGCTCAGACCTGCTTGCTAAGCATCCTTGGGGGACAGTGAAACAAGGCTGTGGACACAAATTTTGTTGCCCCCAGGATGTTTAGCAAGGGTGTCTGAGCCTGCGATGGGAGAGTGGATGGGCTCTGGCATAATTACATCACTCTGGGGGATGTTTATTCCCCTTTGAGTGACACACGGCTCCCCGCACATGTGCAGTCTGAATTTCGTGGATTTAGTTGTCTGTGAGTTCCGAAAGGTTAGCGACCACTGTTTAGGGAACCCTTTCTATATTTACTATATCCACAGCTCACAGTAAATTAGCATGTTGGTCAGTTGAAAAAATGCTTCATACATTTCTGGGCAGTGGGAAGGATATCATCACCCTTACAGATGGCCAAAAATATTATTGGTGTCAGTTAAGCTAATCTGTGAGGTCCAAACTGCTCATGGCTGGAGAATCCCCTAGCAACCTCTGAAAGAACCCTGGATTAGATAGTGTAAAAGAGTGGCATATGAATAAAAAGTTTTGGAACTTCTGATTTAGATAATCATTACACAGCTTTGTGAGGCAGTTTATTACTGAATTCTAGGTTGTTTTTCTTAGTTATAGTTAAATTAAAGCTAAACTTCAAAACATTTTCAATTATGTCTAGCAAGTCCACAGATTTACAAAGCTCTGCCAGACAGCTCAATAACGACTTAAGTTTTTTCCACTGCATAATAGCAATACAATACCTGGTGACTTTTCTACTCTTGACTGTGACTTCCCCATCCAAGCCTATTTAAGCTCTCTTGGTTGATATGAGGGACATATTCAGACTTTCACTAGCTTAGTCTGAACATGCATTGAATGTTTTCTAAAAGAATAGATAACTTCATTACATGGAATTTTTTATCTTCCCATACTACAACTATAATGTAAAAACACAATAAACAGGGCATTGTTAACAAAGAAGAACATCTATGTTTTCTTTCACTTATGTTAAGGAGGAAAATGGAACATGGTGAAAGGTTCCAAAGAAATAGGTTTTTAAAAGATATTCAGCGATTTTCTCTGCCTGCAAGCATTTCTTAAAAGCATTCCACTCCATACATGTTAAAGGTTCAAGCATTCCATTTTAGCTCATTAGCTCTCTGATTACCTTTTTTTCATATGCTTACTTTAAAAAAATGTCATATCCTTGTTTCACCTTCTAGGGAAGTGCATTCTCCTAAATGCACATGAAATCTCAAATACAAAACTGAGTTTAATACTTACTGTCAGGCAACCATTAAACACAGGCTGTTCATTCTCTGGTTTCCTTCTATTAGCTGCTCCAGCAGTTTGTATAAATCTGTCTTTATGGCCCATAATTATCTTTCATCTGTCCTTTCATTATCTACTCTGCATGCGGCAAAGACAATCAAGCTGCCCATCATATGGCTATGAGCTGAACACTGGGTCATGTGACGCTTGATCTAGGGTCATTGGTGTGGATCCGTTGACAGAATGACATATCGCAGAGAGTAAGCTTGTCACGTTAGAGGCCAAAAACATTGAGATTACGCCCTGCTGTGAAATATATATATCACCAAAACAGGCACTTTAAATAAAAATGCAGATGCCTCCTTTTCTGGTTGTTTTCCAACACAAAAACTTTATTTTGCAGTTTGAAAAATGTAAAAACATATAAATAGAGTAGAGTAAAAAATTATTTGTGAAATGCGCACTCCTTTTTGCCAGGGAAATTTCCAGCTTCAATACCCTGTGCAACAATTATATAGAATTATGAACCACTATAATTCTATGTTTTTTTAGCAGTCATAGAACTCCATGTTTAACTTCTTTTATTTATTAAAGAGATAGTTATTATCAAGTCATGTTTACTAAAGAACAAAAGCTAACATTATTATTTTGCTAAAGATTCCTGATCCTTTGTTTTCAGATCATTTCCATTTTATACCCATGGAGGTTTTTAGAGGCTGTATTCAGAGTCTGTCCTTCCAAATTAAATTTACACCCACTTTTTCTTACTGAAAACCTTTATTAAAGTCATCTACCAGATGCATTAGGCCTGATTTAATAAAGTTTCCAAGGCTAGAGAAGATACATTTTTTTTAGTGAACCTGAATAATCCAGCAAACCTGGAATGGATTTCTTAAAAGTCAATTGCTATTTCTTGTTTCCTGGACAAGATCTATTTCAGGTTTTCTGGATCACCCATGTGTACTGATGACAGTATATCTTCTCCAGCCTTGGAGAGCTTTAATAAATCAGGACCATTATCTCAGCCAGCAACTGAGGTTCTTGTAAAAGATAGGTAGGGCTTGTAATATAAAGGTTTAAGACTTTGCAAACCAATGGTTGGCCAAAACATTAAAGAGAAACAGGTTTACTTTTAAAGTAAATCTTTCAGCAACTTAGAATTCTGCATAAATACATTTGTGACATTATGCGTCATTATGCAGATACATATCACCACCCTTATATAATTAAAAGCCTTCCTTTGACCTTGACCTTTGCACAATAACTTTGCCTAACCTAAGATTATGTATTTAGCCTTCTTCAGGCAGGGGGAAACATCCCCTTTGATCAACTACAACATTTTTACTTTGTTACAACCAAAGAGGCTGCAGGTGGGGTTTATCTGCATCTTAAACATTTGTAAATATAACAATTTTCACAGGTACCACCCAGAGCTGAAATCAAACAATTTATAATTGGTAGGATGCAGAATTTGTAATTCATCCATAGTCTCTTTTTTATCTACTGTACATTTTATGATGCATATATAGTGCAGTGTACAGTCCCTGCGGGATGCCAAGATTGAACTGGGTGACAAGGATGACACAATTGTTTTGTGCATATGAAGAATTTACATGTTCGGTGGTCCCCCAATGGTCAAAGAGGATCCACAGAAACCACAACTAGCGGTAGCAGTGATGGAGGTGGGGAAGAGAGTGCATGTCAGAGCTTGTATCACATGGTGCTGGCAAAAACTACAAATGTAGAGTGTCCTATACTGTGCACACATTATGGCAAAAATCTATCCAGCACACAGCCCTTTATTTCTGCATTAAGGAAACCCTGTGGTCAAGACATCTGGACATTTATCTTCAGAGGTTACAGGAGAATAATTGAAATTGTTATCTCTCAGCAACTTCACCATCTCCTTGTGCACTTGTTCCTTAAAAGATAGGGAGTTGTTTCCAGGAGAGGGGACTAGGGGGTTGATTTATGAAAGCTCCCTAATGCTGGGGAGGATACACTTTCATCAGTGAAGCTGGGTGATCAAGCAAACTTTGCAATGGATCTGGTCCAGATTTGCAAACATATTCTAACAAATAGCAAATTACTTTTAGGAAGTCCATTTTAGGTTTGTTGGATCACTCACACTGACTTAAGTGTTTCTGCTGTGAAACTTTTTAATTGCACCACATTGCACACAGCTATAGCAGTGGCTTTTTTTGTAAGGCCCATTTGCTGTTGGGTAATAACGGGTAACCTGTCCACTGACCATAAATAGTCATATATAGCATAGTGTGGAAGTTAATTTTCTTATATTTCTATAATTGACCATAAATAACCTAGCTTTGTTTATCTGTAGTATTTACAGTATTTGTTTACTTTTTCATCATCTTGGGTCACTTTAAAACAAGCCCAAATAACTTGATTATTAGTAATAGTGGAAAAGTTTGAGTAACTCCATCCCAAAGCCCATAAAATGTAAATGAATATGATATCTGTTTGAATTTATATACAGTACATATAAAATGTTGGAGATTTAAATGCTATCAAGAAATCTACAAAAATCATTTTCAGAAGCAAGCAAGAAAGCAGAAGATGGATGTGATCCCACTGCAAAGAATAGGTTAATGGTGTGATAAATTGTGTGCTAAGGAAAATGCAAAGGGAAAGTAATTTGGCAATGGGGCAGTCATTTTTTGCGCCCCCTAACTCTCACTAATGGATCCCTAATGACTGTAATGACATAATGTGTGTTAGTAAATAGATTGTCTGATATCCTATTCAGAGAAGAGATGAACAGAACAGCATTAAGGGAAAAAAACTCACACACCTTGAAGGTCCACAATAAAAGCAATTTACAATAAAACTACTGGACTAATTTGAGATGGAATTTTCCATTTTGTTCCTTACAATGAGGCTGTTTCAAAGGAAACATGTCTGGCAAGGTGACATAATCACGTAATGAGATTTATTACCCCATCTTTCCATGAAGCTGGTAAAAGTCTTCATGGGATGCTCACAATTGGTATCAATGACACTGCAAATCTGCCATGTTACTGTTAAGGGCTTGGAGTGACAGTGATGTACATTGTTTTCCCCTGATACCTAAACCCCCTCTGTGCTCATCTTAGGTTTGAAGTATGGAGACAGCTCTGATTTGGGACTCTTCCCATTAAATCTATTAGGCAAGCTAAATCAGGGACCAGATAAAAGGTTTAAAAAAAAAGGTTTGGTTAGGCATTTAAAAGGTATAAGGGAACAGACGGAATACTAATTTTACATAATTTAGCAAATGACAACTCGATAGTGACAACTCGATACATAGTGCATGTAACCAAATGTAACATGTACCAATTATGATACTGTTAGTGCACCGTCTGAGCCTGGATAAAATTGGAAGATCATTTGTGCTAGTGAATTATAAACTAGAGATATAGGTAATAGAATACATTTGAGAAGCTTTCAAGGTCTAACACTTGCAAAGAAATTTTAAAATGTACCTGCCAGGCTGGGTAGCTACAAAAAAAACGTGACTCGCGGTGTAAGCCCCTTATACTGCAAGGTAAATGCTCTTTAAAACTAGTGGTAGACAGAAAAGATGTAATACCTTATTCCATGCTCCTGCAGTCCTCCACCTGCTGTGAAGCCACTTTCTTTTGCTGCTCCACCAAATGCTCTCTGATGTTGTTGCATGCAACAACATCAGGCCTATCCTGAATTTAGAGCGCTGGAGAGAAGAGATGAGTGCTGGCTGGAACAAGGTAAGTATTACAGCTTATTCCTTTACCCCTAGATGCATTATGCATTAAAAAATGTGAACAAAAGGCTCTTCAAGGGTGTTTCCTTTACATGTTCAGGATTTAAGTTTTTAAAGTGGAAACCCCAAACCTGATAATATCAAGCAACACTGTCAGCCTGTTACATGCACTCCTTCAGTTGGCTGTTGGGTTGTAGATTAGAGAAATTACGGGCTTAGCGGTTGGGGGGTTAATAAAGTCTGAGCTGTGTAACTTCTCTATCTGCTTTCTGTATTAATATTATATATTAAAACATATAGATATGTTCAGTTTTGTTCAATTGGTGGCTGCACATAAGCTCTTAGTCTGGTCTTTTTACTACAACAGGCTTGATTTCCGATTGAAAAGAGTGTTTTTTAAAGAAGGTCATTGGTTTTGGCTTTTTGCATAAAAATATATAGTGACACCTCTGTTTTCACCGTACACAAGGATAACCAAGATGGTCCATGCCAAAGAGCATTCATAGTAACACTGCTGCATTACAAAGTCACCAATTTAATTTAGTTTTAGATGGATCACTTCCGAACCCTTACATATATAATAGAAATCAGGTAAATATATTGGGCCTGATTTTTTTAAAGCTCTCCAAGACTGGTGAAGATAGACTATCATGGTGAACCTCGTGACCCAGCTAAGCTAGATTTTTTTAATCATTTGCTATTATTTGGGAAATGTTTTCAATCTTGGACTAGATCCATTTAAGGTTTGCTAAATTACCCAGGTTCACCTATGATGGTCTATTTTACCCAGTCTTGGAAAGCTTTGATAATGGCCCAGTGCCTAAATATATAATGTGACATGTGATGTAATGAAAGTGACATGCTTAATGAAGACATCATAGTGCTTGGCACTCTGGTCTTGCATGGCTAGGGTCCTGTTTTATTATTTGTGAAACTGCTTTTATGGAGCTTTTTGTGTCAGCTTTTTTCAGAGCCTAAAAAGCATACTATTAGATAAACTGACAGTTACTCATTTGATTAGCATTTTTTTTACCTTAGAATTCAGAGAAAAAAAAAGCACATGAAATTGAAGATTTGCCTTCATTGAATGTTTGATGACTGTCACATTCACTATTCTGTAATAGCCAATGCCTGGGCTTTTTGAAAAAAAAAAACAGGGTTAGGTGCAGAGCTAGCAATGCAGCTAGAAATGCCCAGTACCATAACTATTGTCTAGCCCAATAGCTATAATATTAGTATAATAAAAAGCTAATATTTGAGTTGTTCATCCTTTGTTACCAGCGTATACGGGAACAAAAATTTAGAACTACTAATAATACTAATACACTGCACATCAAAGTCACATACTATAATATTTAGTTGAACCACCTTTACCTTTGATTATGGCACAAATTGTATTGGTATTGTTATTAAAAACATATGCACAATATTTATTTCCATCCAGAGTTGCATTCATTTTTTCCGCCAGGACCATGTATTGATGATGGTAGAGTCTTACAGCTGTAAAAGGTCTTGCCCAGCATATCGCAAAGATTTTTAATGGGGTACAATCTGGACACTGTCATGGCTAATCCTTGTGTGCAAATTATATTTCTTGCGCCTTAAGTCACTGCTTCACAATAAGAGCTCAAGGAATCCTGGCATTGTCATCTTGGAATATGCCGTGCCATCAAGGAAGAAAAAATGAATTTATAGGAAATCCTGGTAAATCAGTTGACAGCTGACCTTATGTTTTGCCACATAATGTTGCTTAACTTAGACCTAATTAACTGAATCAGGCTTGGGTTTTATTGACCAGGCAGTGTATATTCTTCAATCATGGCATGGTTGCATATTTAACTTCTACATTTTCCACCAAGGTTCTAGTACTGTACGTGCAGTTAAATTGTTTGTACAGTTGCTTTCTTAGTAGGTGCACCTTTGTTCTACCTAACTCTATTCAGTATCTCTAAAAATCCGGACTTGGCTATAATATTTATGTGAGGCTAGAATACAATCAGATTGCAAAATACATAATATCAGAAAATAAAATGGTGGATAGTAAAGAAACATATCTGGAATCTATAAATGGTTAAAGCCATTTAATGTTTTTACAATATGGATTAAATAAACAATGTTAAGCATTTGGCTAATTAAATGGTCTTACGTTTATGTATCTACTCAATATCTAATGTGACCATCCCACACACTTTGAAAACCAAGCAGTCTGTCATTGTGTGTTTTAAACATTTTATTAGGCAAGCATGTTTTGCTATTATCTAATGTTTTGATTAATACACCACTCTATGTAACCTTTTGAACCTGTTCCATTAAGCTTTGAGAAATAATTACTGGCTACATGTGGAAGGCTTATACAGGCTGGCTCTGTAGTTCCCCTCTGCTCCTCAGCATGATGCCTTAACAACTGATGCAGGACCAAGCTCTCAAAAAGTCATAGCTGTGATATTGGCTGCATTTGTAGCTGAAACCACAGAGTTCCCATATTTTTCTTTTTTGTAGTAAAAATAATAGTGAGTTTAAATATGAAGAAAATACTTGAAATGTCGTTCTTTAATCACTTTTATAATTAAAATCCAAGGGATTAGTGCTGTGTTTTACAAGCCAAAAACATGTGACATTCTTTTTTTTTTCTGGATGGCCCAGTACAGGGATTAGGAAACTGTTGTGTAGATTTTGAATACACTTCTTAAGTTATTTGAAGTTCTATGCATAATGATATCTCTAAGGTATATGAAAAACTTAATTTGCAAACTAACTATGTCACTTTTTTAAAGTATAGCTGTACTTTAAAAAAAAAAAAACTTTGCAGCCCACCCTATACCTAAAATATCAGACATCAGAGACTGCACAAACCTGCTTGCTGTGGCTGGGTGCTTATGCTGTAGTGTGCAGTTTAGCAGAACTCCAGCTAAATACAAGTTAAAAGAAATTGCCAATTCAACTGTAAAATAACAAAACAAGGTATTGGTACAATATTCAGCTTCAGTCAACCGACTTCTAGATGTCCTCAGTCTGATGGTAGCGTCATTTAACCTATTTTCTCTGAGCTCAGTGGCATTTTTTAGTCAATGATGACTTTTAAAGGCTGCTTCATCCATAACAAACCATTTCTATGCATGGCTTGTGAATTCCTTACATTTTAACCAGATCAGGCATGCAGTCTGGGTGACCAAGAAAGCAAATACCATAGTAGACCACATTCCTTCCCTCAATATTGGGTGGTCCCAGTGTTGAGGGGCAAAGCCTCTTCCTCATATCTGGTCTACCGAAAAATAGAGATGGCTGTTTATAGTATAGAATTTTAAAATCAGAATAAATCAGAATAAATAAGTATATAAGTACTCTTGCCCTCTCTTGCCACATCCCAGACCTGGTCAATGGCAGAGAGATATCTGTAACCTTGACCACAACCTTTTCCCTGCTCCTTCTCCTTGATCTTTCCTCTGCTTTTGACACTGTTGATCACCCCCTTCTAATACAAATCATGCGCTCCATTTGTATCAGTGGCACTGCTCTCTTATGGTTTGCTTCCTATATGTCTGCCTTTCAAGTTTCTTTCAATGGTAACTCCTCCTCACCCACTCTCCTCCCTGTTGATGTTCCCCAAGGGTCAGTCCTTGGACCGGTCCTCTTCTCTCTGTACACCTCCTCTCTCGGTAGTCTCTTATCTTCCTTTGGCTTACAGTACCATCTCTATGCTGATGACACTCAAATTTATCTGTCCACCCCTGACCTGTCTCCCTCAGTCCTGGATAAGGTTCATGCTGCCTGTCAGCTATCTCATCATGGATGTGTGACTGATTTTTGAAACTTAACCTGGATAAAACCAAAGTCATCATCATCCCCACCTCAAATTCCAAATCTCCCCCTGACATATTTCTAACTGTTAACAACACTAAGATCCATAATGTGTGAGTTGAGTTGTCAATGATTATATGTGTAATGTTAGGTCCTTGGTCTTATGAAATGCTCAGCACATTGAAGACTTTGGTGAGTTCAGAGAAAAAGCAGAGTAAAGCCAGATTGTACAAAAGTTATAAAGTGAGAATATGAATTCTGTGTGCTTGTATTTTTACAGTATTTTGGAGGGTGGTAGAAGTAAACGAAACAACAATCCATAAGCAGTACTTCTTTCACATATTTTCTGGAACTGGAAGTGTTTAAAAGGGTGCAAAACTTTGAATGTGGTTGGGAAGTGTCTACCGGACTGAAATAGTGTAACCCATGGTACAGTCATTTTCTACAATAAAATGTTGAATTTAATTATTTTCTTACCTCACATGTTAAAATTGTAATGAAATCATATACAGTATAAATGTGATTTACCTTGAAAAAGTTTTTAAAGATTACCTGCATACTTTACTATAAAAACAAGAAAATATCTGCTTGAGAAGGCACTAGGGTAAGAATGGAAGCGTAGTCACTACCCCATAAATATTTGATGTCTGTGAGTTGAGTCTGTTTCCTGTAGATATTTTACTTCCCTACTTTTAAACAATAACATATATTTTAATGCTGCAGTTGTAGTGACAGCCTAGTCTGAAACAAAAAGTTAATTAATACAACTTTTACCATGATGTTCTTTGGTAGAAGTATTCTGAGCTCAAAAGCATTCTGGGAACTCTTTAGGATCTTCAGAGATGTAATATCATAGATCCTGGCAGAGCCTTTGTAAGGTTTTTGTCAGGGCCTTCTATGAATTTTTGAGCTTGAAGATATTTTTGAGAACTTTATTTGATCATCATTGTAAGTTGCTTAAGGCCTAGTGTGTGGTCTGCTCTGTTTATCTTCTTGATTAAAAAAAGGGAGCACACTGTGCACTGCCTAAGGCAGGTTCCTTGGCTAACTGAGCAGCGGTCAACAGCAAGCTAGAATTTAGATTTTTAGACAGATTATGTAGTCCCTGAAGAAGTATTACTTTTTTTTAAGAGCTCTGGTATGCAAGACATACTTTTATGTTTGAGTAAGAATACATAGTTATATCTAAAGTTTGATATACAGTATAGAAGCAAGTTACTTTATTTGCCAAAAATGTCACGTTCCTAAAATAAAAACATTTTCACCCCCTGGGCAAACAATGAAATAAATAAAAAACAAAAATAGTCCAGAAATGGTACATGCTTCTTTAGGGCACAGCAAGGGTTCCATTTATACATTTTTGTGTGAAGATTCGACTGTGTTTCTATCTTTTTTTGTTGGGTTTGGTTCCTTTTCTTTGTCATATTCATTTTTCCCTATTCCCTCCACTTTTTCATTTTTTCCCTCCAAAACCGCCTGTCAAATCTCCTAAAATCAGATTCACAGAGGCTTTTTAGTCCTTTATTACAAATGCTTGTAAAGGCATTTGCAAATGTTTGTGCAGCTATTTATGGGAATGTATGTATCTTTCCTTTGATCTCATGGTATACTGGCTAGCAAGCAGGAGAGAGGAAAGGAGGACCTTTGCGAGCAGTGGGTCACTCTAGTTGGTGCCTCCAAAGGGCTGAGAATTTTTCCCTCTGCTCCATGTGACAGTATTGGGCCAAGCACCAGCATTTTCACAAGAAGAGAGGAAGAAAAGGAAGATGAGTGTGTCCTTTTGGGTTGGTTTTAAAGAGTTTGTTTATAACAAGAAATTGTGAAGTGTCCTTCATTTGTTAAATACAATTCCAGATAAAAAATCCTTGGAACATCTGAACGTCTTCTCCTGTTCTTGACTGTACTTTTTAGGTAGAGTTAATTGGAATATTTGTGTAAAGCAAATAAGGCAAAATTACAGTACAAAGTGAAAGTTGTTTTGGAAACCTTTCTCTTTTATTTCTCTACAATTCTAACCAGTATTATCAAGTTAATAGAGTTAAGAAATAGTGCAAACTAGAGCAGCGTGTGTGTTTTAATTGATCTGTCAATATTCAAACTTCCATTTCATATCTTTGTCAGTAAGATATCTATATCTAAGGATTAATGTTAACTGTGCCATCCTGATGTCTAAAAAGCATTCAGTCTAGAGTTTGGCTGCCTGAGATGTTCAGAAGAAGCTTGTAGCTTCCCTCCTCCCTTGCTCATTTCCTCTTCAAATATTTGCTCAGCCATTGATCATTTCTTCTGCCTGGTTCTGTTTTACATGAGATGGGTTTGTTGTTGCATGACAGGGACATGGAAGTTCTTCTTAACCCTCTCTGTTCAGTTTTAGGCGCTGAACTTTTTTCTCTGGTATAATATATATCAAAATGTTTGCAATACATATTTTAAAATGCTTATTGATACCAGGACCCCCCTCATTCTATATTGAGATTCCTGTTTCTTTTTTTATAGGTATATATATATTTTTGGGACCAATCTGGTGAAAACCAATAAACCACGCTCCTCCCTCCAAACGGTCACTTTTACCCCCTTCTCTCCTACCCTTCCTCTTCCGCTCTTCCTGTGTCTTCACCCTCTCCACCCTTGATTTCTCCTTTTTCGCTCTCTCCATTTTTCTTTCCTCTTTATTTCTCATTCTTTACATTTATTAATATATTTACAACTCACTGGTCTTTCTAATGCTGCTGCCCGAGCCGTAAATATTTTAGTGGTTCCCCAAGTCCTAAGAAACTGTTTCAAATGTTCCTCAAGCATAAACAAATAGAGAAAGGCTGGTATAACATGTCATACAATGTGGCAAAGTACACAGAATTTTTATAGCCATTTCTGTACAAGTTTTCCTGGTTTTCTACCTGATTGCATTGTACAACTGTGTGGTCACCACCTTACCAGGCCACATCCCATCCCCAAAACACACACACCTTACTTATTGTTAGTCCTTGGTCTCTTATTGCATTGTAAAGGGCTGAAAGTCAACAACTTTAGTAAATGCTTTTAGATGTAAGTTAGTTAATGATCCTTTTCAGCAATCTGGATATCCATATTCAAACCTTCCCCCTGCATGACCTCCTCCAAATCCATATTTTTCTGAGTGCTTAGAAATGGGGGTCACATACAACTCCCCATAGTTGACAACAAGCTGCAGCAATTACAGCAACAATTAAATGCTTTGCAGACCTTATTCCATACTGGTTTTCATAGACATTTGACCAATTTCAAAATATTCAATTTTGTGCTTATTTAAAGAAATGTTTTTTTCCAAAATGGTATGGGACATTTATTGTGACTGTTTTTCAGATTGTATCATATTTACATACACATCTGTATATATTAATCTGTGCAATCTAGAAAACTGAATATACCACTATATATACTGCTATGAGTATGGACTTTCAGATGTTGTGACTTTTTAAAGAGGATTTAATGAAGGCATCATTTAGGAAGCTGGAGTGTGACAATCCTCATATTGCTTCATTTACATATCAGTGCATGTGGAATGTACAGTAGCTAAACATCCAAGTAATTCATTGAATAGACCCTCATTATGCAGCTGGCAACATCCTTTAACTCAAAAAGAGACATCATCCCTTCCAGCAAATTCCTGAGAGCTTCTCTTCCTTTCAGCTAGTCTGCCTTGCCAAATGTGAGCTGGCTTCCTCTCAAAGAGGTCTCCAGTATATCTATGCCCACTTCC
This sequence comes from Pyxicephalus adspersus, assembly GCF_032062135.1. Lineage (NCBI taxonomy): Eukaryota > Metazoa > Chordata > Amphibia > Anura > Pyxicephalidae > Pyxicephalus > Pyxicephalus adspersus. Next base: position 56,885,529 of record NC_092864.1, read on the forward strand.
TTCATGTAATTACTATGTTATTCAATTTATATTCAAGGATCTTGGGAAATCCCATTAGAGGGATTCAATTACATTTCGCTCAACAACAGCAATAATATTCCTAGATGATATGGATAACTGTTCATAATATATTGTTATATGTGTAGCATTAAAGTGTACCTAGTACCACATTGTTCCTTTTTTTTGCTTTTTGCTACATTTTCCCTGTTTCATGTTTCTCCTTTCAGTGTGCTGCATTGGCTATAATTACTGAGGTTATCTGTGTCCCATTTGTATACATTATGGCAAAAACGTAGGTTATAACTTGTAGTACATCTTTTTCTGTCCCAGAATTTCATGAATAATATTATAAATATTAATGTATATATGCAATATTGAGGACATTGGAGTAACTGCTTCACCACCAACTTAAAAAAATTTAATGAGCTTTTTCTTACAGTGAATGTCATTTCAACCAAGCAAGCCCATTTGTTCATTTATCCCCTTCATATAGCTGTTCAATGTTACTGTTTTGGCTTTTTTATGGCTGTGCTAAGTCGGACTTTGTTTTTTTACATTGTAAACCCTAATAAAAAATTACTTTAAAGGAATTCCTGAAATGTTTGATGACATAATCAAAATAGGTCATAGATTAGTAATACAGATATACTACCTAAAAGATTTGCTGATAAGATAAGAGGAAATCCTGGCAAATGGATAAAATTCAAAAGATTACAAATTCTGTCAGGTTATTATTGTTCTCTTATAAGGAGATTCCCCAATAAGGAGAGTTTCAAAAAGAAAAGAAAGTCCTACCTTTGACATATGTCACTAAAACTGGTTGAACAGGTCCATGGGGGACTTCACCATTTCTCTTCTGATGACCCAAAAATCTATATACCTTTAGTATATATAACATATATGGGTCTTTGAAGGCATTATTACAAACAATGAATCTTTTCTGTGATACCATTTACATATGTAAAAACCCTGCCTGGGATGATATGAGCTACCACAGCCACCTACCATGGATTTCTGGTCACCATAAATTGACTACCTGAACCAAAGATTGTTCAACGATTCTGAGTAAATAATAAATGACCTGCCTTTCCAATACCCCAACAACTCATTGGCCACTATGTCTACCACACAAAAGTTTAAAATCCATAGAAGTAGGGTAGGTTTGAAGGAAGTTCATTAGTTGTTTTTAAATTTTGACCATTGTTTTAGCCATGCCAGAAGATGCTATAAGACGTCTAAGGAATAAAAGGTTCTAAGATAAAGACTTTCATTTTCTTTTTTTTTTTTCCATCCATTTATCCAGGACTGCTTGTCCCTCCCAAAACCCTGTAACATTTACAGTTCAAGACCTCTGTATGTTTTTCAGTAATAAATATATAAAAAGCCAGATAATAGTTTGTTTTTTTAATATTTTGGTATTATTGTTATCATTCTTACTATGAGCATTTTGTATAACGAGGCAAAATGTATTATTCAGTAAAAATAAGGTATAGGAATAGCTAATGGCTAGTTTGCATTGTGTTTGAGGATGCCCTTTATGGTACTGAAAATCATCCTGTGTGTATTGTGGATAACTCTGCTTACTGCAGACTGTGCAATCTGAATCAACACTACACCCATAGGCAACAACTAGAAATCAATATGGGTTCCTGAAACTGAATTTTAAACTTCAGTACAGACACTTCTGAAGATCGCATTTAAGACAAATTCCAGGAGCAACTTCTATGTAACTTTAGTAGAGAGTTATTAGCTGCCGGGTGTTCTCCTTGAAACTTCTGGTTTAGATTAGGGATGAAAAAAATATTCTGGTAAATGAAGCATGTTAATATTTTATGAACAATCTCTTTTTTTAATCAGTAATCTGGAATTGCTATGAAATACTACTCTGCTGGTGTCCAACGTTTTTTAAGTGAAATCAAATCAACCAAAAACTTTTTTAGTTTGTTTGTTTTGATCAATGACAAGATGAAAACATCATTTTTTTTTTAATTCACGCTCTATATATCAGATTGATATGTTGGTGCTATTTTGGGGTTCATGACTATTTTTATGGTTATTGTTAATGTTAGTAATAAAAGGCTGTGATAATCCTCAGGTTTTGGAAAACAAAGACTCAGTCCATTGATCTTGAATAGAAATGTAAACTTATAGCAGCTTTCATGGTTCAGATATTATTTGGGTCCTCCTGAAGATTGCTTCCGCAGTTATTTTTTTAGTGTTTCAGGGAGCTCTCTTTAATCAGCAGCACAAAAAAGTGAAAATATTTTGTTTAGTACTTTTTGGAGGGGGTAAGCTTAGCAGTAATAAAACAGGGCTACCTCTGAATTACCCATGTCATAACCTTAGCTCTTTATTGGCACTTCCAAATACCTCACTAAAATTAGGTGTGATAAAAAACAACATTATTGATTCATCTTTGCTGCAATGAGTTGAATCTTCAAGACACAAATTTAGTTTCTTTATTTAAGTAATACTGGCTAAAAATAATAATTTTCATTATTATTCTTTACCCTTCAGCACTGTCTTTATATTTGTCCAATGCTGTTTGTTTGTTTTTTTGAATAACCAACAGCCAACATTCAACTATTCGACCCTATTCTTGTGTTGTTGGCATACATACCCTGGGTGTACGTTATCACACATCCTGTGCTCACAGTACTTCTAGACTTCACAGTGCTAACAATTCTGTACCTAAACTTGATTGGTATCACTCTCGCACAGCCTGTACAACAGAGCGTAAGGCAGCACAAGGACCCATTCAGGTGGCATGGTATTATGAGGAGTAAGCACAGTGACAAAGAGATGACCAGTCACTGTCCACAAACAGGGTGCAGAATAGCATTGTAAGTCACGTGAAATTGCAGCAAAGAAAGATGGCATTTCCTTCCATCCCTGAACTGGATAAACATAAAAAAGTAATTTAAAAGGTAAAAAAGATAATTTATATATTTTTTAGGTAAGCAAAAGGTCAGCTAAATTTCATCTAGTGTCTTCCATCCTTAAGTTTTTGGTTTGGTGGAAGGTGGGGCTACCTCAAATGTCACTTGAAAATCACTTTGAAAGTTGTTTAAATGCAGTCTTGTAAATATTTTACATTTCTAAAAGACCAGGCTTACTAAAGACAATGATACAAGAATAGGATTGGCTGCTAAAGTGAGGCCATTGCAAAGGATGACTTGCTTCTGGTAATATAAAAGAAATCAGGATGCAATAGCCTTCAAATATGGTATATAATTACCTGTGAGAGTTATTGCCAGCACTTAGGCTAGTGAAATTGCAGTTATTTTTGCTGAGGTGTTAACTGAGGAACAAATGTGAACAAATGAAGATGTTCTAGTATAAAACTAGCATATTGTTGTGACTGTTAATAACTTGGCTCTGTGCTCAGTAAATTGGACTGTGTATCATACATCTCTTCATTTGGCACTGTTCATCTCCAGCTGTTAGGTAAGTTAAGGTGTGACTATCTGTGAGAAGAAGGTGGTAATGGAAATCTTGGAAAATGATAGTAAACTTGAAGCTGCAAAAAGTCCCCTAGGTGCTAGCTAATGATTCTTTATTGTGTGGTCACAAAGCATCATATATAGAGAGATCCCACATGGGGTGCCTGCTTAATCGCTTCTCTGCGTCTAGTCATTGTGGTTCAGTCTTCTCACTTTTCAAGGAGCTGTTGGAAGACTTACTCTGATAGCAATCATTTCAACCCCCTGATATTCTCTAACAAATAAAGCCTATATCTGGTTAAAACTGTATGAATAACATACAATATATCTCCAAGAAAATAGTACACTTGCTGTGTTAAAAGGCTGGAATTTATTTTTCTTGTGCAAAAATGCTGCACATTTGTCTTTGATGTAAATAGCTTTTAGATGAAGCTGGAATTATACTGGTATACAACAGTTTTTAACTGTTGATATTATGTTAAAATAAAATAAACCAGTACTTTGTAGAAAATTATCTAATAAAGCTGCCTGCTCTTACTATTAGTTATATTTGTAAATTAAACATGTCCTTCTGTTCCTTGTAATTGGTCACCATGATATCAGTATAAAAAAGTTTGCCTGGCTGGCGTATTGATGCAGTGACTGCAACACATTTTGTTTTATTGACCTTGAACAAGTGTGCAGATCAGAAAATTTAATTTGTCTGGAGTGACTGCATGTTTGATTTTGGTTAGTGACTCAGGACAAATAGTACACCACCAGGCAAATACACTTTAGAAGGAAGTAGTCTATGTCAATCTGCTTATTCCTCACACCATAGTTTTTCTTTGGGTCTTTCTCATTTGGGGTATTCAGAGGAGAAGGAATGAGCACATTCAGGTGCTAATATTTAAAATGGTTGGATTATGAAATGGATGTCGTTGGTAATATTGGACTATAACGCTTTCCTTCAATATTTGCTACTTTTATTCTATAAAAGAAGAATTTTATATATATTTCTAGCTGGAATATTTTTTTTAATTTTGCATCAAGCAGAAAAGCTTTTTTACCTCATAACAAAAAGGGAAATCTAAAATCTTACTAATGTCATGAACGAAGTCTGTCTTCTAATAGAAATGCCTGTTCTGATAACAGCTCTCTAAATGGGAATAACTTTTATCTTGGAGCTGTTCCATCTCACCCCTTGTTTTGTCTCTAGGACTTGTTTTGTCCCCCAACAGGACGCATTCTAGAAATTCCCTTTATTCTTTATCCAAAAAATGTATACTATACACTTGAATGTGAGTTTTAAGATGGTCCAACTTGTGTTTTGATGTTGAGGGCCACAAGCATAGATCCATAGACCGTAACACAAACTTTTGCTTTCATGCTCTAACCTAAACTAGATAAATGCAAACTGGATGACATTTTCGTATAGATGACTTTATTTTTCCCAATGACTTTATCAAGTATTTTAGTTCTGTTCTTTACTAAAACCTATTCAGCTAGAATGGTAAAAAAAGTAATACAAATGTCAATTACCCAGTTGTACTGTACCAATGGCATCATCTATGATATGGGCAAATTGACTGCAGACAAAGAATAAAAACACCTTTGTTTTAAGTATTTGTTATTGTTCTGTATAACATGTTTGTACTTTGGCTATTAAAAGCCAAACATGTTACCAGTAATAATCAGTGGGTGCTTGGATGTTTGATGGAGGATTGTGAAAATAGCTTTTGGATTGAAGTTTGCTGTGCTAGAAGAAATAGTAATTTTAGGCAGATCCATGGCAAGATGATCTGTCCTAGAATCCAGGATATATGTACCGTATGTAGGTAGACTTTTTTGTTTGGTTTTGGTTGGCATAGCTTGCCCGATGTTACAGTTCATAGTCTTCTGATGCAGTGCACGTCTCACAGTTTAGTACATCCCTGAGCTCGGTGCAATCGTTCAAGTGTTTGGATTTCTTTCTAGCAACTCAGCAACATAATTTCATCTGAAACAGATATATTTTGTTCTGTTCTGAGAATATGATTATGATGAGGAAATGCAGAGCCAAGACATCTGCTCTTTCCTTACAGAGGGAAAACTGTGAGATGTGAGTGGTAATTAAGAGAGGTTTGTTTCAGCTTCTTCCATTGAAACTTCAAATATTATGCAAATAGTGGGTTACAAACTGCCCCTGCTGTAACATTAACATACTTGTCAACCAAAAATACTTTGCTCTTATTAACCCTAACGTTCTCAAATCCTTCTCTAAAATAAATATTGTATTTGTAATGCCCCAGTTTACAAGTAATTTGATAAAAATCAATAAGTGGTAGATGCAAGGGAGATGTACCAGGGTGTCCAAAGCCTTTTTACCATGTTGCATTAAATTTTGCACTGTTTTAGCCAGTAATAATATTCAAGCTGAATTAAGTTATGCAGTATTTTAATAATAGGCTTATATGTAAGGGTTTGAGTTTCACCTTGTGTAGTGTGTCATTATTGGGTCATGTAAAGTATTTAAGGGGCATATATTGTTTGTACAGATTCCCTCTCCTGGCTTTTCTTATGTGGCCCTGAAGTGTTCCCCTTCTATTTAATATTCCAATTATTCTGACTTGGTGATTGTAAAAAACCTTCATTGCTCAACTACATCATGAATATTTTGGATGATATGACAAGAGATACTTTTTATATTGTAGACTGTACTGTATTTGGTGTTTCTCCTGAGTAAGCTATTAATGTCTTCCATTATTTTTGTGTCATGTAGGAAGCACCAACCCATTACTGAGCTTTCTATGGAAAAATAAGTTCATATGGTGACAATAAGTAATTGTGCTGTGTGCATTGCTTTGCAGGAAGCCCTAATCATGGCTAGCATGGATCATCCCCACCTGGTTCGTTTGCTTGGAGTCAGTCTGAGTCCTACCATTCAGTTGGTTACCCAGCTGATGCCTCACGGATGTCTTCTGGACTATGTGCATGAACACAAAGATAATATTGGCTCTCAGCTGCTTCTCAACTGGTGTGTCCAGATAGCAAAGGTAAGCAGCAAGTATTACACAAAGTCCTACATGACAATGCAATAAGACCAGACCTACTAAAGGTAACACATCCACATTCACATGAGATACAATTCCGAGGGCTATTTTGTAAAGGAGGGTGAATACCACTATCCAAATAGGTTCCATTATTTTTAGTCTGCTGGGCTACTTTTTATTTTATTCAGCAATATGTCCACTGTGAAAACATATTGCTGCCTCATAAATGTATTTGTATGTGAGTTATCAGCTAAAAGTACAGAATATCTAAATATAAAGCCTTTTTTGTGGATACTGTAAAGTAGGGCAAAATCTTACTCAACTTTTTGTTTCTCATCCGTGTCTAATTGGGGGATTTATCCTTTGCTCCTGTCTAGTAGATTCAGTTCAGAAGTAAGGGAAATCCTCCAAAATGAAGATTTTTAGTTGTTAAATTATAGGGAACATCAAAAAGTGGTAATTGTAAAAAAAACAATTACCCTTAAAAATGTACTTTTTTTGTCTTGCTGAAAAATAGCCGTGTACTTCCTGTTATGTAAGAGTGCCTAGGCACCCCTAGACCTACAGACTTATAGTATGTATTTGAAGTATGTGATCTAAGGAACCACTGCCATTTATGAGATTCGGTGATATCACTTTTGTTCTCACCCAGACGGTTGTCCACAAACAGATAAACAATGCAGATACAGGCATTGTAAGCAGTGATTGTAGAACACAATCATTTTTCTTAGCTATGCGTTTGGTGAACATTCTTTGAAGTTTACCAATCCCACCTAAAGATGAACCCAATCAATAGACCTTAAAACGGGCTCCAATGGGAGCCCGTCACTAGAATAATTAGCAGAGAAATGAAATGAAAATGATGCCTGTGTGCATTACCTGCCAGCTGATAGCCAGTTGCCCTCACCATACAGGTGCCCAGTCACTGGATAAACAACTGACTGCGAACATGGCACTTTGAAATTTGCCACTTGCAATTTAGTTCATAAACCTGTGAGCAGCCAACACCTAAAGTTTCCAGCATTCTCAAGTTCTAGTGAACTCAAACCTCATCCCCAATAGAACCTCAATAGAGTGAGAACATCATAGTGAATAGTCCTTTGCTTTCCTTCTACATTTTTGGTTCAGTTCCTCTAACTCTTCATCACCCAATACTAAAAAATATAAATAATTATTTTTGCTTAAGAAAATTTTAGGTGATAATAAGAAATTGTGGTTCTGTTTTTAACTTGTAATGTGGTGGTTATATGAATACTATTCACACATGCTCTTACCCAGTAATAACCTAACCTTTGGACCTGGCTTTAATAATGAACAGTAGGATTCACCAAGACTTGCCAAGATATTTCTCATAGAAATGAGGATTACGTGCACATTATAGAGAAAATGGTGCTAAAGTTTCCATTTTAATTACAGTATAATGCCTGCTAGATAGAGACCCATCTGTTGTCAGATAAGAGTTTGACAGCTGTGGCTGCAGCTCATGGAATAGAGCACAAGTCAGGTTGAAGAGCTTGAGGTAAGGATTGAATAAACTTTCCTTTTCTCATTACCCTGCCGTAAAAGCTACAAGCTGGGACTTGTTTACAAGATCAGATCAAATGCAAACAGTGTGACATCTCTGTTTTGTGTGGGATCGGGGAGTCCAGCCCCCACGGTGAAATCCCGGTGTGCCAAAGCCTGTTTCCTGAGAAACCAAAGCTGTGTCTTGGGAAGGCAGCAGGGAAAATACTTTGCGATTCTCAGTGGCGCTTGTAATAAAACAGTATGTGAGCTAATTAAATATTGATTTTCGAAAGCTACTTATCCAACAACTGCAGTATACACACAATAAATCTAATTCTGCTGTGCTTAACACAAAGTATTTAGACTCTTGTTCTGTGCTAAATTAACCGTGTTAACTCTTAACATAACCAAAGGAACATGCAATCTGCAAAGCTAAAAACTTTTTTTTTCAGATGAAAGCATGGGTAAAAAATCTCCCGGGAAAACCTTTGTTTTTGAAAAATTCCTATACAGAGCTGTATATTTAGTTATTTTTAAGCTGATTTGGCTAGTGCATATAAACATTAATTAATGCTTTCTTATATTGAAATTGCCATTATTCCCTGCACCCTAGCTGAAGCCAATCTGAGATGAGTTTTTTTGTGATGAATGATGGGGCACAGCAGCATGAAATTTTAAAATGGGATGTTTTCTATTCTCTTATTTGGGAGGGCAGGCTTTGGCAGGTGTTCTTTTAGTAAGTTAAACTTAACTACAGCTGTAGCCCCGCAAGGCAGTGGGTGGTGCCTGAGTAGTCAGTTGTTTGATTTCAAAATTGTTGCATAGGTTACAGTAACTCTGTTACTGTAATAGCAATATTCAAGTAATATCTTTCAGAAATGTGGATAATTGTAGTAGATCTTAGTAGGGGATTTGCATTTGGGACAGAAACATTAAAAAATGTGTCACTGGTGTGCTGGAACTTCCAATGTAGCAGCAAGCCAAAGATTTTTGCTTATTGATTAGGTGCTCTTTAAATAGGAGTATTTATTTGAAATATTTTCTTTATTCTGTATGAATATGTAATAGGAGGTATACTGCTACTTTTCCTGTCCTAAAATCTTGTTATCTTTAATTCCTGCCCTATATGAGTTCCCAAAAAAATCAGGCCCTACCTACCGTGGAATATATGGTTTTGAAGAGCTACACCTTCTCGTCCTAATGTAAAATTATTGCTAAGTCAATAGTCACTATAGAACAAAGAAGTATGCTCTTTTTAAATGAATAATTTTAGAATTGCTGGCTGATAAGTATTTGTTCTTTTATGAGCATAACATTCTGCCCAGTGTGCACTAGCCAACAGCATTCATTGCACCATGTGGATTTTGCTACCACAATCCACAGTTGATACAAGAGTGTTTTGAGGATGAACACTTCCCGTTGTGCCCAGGATTAAAATGTAGTCCCTGTTAGGGCAGTTGTCATTATATTAAGTAAACAGCAGGAAGACATTGAGGATACCATTATTTGTCCCTTCTACTGCTTCCCCCACAGGTTATGCTAGGTTAATTAGTACTGTAAGTAGAACCATGTCAAAAGGTTTTCTCTCTCATGTTTATCATTTTGATAAATAATTACTATTTCAGACTCCAGGTCTTTAATTGCCAGCTATCCTTGACTTGTAGAGATATTTCTACACAATTATGAATTCTAACCTGGTATTATCTCTTTGCATAGTTACGTTTTTTCCTTGCATTAGATTATTCAGCTTTGCCCTAGCCATACTATATTCTTGCCAAGTCAAATAACTCTTGCCCTCAGACACTCCAACACCTCCCTCAGTGGATTAAGTTTTGCAAGTCTTCCTTCCTCTTCACCTGCTTTTTATTAGTTCATTATAGAGATATCTCAAATGTTTTGAGCATTTCTCTTATTAGACATACGTTTAAAAAACAGATATAACTGGGATTTAAAGAGATCTGTGCAGTTATGCTGAAATTGTTAACATTTCTGAACATTTTTGGATTTAATAAAGATTATTTTTATTTATTCTCCCTTGGATACCCAAGTCACAGGGGTTCCCTGAGCTTTGGATGACTAGCTTTCTATTTGTTGGTGGATGCATAGTTCTTAAGCCAACACTACTTGGCAGAGCTAGCAGCATGACACCAGAAATTACTTTAAATGCGTAATATTCAGACACTGTAAGGGAAACATTCTTCAAACTTACCACTCATGTAAAGGTCGTTTTGCCCACTGACACCCAATGTGTTGGTTTTACCAGGGGCTCCCCAAGACCTGAAAACTATTTTCTTCTGGGATAATAGGGATGAGAAAGGCTCCTTTAGACTGAACTGACTGAACTGCATCACACTGCAGTGGGTAGGGCATAGCACTTTATACTTGATCTGAATGGGTTGCCAAGCTAGGGATACCTTAACACAAGGCAAAGCATGTCACAATGCAAAGTTAGGATTTTCTGTAGGTTTAATAGGGGCCAGCCCCAAACATGGATGCATTGCTGTACTGAATAAATATGAGTATATCTGAATAAGATCTGTAAAATATTTGTGTTAGGCAATATTTACACAAAACATAGAGGTCATATATGCTCAAATTGTGAGCCAACTACTGCACTCATGTAAGGAAAACCATCTGTTGTCAGCTGAATTGGTCAATAAATGATGGGGCCTGCATGAGAAAAGAATTTTAATAAAGTCTTAAAGAAGCTCCACCTGGCTCCAGGGCCTCCATCAGGGTGGGATTCTGGACCAGGCCCCAATTTAGGAAAAACTAGACTTTTGCAATGCAAGACATTTCTTAACATGAGATAGGGGAGCCAGGATGTTTACACAGAATGGCAGCCCTGCCTGGTTCTGCTATTTCTATTGGAAGCAATTACCATGTTGAATGGATATTTTTCACCTGGGAATGGAACAGATAGGAAATGTATTTTATTGGCAAAAATGTTCCCTATTAGACCAAATTTTCACATTTGCATTTGTTTGTCACATTTATTGCACAGCATCTGAACCTTCTAAAAAAACCTACAGGATCAATGTGACCTTATTTATTAAAGACAGACTAGTGACAGACCAGAAGATAGACATTTGCTAATACTTGGCAACTGTTTTCAATCCTGGACCAGATCCATTTCAGGTTTGCTGGGCCACCCAGGTTCTCCCTTGATAGTCTATCTTCTCCAGTCTTGGAGAGCTTTAATAATTCAGACCCAGGCTCAAAGTTAAGCAAGTGCACATTCGTGCACTATTTTGCTATTTTAGAAAGTTTGCATTAAAAAAAACATAAAACTTTGGTTCTCCAATAAAATGGCCAAACACCCAAGTGGTTTATTTAATTCACTTACTATTTGATTACTATATAGACAATCATCACTGTATGTACAAATTGAAATCTGCAACACACATGTATGCATTACAAGGTGATAAAGGATAAAATAATCATATATATGCAATTTCTGTATATTGGGCAAATATCTATCATTTTAACATATTTATCATTTGCATAAAAAAATTCAATCAGCCAATCCTAATTGACATAACCATTTATGAAGCCTGTCTGTTTTGAAGTACCACAAACCCACATCTGTTGAAATATGTATTGTTGTCTTTGAAATAGGTGATTTCTGATCTTGGGATGTTTTCAGTCCTATAGATTCTACTATCTATCTAATTTTCTCATAGCAAGTTATCCGGCCGTGATGAGGAGTGATTGCTGCTTGGTCTCAGACCAGATTTTCTGACTCAGATGGCAACAGATTAATGGCTGGGTTCGTCTCTTTGCTCCACATTGTGCGGCTCAGAGACTGTCAATGTTATATAACAATGAGTAATTGCTATTTTAACACAGAATCTGGCAACAAGTGAAATGTTTAAACACACAGAGCAGAGTTCTCACTGTGGGGGGTGTGAAAAGGATTCCTTCTAGCCCAGCAAATCACTAGTGTTCATAGAAGCAGTGTTAGGCTCTTTGTTGTTTGGCTGTCCCTACATATTAAAGAAGTGATGACTCATTTGTGTCCCTCACAGTGATATTCCAAAGAAATGACTGTACTTAACATCCCCCAAAAAGAGCTTAGGGATTTTCTCATGCTAAAAAAATCTTTCTATAAATTCAGTAAAACCACTTTTTAGTTACATCATAGCTTCTTTCTAGTTAGCAAAGTACAAAGAGAATATATTTTTGTAGAAATGCAAGATTATCATGTCACAAGACAAATGTTTGTAATCACATCTAGCAGCATCTCTACAGCTGTCCCTCAAAAAAATTAGTGATTTGCCCCTTGGGATCACTACATTGTCAACCTAAATGACCACTGTGGTTGGAAGTAGAGAGGACCCAGCGGGGTGTCTTTAACTCTCCATAGAACAAAACAGTTCTGTCTGTCCAGTGTTCATTTGTCTACAGTCCTTAGAAATATTTTCCAGTCACAATAGTTAAGCAATCCGTATGGGCTTTATGCATACCAACCAATCAACTGAATCCCCAAGTCTGGCTACAAAATTCGTTGCTAACAATGCCTATAGATCTTGGTTGCTTGCATCTTGTTTTTTCATGTAATATACACAATACGAGGGGGTGCTGAAAAGTTCCTGGCTTTGCCCAGAAAGAAGGGAGCCAGAGTTATGAAATAACGCATTTATTCAACATATTCCCACCTGAGACTGATGCACTTGGTACAGTGTAGTTGCAGGTGAGTGGGGGGGGGGGGTACCAATTGGAAAGGCAGGGTGTTTAATTTGGCAGCCACATAGTTGGACCTGTGAAACATCTCAGTGTGAATGTCCTTTGCTGACTTTCCCTGGAGAAACAAAAACTTCATGACGGCTCGTAACTCCAACGACATGAAACTTGCTTGTGCCTCTGCTATCACTGCTTCTCACTAAAGGAAAAAACAGTTTTAAGAGTCGCAAAGTCCTGATATTTGCACAGTTACATACTAAGATATTAGGCTGTCATATTCCCCCATACTCATTTTCTATTTCATCTGGAAGGGGGCATAGGCAGGAACTTCTCAGCACCCCCTCGTATATTGATCACCTATTAAAGGGACTGTATTACAGGCTAATTCGATGAGTGCTTTTATTTTAATAACTAACGTTTAATTATAAATAATCACATTTGTATTACTAAAATAGGTAGAACCCATGGATCTCATTATTTTTAGCTCAATAGAAATACTTATTAGTATCTGCCATTGCTTGTTTTCTTCAGAAAATGCAAAGCTGCCTAGCTGTCTGTGTTTTTTTAAAGTTCCCAAACCTATTTTATATATTAGGCATAACTGATCATAACTACAATCATTTTCTATTAAGGTATGTAATTTCAAGCAGACACAACTCTCAGACTAAAAATAGGGAGGATCGGATCCCCCTGAAACACTTTGACAGTTTTATCGTAAAAGAATTCCCTAGTGGTTGAACTTAATGGACTTATGACTTTTTTCACTCTGACTATGTAAATATGTAAAAATAAACCTAAATTCTATGATCTTTTATGTGGTGCTTTTATTGGTGTTTCTAATTGTTTTCTGTGGCTCTTGATCTAGTTTTAATGAGTAGGGGCTAGACTAACACTGGCAGGCATGATTGAGAAGACTGGTGATACAAGAGTTAACTCATCACTGTACATTTGTGAAGCTATGAATAAAATGTGTCACCAGTGCTTATTAGTGAACTCAATCCTTTATTAGGGCTGTTAAGGCTCACAGTGATATGCTATGTCCTACTAATGAGGGAGATGGCTCCTGTTTATTTCTCTGGGATTCATGCTTAATTATAAAACACACAGGTTGGAAAAACAATTATGCCCTTAGTTAAATAGGCCCCATGGGACTTAGGAGGACAGGGGGAGGTCTGGGTCATTATATAAATGGTTTGTTTGGAAACACACAGGATGGCAGGTCACTTGGTGTTGTGGGTTTAATATCTTCCGATTAACATGATAAAGAAAGGATTTTAGTTTAATTTGTGGTCTTCCTCTTGTTTTTTTCTTTTATCTCAAAATAATTTTATATTAATAGGAAAACAAATAATGACAGTGGATTTCATACTTTTGCTGCTGTTTGTACTGCTGATATTTTGAATCTTTGTTGTTATAAATATACAAAAAGCCAACTTTCTATAGCTACATTGTGGTGCATCAGTGTTTCAGTGTCACATTTAATCAAGAGGAGTTCACTCATATTCTTTTTCTTATCTAGGTAATACCCAAGAGACCACCATGGACAGGGTTATATGTTTGTATTTTCCTTCATTCAGTGTTCATGTAACATGCAGTAATTGAGCAATGACCTGTCAATTCAAGGGTTAGATTAGCAAAACATCAATGCAACCTGCAGACAACACAATTTGACACCCTAAAGCACGCTGAAATCACTTGATGTCTCTGCCAAAAGGCATAATAATAAGACACTTTCTACATAGATTTATATTGGATATTTTGATGGATTAAATCAGTTAGATAGTATGCAGAAAAATGTGTATTGATACTGTTGTAACCAGTTAGGTTCCATCCTTTAATCTGATATATGTGTGTGTGTATTTATCTAGTAGAGAGATTGTGCTTTTGAGCTCCAAGCGTTTCATTGTTAACTCATACCAATGATCGATACTGTAACTTCAAAATATTTAACAAAGCCACTAAAATTTTTAATTTAGTACTTGCAACTTTGTACTTTTAGTGAGACCATAGATGCATCTGTTTAGCTGATACATAACATATTTTTGCTCTCAAGAATCCCCTTAGCAAACTTGCTGCCCGATTTTCAGCTGATTCTTGTTTCTGAAATGCTGGACAGGTAAATAGAAGGTTGAATTTGCCTTGCAGCTCTGTTCAGTCTCATTACAAGCAAGCTCAAGCTGGTTCTGTTCTACAACGTGGCAAATGGTGCCCTGAAGATTGTTTGACTGCAGTGCTACTTGACAATGCAATGTAAAAAGTATACCTATTTCCAGCTTGATAAATTATTTCAGAATTTATATTTCTGCAAAGGTTATATATATTTATATATATATATATATATATATATATATTATGTTGGATAAATTCTTTGGCTAGAAAAAGCCCTTTACAATATTATGGTTATCATTCTTCTCATTATAAAGAAAATATACCTGTATTGCTATGATATACAATATAAGGTTTTCCAGTTGTCAGGGCTGTTTTTGTAAAATGCTAATGCTTTATTTTCAACAAAAATATGAACATTTTGGTGGACTAAATGCCGAGTTATTAAG
>NC_092864.1:56902049-56947841 GCF_032062135.1 Pyxicephalus adspersus
TTCACCTCATTATGTTTTAATGTTCACCAATTTATTGCTCATTTGCAGAGACAAAGTTGTGATTAGGACAACAAAGCTTTCTAGTGACTAGATTGTTGAGAAAAAGGAAAAACTGTACAAGTATACATGCCCTTGCTACTTTTATTATCTGCTATTATGTGTATCATTGATGACATCACTGAGCAGAAGTATACAAAATAAGATGCACTGATTTTCTTTTTTGTGCTGCATATTCTTGCATATTATCCCAGAGTAATCCACCTCACTTGTAGCGGTGTAAAGCAATCCCTTCTTGTGTCTCTTAATCCCGAGGATTGTGTATTAATAGGCAGCACACCTCATTGATTTTTAATTAATTTTTTCAAGAGACAGAGGAGAGCTGCCTTAGTCCACTGACGTCTCACTACTTATTCAGAACCACATCCGTATTGATCGCCTGCCTAAGGAGCAGAAGTAATCCATTTTAAATACACTTCTTTGAAAGAGTACGGGAGCTTGACAATACAGACACGTCTTTTGTAATTACAAGACATCAGGAAGAGGTTATGGCAGAGGAAGGAGTGATTTTAGAAATATTCTGGTAATACAGATCAGAAATTTGCATACTAAATCAGACAGCTGTATTGGCTTTTTAATTTGTCATTATAGCGATTTCTAAACTATACTTCTCTTAATGCTGTATAGATAAAGGGTCAACACACCTAAAATGGTATATCAGTTCGGTAAGATGCCAGTAGGTTGATTCAATTGCCTGCTTCTCATACCTCTATGTAAACTATGAACAAGCACTTAACCAAATGCCCTTAAAACTGTTTTAGAGTCCCTGTATGAAACCCAACTTTTATTGTTGAAGAGGCAGAAGGAGGAATGAAACTGTTCCTGATGCAGAAGAGGGAATCAAAGTCTATATTGTAGACTGGAGTAACAGAAGAGAGATCTTCCCCCATGAAATATATAGAAATATAGGGAGTATTGTAATATAAGGAGGGTGCAGAAATCTACTCATTATGGGAAAAAAAACAAAAAAAAAAACCTGAACAACTTTCTAGCTTCTGTTGTATAGTGGCAACAAAAATGATGACACAATGAAAGAAAAATGTATTATAATATTTCCTTTTATACTACTTATACTCCTACTACTCTTATACAAAATATGAGGACTGTATTTGCTAATTTTCAAATTTATAATTGCCTGACCATTTCTGTTTTAAATACTTTCTAAATCACTGACGCAGAACAAGCAGACAAACTAAAGTGAGATTAAAAAATGAAACTTTTACATCCTTGTTTCTTTAAAAAACAAAATATTTTAAAGGGCAACAAATGAAAACCTTTTTAAATAAGATAAGGTCTTACTTTATTATGATAAGTAATGAAAAAGTTATTGCCTGAAGCAGAATGTAGAAATTCCTTTTCCAAATCAACTGTATATAGATGTTTGGGTGCCACTTGAAAATCATTACTATTCAATAGACACAACCAGAAGTAGGAAGACACCAATAAAATATTTGGCTTTTGATACATCTAAAGTAATTATCTTGATTGGGCAACTATGGGCTTGATTTATTAAAGCTCTCCAAGACTGGAGAAGATAGACTTTTCTGGGAAGATCAGATCATTTCAGCAAACATGGGATGGATTTCTTAAAAATCATTTGCTTTTAGTTGCCAAATGTTCTCTCATGATAGTCTATCTTCTCCAGTTTTGGAGAGCTTTATTAAATCAGGTCCACTATGTACTAATTGTTGTATTGAAACATTTGCAATTACTCCTAAGTCTGGGTGATGCAATTATATTTGCCCATTAACTGACTGTTCCACTTTATGTCATGTCACTGGAAATTTGAGTTTTGGCCTGATTTATAAAGTGAGCTGGAGTCACCAATTCTCCAAACAGACTGTACAGATTATCTTTGTCTTCACTTCTTAACAGTCGGATCTCTAATAATCAATCAAGCTGTCATTGCATGTGATAGATTAAAAGCTAGAATGCAGACGGCTGAAATAATTATCTCCCACAAAACTCCTCATCAAAGGTGGAGATTTCTTATTTGTACAAAATTAAATACGTGCTCCATATTTACATAATTACTTATTAATGGAGCTTACAGCTGTACTGTGATTGGTTGTAAAATTACAGAAATTCAGCTTATACATTTTTGGTTTTAGGATTTGTGAGACTTTGGTAGTTGATATGGTCTCGTTAAATAATCTATTATAATCTAATCTATTATAATTATAATAATCCAAGTAATAGTAAAGACATGTATGTATTTTTAAATGCTCTCTACCTGGAATGAAGTTTCAAACCAGTCTTGTTGGTCATAGTGTGGTCAAATTCTCATTTCTGTCTCGTTTTACTGTTCATATCCAAATTATTGAACTACTTTTTATGTTCTGGAGATGAGCCAGTTTCAGTGGGAATATTTTGTTTCTCATTTGTCCAAGCCAATTGTACATTGACTTATCAAGGAAGAAAGAGTTTTTATTTGGTAGCCTACTATATTAACTATGAGTTTTCTTTTACTGGGTAAAAAATAAACATTAGAGTGTATAAGAGTTGCTTTGTAAGCATAGTTTATGGTTCCCTAATCCAATCCTCAAGAGCCAATTGCTGTGATCTTAAAAAACTATTTGCAAATTTGTATATTATATTGAATTTTCCCTTTTAAAAAATTAACTTTCTTCCCCCAAGTAGTGAGGTAAAAACCATGAGCTGGGTCAAAAATGCCCTCCTTTGTTTAGATATCCTCTAGTTTCTCTTCCGGTGCTGAAAAAGGACCATGTCTACTGCACATATTCTCCACTGATGGTGTGGATAAAAGTAGCTCTGTTGGTGGAAGATACATTTACAGGACTCTAATACTAAAAGTAAACATTTTTAACCTAGCTCTACCTTTTCACTGGTGTAAAGGGGAAGGGTATTTACCAGGGCTGCCATGGGGGAAATTTACAAGATTTGGAACCCAGAAGAAGACCGAACATGGTGATGCCTGCAATGCAGCATGTACAAGTGAGTGATCACAAAAACTGAGATCAAGCAGGTAAGTTTATTTAAAGAAAAGGGGCATTGTCTGTTCCTCTTGCAATAAACAACCTGCCAAAGAATTTTAGGCTTTATTCCAAACCATAGTTTAATGTTGTAAATATATTAAAGCCATAAGATCACCATTACATACTAGTAACTTGTGTTCACAAGTTACATTTTTTCCTTTAATCTGAAGTTTAATTTGATTATGACTTGCCTTCTATGGTTCCTTCTTTCCCCTTCAACATATGAAATACATTTTGTGCATGTGATGCATACATGCAATGCAGACAGATGATGGCTGGTGAAAGGGGGAAGCAGGGTACTGTAAACAGCTTTATTAAAAATAGCACAGCTCCTTGGCTTAAGCTAGGTACACACTTACAATAATTATCATTAGAAAATGAACCACTAACGCTTATACACGATTATTTTGAATGATTGTATTGTGCACAATTCTGTACATGTTGTAACAATACGATCATTCAAATATAATCCACCAATAGTGTACACACGCTAGATAGGATTATTTGAACGATGCAGGGAGTGACATGTAAAGGAGAAAGTGTACTGCAGAACCGTCCCCGATCACTGAACGACTGTACACACAATAGATAGTGAACGATCATCGCTCAATCAGATCCGCCAGGATAGTCCTTGTTTCCAGTGACAATCCTCGTTCGTCAGCGTCGTTGTGCACTTTTTTGTTAAAAAAAGGTTGTCGGACAATCGGTCATTAGTCGTTTGTTTCCAACGATAATTATTGCAAGTGTGTACGCAGCTTTAGTAGTCCTCTCAGAAGAACTCCTAATCAAGTGGTAATAAAAGTTATGCATATCTCAGACTGCACTGATATCAGTCAGAAAACGTGAGCATTCCTAGGTGGACTGTTTTTGCATGCAGACGAGCTAGGTAAGGCGTACATATTATTCTGGACCACGGTGACTGAAAGAACCAAAAATCCAATTAATAAAAGGTGCAGA
The DNA here is from genome assembly GCF_032062135.1 of Pyxicephalus adspersus. NCBI lineage: Eukaryota > Metazoa > Chordata > Amphibia > Anura > Pyxicephalidae > Pyxicephalus > Pyxicephalus adspersus. The sequence continues at coordinate 56,906,060 of NC_092864.1, forward strand.
CAAATAACAGTAAGGCTGAAAGGAAAGGAATAGGTGAACCTGAACATCCCCCAGCCAAGAAATGAGGAGGTCTCTTTTTGACATGCTGCAGATTCTAATGCCCACTGTAAAAGTATATTGCATGCAGAAAAATCAAAGTAAGCAAGTTTTGTACAGGGGAGCAGCCAACTGTGAAAGACTACTAGTAAGACTGGAGTACAGCCTTAACAAACTGTGAAAGGAAGATAGATGGTTGTGATATAATAAACCAGTTAAATGTTTGTAACATTCTTAAAAACCCTTAAAAAACACTAAGGGAACATACGTTTGTAATGAGTGAATTAGGTAGATCTAGGGCGGCACTTTTTTCCTTTTGTTGCAGAAATATTGTACTAAAATCCTGGTAATATCATGTAACCAGCACTAAGCGATATTAAAAGGCCGAAAAAGGAGGTCAGCCCGGACTTTTTCTGATTTTGATATTTTAGCCAGCATTTTGCCTGCTTTAATATTTAGTTTCCTCTGATATTGACTGTCTGTCAATTTATAATTTGTACCTTTTGCCATATCATTGGAAAACAGTGAAGAATTATTGCATATTTAATAGAAATTTAAAACAGCCCCCAGCTGAGTCCCAGACAAATAAGTATTTTATAGCCAGAAGATCCATGTGGTAGAGGCTTCTAGCTGTCCCTAAGGGGCTTTTTACAGAATTATCTGAGATTGATTTAGATACTTGTACAAAGAGCCCATAAACTGGAAAGGAATTAAATAAAGATTTCATAGTAAATCAGGGAAACTCGTTTTGTTCATTAATAGTCACATTACATTATGTAATAGACAGGGATAAACCATCGAATAGCCAGGAGAGCTTTTAAGTCATGTATGCTGCATGTGTCAGCTGAACAAAATCCAGGCTGATTTATATATTTAAGTCTGCTAGACGGTTAAAGCCATCAAGTTTGGATTTCAGCTTCTTTGTGTAATTTAATAATAAGCTGAACTAAAAATCACTTGACTTGCATTTAAATATCTGATGCTCCGAATGGACACAGCTGGGTTACTGAAGAAAGTGCAGCTTTCAATTGCATTGAAAATGAGGGCTAGTCGTTTTAGAGGCAATTACATTATAACATAATTGTTTATATCATAGTAAAACATGTTTTTTTTTTACTCCAATGAGGGATGTTGCTACCACTATGTTTCATGCTAACATATTGTACATAGGAGATCTAAATGCACTCAAGTCCCATTTGATCTTGGCACTGTCACAGATGTTCAGATGCCTTCATACTTTGGGCACATTGAATTCTAAGTGAAAAATCATGGGCGGTGGTTTTTCCAGGTGATCTATGTGAAATCCAAAAAACAGTAAAATGTATCATTTTCTTTTCTGTTCGCTTTGGGGTTTTAATTTATCTGCATGTACAACCATGGTGTACCTTCTATTTGACTTCACAAAAGAAGTGATGGGAGTGCACATGCACCTACCATAGACCTAACTGTTGTCCATTCAGATACGGTTCATTTGAACTCACCTCACCTTGCACTGGAATCTCTGCCAGGACAGTATCTGTAAAGGAGTTTGTAAATTCTCCCCATGCTTGTGTGGGTTTCCTCTTGGTACTCTAGTTGACTCCAACATCCCATAAACATGCAGTTAGGTTGATTGGCTTGTCCCAAAATTGGTCTTTAACAATGCTATGGTGTTAATAACATATGCAATATTAGTGACAATAGATTGTGGGAACAACCTCTGAGAGACTGTTAGTATCATCACTATGGACTTTGTAAAGTGATGCGCAAAATGTTAATAAGTTATTAATAGGCATAGTAAAATAAATGTGGTAATGACCCCTAAAAATAGTAATATTTCTGTTCACACAATAATCATTCATGCACCAAGATTGGTAAAACCTCTAAACACCATACCTAAAAAATATATACTTTAGGTTACTGCAGGAATTTTTTTCAGGTCCTGTCACTTTGTTTTGAGTACTACTAATTAAAATCTCTTTTTATTTATAGATATGAATTAATATTTAAATATTAGTGTACATTTATGCATTCTGAAGCTTCCCACACACCGTAGAACTTTGTCACCAGAGACGATCCTTCATGATCTACCCCCAGTGAAAATCTACCGTTTGTACAGCTGTCCTCAATATTCCGGACCACTAAAGACTTTCCGCTAACACTCGCTATTGATTTCTTCCACCTCTCACTTGTCCTCCCCCCTCTCCTCTCCTTTGATCAGAACAGCGATTGTTCGGTCTACCGTTGCTGGAAATACTAACAAACATTTCCAGTGACAATATTTGAATGTGCATACAAAGTTTTAGGGTTATATAGTTGTGCTGTTTCTTTTTAAACAGGCAACGTTTACTATTATCTCTGTCTGCAAGTTAATGGTATGTAATGATGTGCAGCTTATTCAGGACCCTCAGCCTCAAGACAAGAGTGCTGAGTACTAAAGGGGTCACCTACTCTCAGGATACAGACCAAAATCTAACTGGTCCACATCATAGAGTGAGAGGTTACTAGACAGCCCATCATTATTACTGGAAGGCTTAATATTCAATACTAAATTAGGTTATTTTTGTACAAATTTTGTACAAATTGCAAATGACTTGTGTTTATTATTATTAAAAGTTTACTTATGCGTATACCTGTCCCATTGAAACTTTCCACTCAGACAGAACAACAACATTCAGTTACTCTTCCGATTTGTTCTTGGGCTATGCAAGGGCTCGGAAGGAATCATGCACAAGAAAAGCAAAAGAAAAACTTCACTTAGACAACACCCTGGGCATACCCAACCCACAGATGTAGATGATTAGGCTCAGTTCTTTTTGGATGATATTTTACATCCTAACATAAGAACTTCATATACATTTTTCATCATCTTGCAGTGTTTTGTGTTTTTTTTACACAGTCGTATAGATTGCAGTTTGCTATTACTTGAAGGTCCTCTCTCCACACCTCCCAGTAACAAGACAGGTAAAGGAGAAGTAGCTATCTCTCGTTTTTTGCTCCCCCCTATTATAGCATGCTTTTTGAAAGACAGCACATATAATTGGCTTCCTGTGCTATTTTTTCCTTCCCCTCCCTGAGTTTTGTTGTACAGACTTTACAGTAAACTACCAGATGATGATATCTGGTCAAATTACAAATTAAAACAAAAATAAATTTAATGATGTAATTATGATGCCAAAACTTTAAACTGTTTGGTTCATCTTCAAGTCAACAGCACAAACAGCAATAAACCAAACAGTTATTTTCAATTCTTCTGTTCTAATGGAAACGAGTTTAAATAATTCGATTTTTTGCTCTTACTGTAGTGCACATTGAATTTTCTAACAAGACATTTTTTTTGCATGACAAAAAAAAAATAAAAGCACGGGATAGTGCACACATTACCATTACTAAGCCTACTGTAACTTTAATTTGACACAAGACACATGGCCTATGAAATATAAACTATCATTGTTCATAATTTCAAGGCATTGATGTAGAATCAGTCTATGGAGTAAACGTATTTGCTATTCATTAGAACAAAAAAAATTCTATTACATAACACAAGCTTTGATCTCTGCGTACTTTTAGGCTCAATTAGCAGTAGGCTGAATTAAAGTATTGTGACCCACTTTTAACTGGTCTCTAATTATATCTCTTTTTGAAAGTCTTCAGGAGCCTTCAGGGTATACCAAGCTGATTTACTGTATGCTGATTTGGGGTCATGATACTTCTGTGTAAGCTGGACCTTCACCTGTCACATCTGCTTTTCTCCTAATTTAACATAGCCCATTTATTGCCAAAAGGACACAGAGAAAGCTTTGAGCTAAAAAAAATAGTACTGCTTCTCCTGGCCTTTATGTCATTGAAATATTAGTGTACTTTGGAGCTGAAATGTGCAGTTTCACTCCAAAGGACCTATTAGAAAAGTGATAGCAATGCAAGACTCTTTAAAGAGACCCAGCCCTGACTGGGCTTATATATATATTTCTGGTTCAGCCTCTAGTTATTTTAGCAGTACAGGCATACAAAGGACATTTTTTTTCTCCTAAGTTAGATTTACTTAGTTTGTCAAAGTCTGATAGTTTAGTTTGTGTGCAATTGCTGAAGGCTTGTCAGCTGTACATCCAGGGTGTGAATCTTCTATTCCGCCATATCCCACAATTGCTCTATTTTGCTCAGAAGATTACTATGCAGAGTACTATGCAGTAATAAAGGGATGGACTTGGTAAGTAATAATTCTTAGGTAGGATGTGACATTTAAATTTTGTTTATTTGGTGCTAAGGGCAAAAGTGTGTAATTTAAATATCCACTACAGCATCAGGCTTGATCTAGGCTTTTTTGTTGTTGATGGAAATTTCTGACTCCACCATCCAAATATTTCAGCAGAATTTAAGACCACGCATCCTTACAATCTTCACTTGTCTATTTTTGGTAAACCTTTGTGGTTTACGGCCTCTAGGTTCTTAGCCTTATCTGCTTCAAGGTTTGATGTTTTGTGTGTTAAATAAATGTGGTTATTTGAGTTATTGTTGCCTTGTCCAATAAGTCTGCCCATTTTCTCAGGCTTCTGCCATTAACAAAGCATTTTCCCCAAGAGAACTTTTTCTTACTGTTTTTTTTTCCTTTTTCCGTCCATTCTCTGTACACGGTAGAGATGTTTGTGTGTAAAAAACCCAGCAAATCAGCAGTTTCTAAAATACTTAGAACCACCTGGCACCAACAAGCATGCCATTTGATCATTTGAATCACCTTTTCTAATGCCTAGTTTGAACTTCAGCAAGTCGTCTTGACATGTCGGCATGCCTAAATGAACTGAGTTGCTGTCATGTAAATGGCTGATTAGATATTTGTATTACCAAGCAGTTGTACAAGCCTTCCTAATAAAGTGGCCGGTGAGTGTGTGTACATATACTGTGTATAAAAAAAGGAAAAGGTCCCAGCAGTCACAGGTCTTTCAAGATCTGAATATTGGGACTGATTATACTGACTATGAAAATAAAAAATTAGGCTGTATAGTGAGGCTCCCTTGAAGTATTATGTTTCTTTAATCTTACATGACAAGTTCCACACAATGCAACCAGTAAATTAAATATTGCTGTTGTCAGAGACACCTTATTTTATTTAGGATGCAAATGTACAAATGCACCTGGCTTACTTGCATATCTTTCAGCCCAGCCCTACGTTGGAAAGCAATTTAGGGATACTGACGAATTTTCAGGTAAAACATTTCTTTAGCCTAATAGCTGAATCGATGAGTGGCATGTTGTGCTGGGAGCATATGCTTTACTAAGTCTCTTGGGTACATGTAGAGCCAGCTGTCTCTCTTTGCTCAGCAAAATAGCTCAGTTTCCATAAAGAGGCCAGTCTGGGGAATGATGTCTTTTCTCTTCGAACGCAGCCATATTGTGTTAGACATCAGTCACATACAATTTCATGTGTTACTCTGACAGGGCTCTTCAGCTGAACCACTAGATTTAACTTGTACTTCATGGTTTAAAAATGAAGCTGCTTCCTAGTACTGACCTTCTGAAATTAATTTGCAGATCTCTAGTGAGTAGGTAAAGAAGAACATTTCAGACACCTATTGCCGATCACTATAAAGGAATGCACATTTTAACTGTTTTTTTTTTTAATTAGACATTATTAGGTTATTTAAAATGATTTTTTGCGGAATCTAAAGAAAAGACCTGTATTTTTTACTTTAAAGATAATATGGAAGCATCTTAGTCCCTGGTCTGCAAACACTTCGAGAGATGTTTAAGTGGCTTTATTTGAATAAACACCCATTCCACTGTATTAGTATGTATAGAGTTCTGTTTTATCTGAAAAGAAAATGCACAGTACTGGTCCTAAATTGCAGCTCTTGGTTGAATATAAATTATAGGTCTGCTGTGAAAAGCTGAATGGCTTCTGTGTTGCTACATAGAGAAGTAACCAACAAAGTTTTTTTTTTTAATGGATTTAAATTGGAAAGGTTGGAAAATCCCCTTGATTTGTAATAAAGTAATAAAGTATGGACAAAACACAGAGAAATTGTTCAAATGTTGAAATGTTGAATACAATTGTCACATAGATGTAGCATTGACTGGTATAGATGATTGTATATTGCTGTCAACAGACAACATGGCTGCCAAAATCGTGCTTAAGGTGGTGCATACAAGTACAAGGTATTCTTCAATGTAAAAACCTTTTAAAACAAAATAATGAGCAGACATATAATTGTAACATCCTCTGGTTATCTAGAGGGACTAGGAAGAGGCAAAGTACATTTTTGCCTCTTGCTTGTTTTTTTTGGCTTTTTTAGGATCAGCATGGAATAGATTTCTCACTTTGCATCTTGCTGATATATGATATCATCAGTATATCATATATCAGTATATGATGTTTATATATCCAAATACTGTGAAAATTATGATTAGGCAGAATTTTTGTTTTAAAGACGACTAAAAAAATAGGTGGGGGAATTTAAGTTCTGTGCAGTAAGTGGAAAAATCCCTGACACCAATGTGTTTTTAGTAATTGTAATAATATTTTTTTAATAATTAATATTAACTACACTTTAAAGAGTTCAATTTTTGTGTTAAAGTTCTCTAAAAAAAATCATTGTATGCTTGCATGAACCAGTATATTAGAGACTTTTTAGATAAGTGGGCACGTTTGGCAGTGATCGGAATGGCTAAAGGTTGTCATGGGTGGTTCACTTCTTAACAATGCTAACAACTATCTCCCAACTATGTCCACAACTAGAAAAACAATTTTTGGCTAGTGTTACAGTTTAAGCTTCTGGATCTCTCTGATGGTAGTAAATAATAAAGGCCATACACAACAAAGCAACATAATGTGAACATTAGCAGCAATGTATCCTTGATTTGCTTCTCTACCACCCTGTTTGCTTCAGCTGAAGTATCAGTTTTAAGGAGAGTAATGCTTTAGGTTATGCACGCTTTAGTAGGAAGAAAACTCTTCTAGGCACAGAAAAAGATAAACTATTATTGGCACATTCATGGGAAAATATTTGTGCACAGAAGACTGACATGGCTGAATATATTTAGAGAAGTGCAGCATAACCAATATGTAAAAGTTATAACTACAGGATGAAAGTCTCAAGCTGAGTGGGATGTTACTATACCTAGATATCATGTACATTTCAGGCTCTGTAATAAAACAAGTATGGGAACAGCAGAGCTGAGAAATGCTTTGGGGAGAATGTGAGACATGTATTGAGGTATTGTTGGCTTATCTGTCAAGACACCTGGATGGTTCATTAATAGCAAACAGCTCACAACAAAATGAATGTACTCAGGATACAGACACCAAGGATGGATCTTGTCTAACAGTCTTAACATCCGAGTGTACAATATTAATAGGAAAAAGAGAAGAATTGGAAGATTGCCATGGGAGACTGTGCCATTAATTTACTCTGTGTATTGAGGCTGTTTATGCAAAATGAACACTTGCTAGCGAGTATGGGACAATTATTTACTTACCTTCATTTTACGGTTGCATTCTGTACATTTCGACATTATAAATGGCCAAAGTGGGACACTTCAGATTGTATTACACAGAAGCTTACCTAAACTGTGGCATATCAGAGATCACACAGACGCAATTTGGCAGACATGTGGATACAAATTAACGCAAAGCACACTGTAAAGGTGATTCCAGGAAAACAGCACATCTCTTGGGTTTTTCACTGAAACCTGGAGCTATCATTTGTTCATGGCAAAATCTGCCATTGGGGCAAAGCTATAAAATGTAATCTTTCCATGTGGGAACATTGCACTTTTATGCATAGACTTTGTTCTGCCAGGCTTTGCAAATATCAGTGGGCTAGTGTCCCCCTGTTTACAGTGGGGATGAAGTTTTACTTCAAGGTAAATTAGGATAATACACATTTTTGATAAAAATTACTTTTATTAACCAGTCCCTCAGTTTGGAGTGTGGGTCGTTCCACCTAGAACTAAATTACAGACTATAAACTAACAACTTGCCTTTTATGTTTCTTGAAATTTTCAGTTAATGTACATTGATGAAACATGGTTGGATAGATGGAAATTTGAACAATGCAATTAGTTACTTTATAATTAAAGGGGTAGAGTTTGTATACTGTGCGTATAGTAAACTGAAAAAATAATATAATAATAATTTGAACATTGGATCAAAACAGTTTGCATAATAATATCTTAGTTTAGGCTACTGATAACTTACTAGTGAAAAAGGTTATTGCAAATACGTGTCTTGGAATTGCCAACTGAGGTAAGAAGCATTGTTTCAGCTTTTTCTTTTCCTTAGCAGCTCAGTTTAGCTAACTTGCTACTCTGGACGATGCAAGCATTTTTGTGTCCGATGGTTGTTATAATTCTGCCCCACTAACTTTTTCTCTGACAGTTTATGGAATGCATTTCTATAACCCCCTTCCTGTGTACAGCAGCAGAAATGTAATAGGAAATATTACAATTCTGCATTATATGACAACAATAAATCATGGAAGGTATTCATTAAAACTCGTAAAAGAAAAATGTTATGTACATAAGCGGACAATGAGATTTCTTTCTTGTGCAATTTAAAAAATCAAGACAAATTTCAGGTTGCTATGGATTATGAATGCAAACCTGCAATTCAGATACCATTAAAAGGTTTGCTATCAACAATCTCCCTTTAGTAAATATTTCAGACCTTCTCGTAGTAACCCAAAAGGGGCTTTTTATCCTCAGTCCTCTTGAGGGAACAGGGTGCAAATGACCTTCAGTGGTTTACAGTTTGGTAAACTCAAGTCTGTCCAGCCACATATCATTTTATTGCAGTGTGCCATCAACTTTGCATTTGGACTGTAATAGTAATATTCACTATCAAGTGGATATAGGAAAGCTGTGTAACAGCTCCTTGTCGTTGAGAGCTATATATCTTTTACAAGAATGAGTCCAGGTAACTTTGCAAGGGTGTCTTTTTATGCTTCTTGGTATTTTTTCATTATAGATGGTACTTGTGCAACCTTTTAGAATTTAGTTAAGGTATTTGTAATGGTGGTTAACTACAGTTTCCCTTTCTTACTTGACAGGGTATGATGTATCTGGAGGAACGTCGCTTAGTACACAGAGATCTTGCAGCCCGGAATGTGTTGGTAAAATCACCTAACCATGTAAAGATCACGGATTTTGGACTGGCACGTCTTCTAGAGGGTGATGAAAAAGAGTACAATGCTGATGGGGGAAAGGTAGTAGCACTTATACCATATATATTTGAGTATAAACTAATCCAAATATAAACCAAGGTACTTATTTTTACCTAAAAATGCATAGAAAAGCTTTGACTCAAGTATAAACCTGGGGCACAAAGACTATGACTGTTCACGTTTAAAGCTTTAATTTTTCAATGCTAATGAAATTAATGTGAATAAATATACCTAAAATTTTTAAAACATATCATTACCCCCTTTTACAGTTTGTTTTGTTCTTATGAGTTGGTTATGATTGGTTAGTCTTTTTTTAAACTTGATATATTGATTTATTGATTCTTTATAATATTTAACAGTAGTTATCTTATCTTCATTTTGTTTTAGTCATTTCTAATTTTGTAATCACATGAAATACTGTTTTGTTCCTGAACCAATTGTTCACTGTAAATCAAATGGAGATGCACATGTCATTCTAATTCTTGTAGAACAATTGTATTGGAACCCAATCTGTTAAATACTGTTTTTTTTTTTTACAGTTTTAGTTACTGTATACAGAATATTTTATCTGTATAGGCTTACTATATTCTTCTATATTTAGATGCCAGTGAAGTGGATGGCCCTGGAATGTATTCACTACAGGAAGTTCACCCATCAGAGTGATGTCTGGAGTTATGGCAAGTGTTAATGCTAAATCATCCTAAATCGACTTTATGGCACATGATAACTGGTGATTTCTGCTAGGTTGCAAGATTCAGAATAGGTCATATTTCATTTCACAACAAGCATAGGATGAAGAACATTTGATATGAGTTAAAATATAATACTTCCAACAAGTGTACTGTACTTGTACCGTTAGCAATGAGAAGAACATTTTCTAGTATGGCCTTAAGCATCAAATGCTAAAGTAGAAGTTAATACTGCCCATCCTATTTCAAGACCTATTCATCTTTTGATTAGCTTTTTAAAAGAGCCTCTCCCTCAAACAGTACGTTTTTGGCATTTGTCGTCTAAATATAAGATGTAACGTTTTATAGATTGCTTGGCTTATTTTCAGTCAACCCCTGGGTAATGCTTTACTCACTAAACCAAACATATTAAATACAAAAAAGTAATTAAAATGATAGTGTTCAAACACAATGGGCCTGATTTAATAAAGCTTGCCAAGGCTGGATAAGATACATGTTCATCAGTGAAGCTGGGTGATCCAGCAAACCTGGAATGGATTTCTTAAAAGTCATTTGCTATTTGTTAAGAATGTTTTTAATCTCCGACCATATCCATCAGCTTCACTGAAGAATGCGTATGCTCCCCAGACTTGGAGAGCTTTAATAAATCAGGCCAAATCTCTTAGTGATATTTGTAGTGTTTAACAAGTTAGTGAGCTGGTAGGCATTTTTTAGCCCAAATGTCTAGGTTAATTTTTAAAAAGATCCTTTTATGACGTATGCTATATGCTTTTTTTCTCAAATCTTGTAAGAAAAATTACAATAAGGGACTGCAATCCCTTTTGTAGAATGTAATTTAATATTGCACCTCTCTTGTAACCATAATCTATTTTGCAGGGGTCACTATATGGGAACTCATGACGTTCGGAGGAAAACCTTATGATGGAATTCCGACTCGAGAAATCCCTGATCTTCTAGAGAAAGGAGAGAGGCTTCCTCAGCCACCTGTCTGCACCATTGATGTCTACATGGTTATGGTGAAGTGTAAGTCTTATTACAATCTTTACTCCAATGAAGCATCATAATATTTTGGTATGTCGGTTGAGTGGTAGACCTCTACTTATTTAGATCAAGCATTGTGGAATATATTCAACCATATAAATGAGTCAATCTACTCCTTATACACATTCCAAAGCTAATTCTTATATTATCTCGGAGATGTCTGTGGATGGACTTATTGCAGTAGAAAACTTCAGCACTTTGTCTCCAGTTAACATTCCAATATGCCGCAAATGACTAAGAAATAAAATTTAATATTTTAAGTGGTTTGAGAAAACAATCTTATTTTACAGGATGATTTAACTCATTCAGCACTCTCACTGCTGAATATTGTAATTGTTATAGCTATATATAATCTCTTACATCAGGCTAAGTAATGAGGAACATACGCTTGCTCTCAATATATGTGCTTTCTTTAAATTGGACTGATTGATGAGGAAAACAAGCTTTCCCCTACTGATATTCTTATGCCTGTTTAATCATCTTCTTTTTTGACATCTGTGTTATAAGTTTACAGTCTGTGATTTCAATCTGCGTGGGAAAAATTAGACGTGTTAACTAACCTCACTTCCTACAACCCCATCTGATTACATGACAGTAATCTGGGGAGGAAAGACAGGTTATTATAGTATGGAATTAAATGTATCAATACACTCTGTATGTTGTAAGCTTTTCTAGACCTTTATGTTTAGGAAGGAAAGCTGTTTAACTAAATTACAGCTTTTTAAAGCACCTATGTGATTAAAGTGTCAGTGACATCATCGGAGCAAGAGTCACTTTGTGTACTATTGTCTCATACTTCATCAGTGCCTTTATAGCGGCCTTTATGCTGTGGAACTTTATATGAGCTTAAAAAAAAATAAAGTAGACTTCAGCATAATGACCATTAGTCCATGAATTTGCAAACTGGTTGCTGGGTGTCATTCATGGAGGCAGATATGCCAACTTCTATTGAGCTTGGTGAACTTAAAGCCAAACGCCATCTTTTACTAAAAACAGTTTACCTTTTTTCCCTACTGTCACTGTTTCTTTTATTTACCTCAACCTGAAAAACATCCTCTAGGAGGTGTTTACTTGGCACAGCCATGATGCATGTGTAAATGAGGTTGATGGTAACACCTTTGGTCCTGCGTACTACAAAGAATGGAGCCATGACTGCTTGAGCACTGATTTGTTGGTTGGGTTTTGCTTGGCCATGATTCAACCCAGAAATGGCTGCAGCTATTTGACCTAAGGAACACTGCATGTGAAACCTCAGGGAGGCTGAGCTTTAAACAATCATTGCACCAAAACTCATAATTTAGTTGGAGTTGGAGTTTGGTAGACTAAGTCATCTTCATGTCCCCTTTTGTGTCTTAGATATGTGAACATTGAGATACTTGTGCCATAAATCCCAATTCTGCATCTCTCTGTCTTTGAGTACAAAGTGCTTCTACTTACATTTGCATGTTTCAGCTCCTCTTGTTGTATTCCCCTTCCTATTACAAAACAAATCCAACAATATAAAGCGGCACCCTTCATTAAGATCAAAGTAGGTATACAGAGCTAGGAATCTCACCACTCTCGCTAATAGAATTCAAGAGATATATAGAATCGACAAGGCCGTAAAACACACAAGGATGAATGAAAATGATCATTAAAGTAGAGAATGAATTTGATAAAGTCAGTACATTAAAATCTGATTACATACACTGTTTTTCAAGGTACACAAGGAGACGCCATGACCTCCATCCCTTACTGGTAAAGCAAATGGTGGTGTTAGGAACCTGAAAGCTACTGGCAGGACAAACTCTTCCTGAGTAAACTTTTTTTTCATTATGTTTTTTTCCTTAATAAAAGTTAATATCTGATACAGAGTATTAAATTGGTTCTGAAACTGACAAATTCAAGGATGTCACAAATATCCAGCAGTCCCCATAGAATCAAAACATACATGTTTTATCATTATTTAATAAAATTATTCATACAATCACACATGGGTCACTGAGAAGCACACATGAACTCACAGCATCCTACCAAGCAGTAATCCTTTAGGGCTTATAATATATTGACATGAATTACCCCTGCCTGGCTGTCTAATGCTAAGTTTACCCTACATCATACACAAATGTAGCAATCCAATATAAATCTACACTTCAAGATTATGTGTGTGTGTCCCACATTGTAATTACAAAACAGCAAGTCACTTGTTTCTTCAAGTGTGTCTCTCCAGTCTATTCTACTCAATACAAGCAAAATTTCCTTGGAGCTTTGGTCTTCATTTAAGTGCGATTAACAGCCCCCTCCCTGTAAGGCGTCCCTGTTCCCTATCTGAATTATTCTGAAAGGCCACTGCATAATGGCACTACAAACCTGTGACGATGAATGAACTTGTTATTAATAGGAGACTTTGGGTCCATCGTGTTTTCCAGGCGAGAATTCTGAGTCTTGCAATGCCCCCTGCTGACTCCAGCACATCCCAACGAGCTACACATTTATTTATTGTGGCAATAGACAACATAAGATTGCATTTTGATGTACAAAATTTTGTTTTATGCATTTTATCACCCAAATAATAGCAATCAAGGTTTTAGAATATACTAGATGGAGTATAATAATTTAAATGGGTCCTTACAGCAATGTTCCATAAGCATTATCAGTAGTTGCCCCCTAAAGTATATGTAAACAAAATCACAATAATCTTACTTAAACCTTAACATTGTATTACGATTTTCAACATTTTAAGTTTGCAGCGTGCATTAAAATAATACCTTGTGATTGTGCCTTGGTCTGTGTTTATGTAACTCTTGTTAAAGAGGAACAATAATCTGACTCAGTCTCACATTGATCTTTTGCCAGTTACAAAACACTGCTCCTTAGTTCCCCAGAGAATATATTTTGTGTCTCTAAAGAAACCTACAACTTATTTTCCTTGCTGTAGTGTTACACATACATGCACAAATTCAGTAAGTCCATCTTAAGTGGAAGCCAATTAAGCTACTTGTTTTTGGATTGAAATCCACGCAAACACCCAGAGAACATATGAACTTTATGCAGATCGTGTGCTTGCTGGAGATCAAACCCAGAACCGCAGGCTGTAAGGCGAAAACACTAATTACTTTGCCACCATGGAATTACTGAAGGCCAGTTACAAACTGCAATATTAAAAATAATAATTTACTAAGAAACAAGAAGTTTTTAGCAGGGGAGTAACCAGGTTAATGCTGACACTGCTGGCAGTTGAATTTGATTGACGCAAACCCACAAAGCTCTAAATCAGCTCTTCACTATTCTGCAGAGATAGAAATTCTTTTCATTTAATGATCATCATTTTGTTTTCCACTCACGATCTAAATGGCCAGCTATAAGCAGGTAGACCGTGCGCACAAGAGTTAAATCCCTGTGAGCTTCACTGCAAATACTTTGAAATGCTTTGTACTTTATCTTTTTTGTGTAAGCACAGAAAGGACATGCACCAGTAAACAGGGGGCTTGAGCGAAAGAGAGAGGGAGGCAGGGACATGATATATATGGTTTTCTGTAATGCTTTGTTCTGGAGAGAGACACGTATTTCACCTTGGCACAAATAACTAACTTCTCCTCTGCCAGAGGGCCAAGCAAGGCATTGCAAAATGACTTTACCCTTTTACTGCCATAGGAGATGGTCTCTTATCAAGCTTTACATGTAGTTTATTAGGTAAATACATGATTAGATGAGGCATGTATACAGTATTTATTACCACATGTGCTAAGGTAAAAAGGAACGTTATTCTTATCCTTAATAATTTTATTTCAACTGTCATTTTTCTAAGTCAAGGTTATAAATAGGAGCAAACATATGCATGCTTTATGCTATTATAATTTATTAGGATTTAGTACATATTAAAAAAACAGTTATATATTTTGTTTTTTGGTTTTGGTAATTGGTATGTTAAAGTTACATTGATCATTCTGCACAAAATAATCTATATTAGAATGTCTGAGCACCTTGGAAAATAAAAAAAGTACAAATATCTGAGAAATGTAGCAAGCAAGATGATCAAAATATATTACTGAATGTATAAAAGAAGGTGTTAGCACTAATCAAAAGACAAGAGTATGGTGTAAACATGGACAATTATTACATTTAGCTGCTAGGAGTATTATTACATTAGTTTTTGAAGTAACCACACATTACATCTCAAAAAGAAACATGGGTTAAATATTAAAACCAATACGTAAATAAAAAAAATTGGTGGCACCCAATTTGTAATCATCCTGTGAGATACTCACTCACAGGACTTTTTTTTTTTTTTTTTAAGGTTGGATGATCGATGCTGACAGTCGTCCTAAGTTTAAGGAATTGGCAGCTGAATTCTCAAGGATGGCAAGGGACCCTCAACGATACCTTGTAATACAGGTACATACTCCATACCACGTTCTGTAACAAAATAATGTAATTATGTATATTTATATTCTGTGATTCTACTACTAGTATGATTTTAGAAAATAATGTAAATATCCCAACATTTGTGCTGTTTTGTGCTGCAGCACATTTAGGATTGGAATGAATGGGTGCTGGGTCTCAGGTATGAACATGTCAGTAGCTGGGTCTCAGGTATGAACATGTCAGTAGTTAGAACAGCCTGTGTTGCCCAAACAAATAGATTTCCTACTACTGTTCATTCTTTTGAAAAAGGAAAAATTTGGCTGGTATATTTGGGAAACGTAGACAGGTTTTCTTTTAGATACTTTCATACATAAGGAATGTCTGTATTACCTAACCTGCATATGCTGTTTATGTAAAAAGTCATATTCCTGCAACCTAAATAAAAACCTTTGTCCAATCAAAACATCTACTACTTTGACTACAGGTAACAGTTAGTTATTTTTTGCATTCTATAGTATATGTTTACTTTGCCATGCTATTATTACTACTATATCTTTATAATATATTGCTATAATGTGCTATACTACAAACTGTTTGTCTAATTCAATTATCCAATGGATCATGCGTTAGAATAATTATTTTATCTAAAGGATATCTGGTTTAGTAAATATAAATTTACTACTGTGCTTCCATGCCCACTATGTCCTGTGCAGAGTAGGCTTTCTAAGAGCTCAGCACTACTCTTCACTTGTTTATGGTGCAAAGACACTAAAGATTTAGGTGGCTCTCCAAAGGGCTATGTTATATGAATGATGGTAATGCTAATACCAACTCACTAGTCAGAATTATGGAGTTTGGGAGACCATTTGCTAGTCCCTAGAGGAACTTCTCGCTTGCTAGGCAAACCAGCAAGATATTGCACCTTCATTAGCGAGGGATTAGCAGCAATGGAAAGCATGAGGAAAAGATTTCATAGAGGTAAATGAAAAGCTCTCCTAAGTGACCATGCCTTTTACGATGTGATACTATCAGCAGAATCCCCTGTGTGATATATAGGCATTAGAAGGTAAGGAAGGATGGTTGTCCTTTTAAAGGACTTGTTCAGCTTAGTTGTTCAACTAGGTGAATCTTACAATCCTGATATTATGGTCCTAATTTATTAAAGCTCTCCAAGGCTGGAGAGGATACGATTTCATCAGTGAAGTTGGATGATCCAGCAAACCTGGACTGGGTTTCCTAAAAGTAATGTGCCATTTGATAGCCTTGACCAGATCCATGCCAGGTTTGCTGGATCACCCAGCTTCACTGATAAAAGCATATTCTCTCCAGTCTTGGAAAGCTTTAACCTCCCTGGCGATATTCCCAAGTGTGGCTTAATTTTCGGTAACAAAAGTAGTAACCCAGAGCCACACTCGGGGTGGAATTGTAAAGGGCTTGCCTGGTCCCCACGAGCCTGGGGTGTCCTCCGGCGATGCCCGCCCGTCATCTGCGTCCCCTGGCCCAATATTCACAGCATGTGAGTGTGCGGTGGCGGTGCGCTGGGGGCGGGACCTGGTGGGAAATTTATGTATAATCTGTCTTTATTGGTTTTTAACAAAGGTTTTGCAAACAAATATAACATATAAAATAGAAACAGAGTATTGCAATAAAATTGAAAAACATGACATATAAAGTAACAGAACAGTCAAGAGGAGGGGGATAAACATGGTTAACAAATGAGAAAAACTCCTCTGCATCATATCGGAAAACAGGGTTGGGAGAGGGGAGAGGGGGGAGGGGAGAGAAAAAAGTGAGCGGAGCCGAAAGAGAAAATAGAAAGGAGGAAGTAAGAAAAGAAGATGAAAAAGGAAGTGGGAAGAAAAGGGGATAAGAAGAGCAAAGCACATAGCATAAAGTGGTAGCCAAACATATTAACAGTCTTACATATATGGCTAGTGAGTATCAATCACCAGTACATTTATCTGACATTCTTATAACCCATTACAGTAAATCATTGCGCAGTAGGCTATCTCCAACATATAAAGGAAAAACCAAACTGGTGGGAAATTTAAAATAACTGCTTTGACATTTAAAACGACTGAAATAATCATACCGGCAGGTTGGTTATTAAATCAGGCCCTATGTACTAAAATTTTCATAAATCTCAACTTTTGGCTGCATAATATATTTACTAATAAGTACTAATTATTGATTGATAATATTACCTGAGCAAAAATGTAAATCAAACCTGTTATTTTTTTTAAATCTAAATTATATATATATATTTTTTTCCAGTCTTGATTAACACATTCTGGCCTATTTTAACCAGGATGCTATTCAAAGAATCCTTGGATTCGCACCTCATAAATGTACATGTGTCTTCTTCAAGTGCCTACCAACCAATTTCATTTTCATTCTCATGTTGCTACAGTATAATCCAGGTTCATTGTACCTATTCTTGCACATTTGTGTCAGCTCTCCTATTGCTGTTATCGGCTGCTAGAATGTCTCCATTGTCCTCATTGATTCCTAGTTACAGCCATTGTGTGCAGTGGAAGATAATGTAAGACCATGATATCGTAGAGGATTGCAATGTGACACTTTCACTATTACGATGGAAAACCTAATTACCATAATAAATACCATAATGCAGGTGGTCTCGTGCATATGAAAGGGCACATAGAACAAGTCCTACAGAAGAGCTCTGCAATTGAAATGATTGCCTTAAATGAATGTTATTAGTACTTTTATCACTGTGTATTTTAATTTATAACATCAATGATTCTTTAAATATTTTAAAAAAGAAAGAAGAAGTAGTAGTAACATCATTGTGAAGTGCTAGAAATTTTAAATGGGCCTGGTAAAATTCAAAATGTAAGTAATAGCATGATAAGTCAGTTATCCACACATATTTTATTTTTAAAAAGCATTTGAACAGGAATTAATATCTAATGTGTTTTTGTAATAAATAAAGCATTATGGAACCAATGTAAAATAGACCTCTCACTAAGTCTAAGGCTGAACACACTTTACTGTGCAATCTTCTTTAGAGCTATTAATTGCTAATTAAGGCAAAGCCTTGCCTAAATACAGATACATTTATTTATCTAGGCGTGTAATATGGAAAACGGATATTGTATAGATATTGTACAATCAGACTGTACAGCACATGTCCAACAATAGATTGAAAACTGGTCTAAATACTCAGATATATTTGGTACACATAGAATCATGGCAGACTGGCTCCCATTCATCCTGTCCATGTGATTTTTGCAGGAATCACACTAGATATTTAAAGGACATTTTTCATCTAATCAATAAACTATAGCTGTATTTAAACCTAATATCCTCCTTACTGCATTTGTAGCTTGGCACTAGGTTGCCCACAATTGCATAGAACACCTAATGAAATTGAAGAATGATGAGAGACATTGCTAGCTGCTTAGAATTTTAGCATTTATTTGATTTTTGGACAGTGTATAATTTCAATGATTTATATTACTGTTTCTGTACATATTGGGGTTTTCTCTCACCTTGGGCCTGATTTATTAAAGCTCTCCAAGGCTGGTGAGGATACATTTTCATTGGTGAAGATGGGTGATCCAGCAAACTTGGATCGAATCTGGTCCAGGATTGAAAACATTTGCCAGCAAAAAACTTTGACAAAATCCATTCCAGGTTTGCTGGATCCCCCAGCTTCACTGATGAAAGTATTTCCTCTTCAGCCTCGGAGAGCTTTAATAAATCAGGCCCTCTCTGTAAAGTAGACACAGGTAGTAATATAAAGTAAATAAAGTGGGGAAGGAATGTTACCTATGTAATCTTTGTAGATATTTATTGCTATCTGTCCCATTTTTCTGGAGATATTTTTACTTTTTTTGGTTACCAGGATAGAAAATGGGTCAAATAACCCTAGAAAGGTCAAAGAGGGTAGTAACAGGCCCACAGATATTTTTGGATTGGAGTCATGTTCAGGACAGCTAGTACCTGCCTGGAATTTTTTTCTGTTCATCACAAGATGTTTTCATCATTTTACATACAGTATATACCCACATATGTCTGCATAGAGAATACCATACCAACCCATCAACCCCCTTCCTTCCCATATTTTAAATTCTGCAAATATTAATGGAGATTATTGAGGCCTGTAAAATAGAAACTGCAGATACCATTATCATTGGTATTATTACAAGATGATATAACATTACTTTCACCGTAAAATCGACAGCTCCTCTGCACTGCCTAAGGCTGTATTTAAACGTAAATATGATTTTATTTCTTAAATATTGATGAACATTTTCCTTTAAACCACAAAGGATTCCATGGAGGACTACTAATGAGGCTCTAAAACACTTTCCTGTGAGCCGTGCAAAGTTTCAAGGTGAAACTGCTCAGCTGCTTCTTTTTATACCATGTCAAACTGTAACATTCCCAAAAATTCACACAAGGAATCGCCAGACCCTGTCAAACACAGTCCAGAAATTGATTGTGCTAGAGAACCAGAGAGAAAAGGAAAGATAGAGCAACGGAGAAGCAGTAATGTGGATAGCCTCTTCTGGCGCATAGGTCTACAGATTCAGTCAATATGCCCCTGAAACAAATCAAATTATACAACAGTAGAAGGTCTGTCTTAATACCTTGAGCTACTTATTTCTGCTCTGTGGTGCATTTAGATGGACTTTGTATAACCTTTTTTTCTGGCTGAATTGAAATCTCATATTTTTTAAAATATTGTCCAATGCCCAGTATGATATACTTGTATCTGACATTCTGGATGGAAAGATTTATAGATATACCAGTGAAATAAATTAAGAATGTTCTATCCTTTTAGGGTGATGATCGGATGAAGCTCCCCAGTCCTAATCACAGCAAGTTCTTCCAAAATCTTCTGGATGATGAAGACCTGAAAGACATGATAGATGCTGAGGAGTATCTTGTCCCACAAGCCTTCAATATCCCACCTCCCCTTTATACCTCCAGAGCACGTATTGACTCCAACAGGGTAAGTGACGGCACTGCTAAACTTATGGGAATTTTTGTTATTGAATAAACAACCTGAAATGCAATATCATATGTTTTAATTTAATGACCGAGTAAAGCGTGGTATATAGGGCTTTAAATACACTACCTTTGCCATTCTTCACCCTATCTAGTTGTTTTAAAATAGGTCTCTTGCACTGTCATGGTTTTCTACATTTTGCACACAAGAACACTTGGTATATAACTGTTTTTTTAGTGTCTTTTGCTGCATTTTCCTGTTTGCACAGTTGGAAACATAGCCTATACAAAGTGAATATGAAAAAGTCCATTATACGAACAATACAAAAATGTGGTTTTTCAAACAAAATGTTTATCATGTTTTTGTGTTTTACCCAAATGTCCAGTTTTTCAAATACAACTGTACATAGTAATAGCGGAGCAGATAATTAAATTCAAGCTGTTATTACCCTGTAAGTACTTGGCATCTGGTGTTGGACTCTCGATGCTGTTTTTTTTCTGTTGGAGCTAACCAAGGTGCTGAAGCTTTCCCAACAACATTATTTTGGCCTATTAAACATCTGGGCTATTGAACATCTTGTATAGTTAAAGACTATTGCTGGCTTCATATGCTAACATCATCACAAATATGCTTCCATTTCAGCATATATATAAGTCATTGTGGTAGCCCGTAAAATGATACATTAAAGCCTACTAAACATAAATACTAACATAGTTTTGAATAACATTTGTGTTTGAATGTGCAAAGATTTCCAGAATTATTAGGTCCGAATATATATAAAAAGATGATGGTGCTGCAGGGAGTCCTATTTTCCTGCAGATAAAATGCAGCTTTTCATTACACTTTAGCATTACTAAACAAAAATAGTTTTAAATAAAATGTGAAAGGGTTAGACCTTCTTTGACATCTGGACAAGAAATAAGGAGCTGGGGTCCCTAAGATAGGTAGACGCCTTGCAATACAAACCTGACCCAATGGAATGTTTTCATTACACTATTATGGCAATTATGGGTTCCAAGTGGGACTCAAAACACTTTTCTAACATGCTAGCAGTATATTTAAAAATAAATATGAGAAAGTGTTGGGGGTAGGGGAAATTGGCCCAGACAGTGAATATAGGATTGGCCTCTAGAGCCACCTAAAAGCAAAAAGGTTGGAAAAGTATTTGGTAACAATCATTACATGGAAGTGAATTGCAGATAGATCTGCAGTTGGCTTTACAGTTAGCTACCCTTTACAAGCAAAACTGTCCTTATATTTATAGTATAACAATAAATAAATGGAAAATAGCATTAACACATAAGATAAGCAGCCAGACTATATTGGTAAAATAAACCTAATTCCACTTATATACCAATATCAGTGTCTGCAATTTAAGTTTTAAACAAAGGTAATGGGAGCTATTGACACCTAGTACGGTTATAACTGATGCCCTAACATGCTGCTTGGCATGTGTGTAATCTCAGCACAGCTGGGCAGGGGAGAAAGCGCAGTGCTTCCTGCGTGGTCAGAACCGCTTCGTACTCTAGTTTACTCATCAGCTCCATTCAAAGCTGAAAAAGAACCAGACAAGGAGCCCAATTACTGATGGCATTGCCATGAAGCATTTGCACAGGAAAAAGAAAGAAATTATCATCAGCTTTCTATTCAGACATAGAAAAATAAGAGAATTTCCAGTTTTTGGTGTGTTATGTTCAAGGCATAAACTAGAAGGAACCCTTTTTTTTACCCTCAATGATACTCTTCGGGAAGCACAGAATGTGCCTTGATTGCAGCTTTGTGCAGGAGGATGGAGAGCTGATGTAACAAAATGCACCCATCAGCCTCTCATCCGTCCCTTTTCTTTTGAGCTACTCCTCTTTCAGACTGTTTATTCTGTTTCTTTCTGTATTTGTGACACTATTCCAATGTGTTTGTGAGGTCAGATTTTGTGACAGAAGATTGCACAGCTGCCAAATTGGATGTATTTCAGACCGTAACTGATCTTCCTTTCATCCTACATTGAGCTGGAACATAGTACATACACAAAGGCGTTTAAAAAAATATATTGGCCCATCTTATTTTTTTAGGAGTTGAGCTGGGGAGTTGACATCATAAGCACCACACTACCGGTATCATTCGGTTTGTAGAGTAACCTTGAAAGATGGCCTTCATGGTGCTGTCAGTCAACTGAAAACTTGAACTGAAATTTTATTAAGTTGAACTGCAGTAAAAAAGCTACATATGCAGTGTATATATATATATATATATATATATATATATATTATATATATATATATATATATATATATATACAAGCAGTTTTATCTTTCAAAGGACAACCAGGCTAGTGACTTTTTCTTTACTCTCTCTTTTCTCCGCTGCAGTAATGCAATATAGCCTGGTCATCTCCCTGACCCCAGCCTGTGATTGGATTTAGGGGAAGAAGATGACCAATGACATTACTGGGCCCCATTTGTGCACTGCAGCATGCCTGATTGGTTGTCACTCTAGTCTACTTGCTACTGAGCAAAGGATGACAGGAGGCTAGTACTAAGTGAAATTCAAGTACTTATATTAACCATGTTAAAAATCTGCATCTATTGGTATATTTACTCAATTCACAACACTTTGGGCCTGATGTATTAAAGCTCTTCAAGACTTGAGAAAAAACATTTTCATCAGTGAAGCTGGGTGACCGCTTCCATGTTTCAATTTAATTTTATTTTCTTGCACATAGCAATCGCTAGTGCTGCTGCAACTTTTGTGCCCCTCAAACTCACTCTGCAGCATTCTACACCAGGCAGCATAGTTCCCCAACTTTGCTTCTGCTGTATTTCCCTCCTCTTGTGCTTCTGCTCCTCTGGCTTTTAGGGCATTTGGTTCTCGTACCAGGCCACCAGCCATGGCTTCCTCTGAGTGCCAGCCCTTTGTTCCAGTTTTGCACATCAGTTAAATCCAGCACATATATCTTCCTTCTTCCCCCGTGTTGCACTGGCAATCAAATTGGCAAGGGAAGAAAAGGGATGACAGAGATACATAAAGCAATAAGCCTTGTAATAGGAACAACAGTAGTTTATGGTGGTTTATGCTCCCTGGGACCCCCGTGGAACCCCTGCATCCAACAATGCTAATGCAACGTAAGGTAACATGGGCATCTAACGCAAAACCAGTCATATACAATATGCTGTAAATTGCTTTAAGTTGCTTTGGCTTCAGTTTGCTTTTTTTTTTAAAAAAAAAATCTGATTTAGACTGCTTTTGAGTTGATTTAAACTGCTTTAGGTAGCATTCACATTGATTGGTACAGAAAAAGAAAAGCAGCTGAGACGTGAACAAACATTTACGTAATCTGTTAGGCATATACATTTCTGTCTAGTGTCAAAATGAGCATTTCCCCAGTCCCCAACAACTTCTCTAACATATTGGCAATCTCCAAAAAATTCTGGTAGCATTTCTGTAGTCTCTGACTTTGCCTATTTTATATATACAACTTTAGTGATGTCTGGGACCACACTTGTGACCCCTATTTCATGTGTGTTGACTACCACTGCTCTAAACTACATTATTTTGGTAAATGTAAAAGTTTTTCCTATGTGTATGACTAGCTTTAGATATTCAAAATGCATTGCTTAGTCAATACTTTGTGTTTTATAAGAACTTAGTTTCTTGTATTTGCAACATATACAGGAAAAAATAATTTATTACAGTTGAAGAATACATGATATTATTATTGTCAACAATTGATAGGATATATGTGTTGTAAAAAGCCCACATGAGTACTTCTTTTAGAAGTGAAAAATATATTCAGTAAGTGATGTTTGCATGCATGGCCAAGAAAGGAATATTTGTTTCCACTAGAGACTTCTTCTTCGTACATTTTATATGGATTGCAGTTACTATAAAATGAATATTTGGCAGAAGTGCTTGCTTCATTCCATTGCTTATTCTTAATCTGTTTTACGTCGGCTGCTTAGCAGCATCGTTTTATAGTAGTCGCGTACTATCTAAAATAATTGTTCTTCATGTCTGTTCATTCAGCTACATGACAGAATCCTCATTTACATTTCAGTCTTCCTACAGCTCTATTATACATTTCTACCAAGTACTAAACAACTGTCTAAAAATTTCTGAATTCTTTGTGTGAATAATCAAAAAAAAAAAGCAAGCAAAGTTATCCTCAATGCAAGTTGGACGAGCTCCCAAAACTTAGCTGTTGGAATCGATTATTTAATTTATTCTTTGATTAACCAATTGATGTGTAGTTAAAACAAGACAAGAAATGTAGGTGCAGCCAAATACCCTTTACTGTCTAAAATATCTATAAAATATTAAATTACCTTATACTTTTTAAAGTATCATTATGTATTAAAATAGCAGATATATTCTTTTTTATTTTATACTACATTTCTACAATCAATGTATGTTGTATTAAATGTTGTTGGGACAAACCATAATAAACATTAGTGAGGTAATTACAATTATTAGAGTTTTCATGGGTCAAAAAACAGTGGCTTCTTTACAATCTTAAGTTGAGCTCTTTTAAAGAGTCATTTACGACTCGTTTTCATTTTTTAAATGACTATAAGTACCACATAAATTTGTGTTGTTTAGGGTCAGTTTCGACCCGGTTATAATATAAGAATATATAAAAATAATTAGTGCCAAACCTAAAATCATACACACACTAAAATGACCCCTGGGATCACAAGGTTTGCTGTGACTAGAGTAAGTGACATCAAGACATGTTTTGAATTGTTCATGCCATTGTCACTAAAAAAGTCATAAATTCTGTGACAAACTTTGAAAGAAAAAAATGTCAACGGGGACGTGTGGAATGACAATGATGAGGAATGCCTGGATGCTTATATTGGTGTTCTTCTTCTTGCTGGAGTTTACAGATCTTGTAATGAGGTCACTCATAGTCTCTGGGAAGCGTCATCAGGCAAAACAATTTTCCGGTCAACAATGTCACTTTCGAATTTTTGAATGATATCAAGAGTCCTCGGATTTGACAACAGAGATACTAGAGCAAAAGCTGACGGGCTTACTCCCATCAGGGGTTTCTGGGAGAGATGGGTGCAGCTCCTTCCACTGACGTTTCACCCTGGGCCTCAGGTGACAGTTGATGAATGTTTTGTCCCTTTCCCTGGAAAATGCCCCTTCCAGCAATACATTCCCAGTAAGCCAGGCAAATACAGAATAAAAATCTGGGCAGCCTGTGATGCAAAAACAAGCTATGCGTGGAATCTACAGATTTACACAGGCAAACCTGCAAAGGGCATCCCAGAGAAAAACGTGTTTTCCTCGATATGACCACTGGACTGTAGGGTCACAATATCACCATCATCAATTTTTTTTTACCAGCTATGACCTTGGACAAGAACTTCTCAGAAGAAAACTTACCATGGTAGGCACAATGAGAAAAAAATAAACCTAAGCTGCCAACTGAAATTTTGTCCAAAAAGAAACCGGAGTGTGATACTTACGTCCACTTTTCACAAAGATGCAGCTGTGTCACCATAAACTGACAAAAAGCCCATACTTATCCTGGATTAAATTAAAAACAAAGAGGTGGACATCCTGGACAAACTGACTGCCACCCACACTTGTCAGCGAATGACCAGGAGATGGCCAATGGTTGTGTTTTACAACATCTTAGATGTGTCTGCGTACAATGCGTTTGTGTTGTGGACCCACATCCACCTGGAGGTGGAACTCAACCAAAAATAACAAGCGGAGAATGTTTCTTGAGGAGCTAGGAAACTCCCTTGTCAAGGCGCATATTGAGCAGAGGAAACGGGTTCCCAGAGACCCAGTCGCTGTAGCCTTTGTCAGACAGCTGCAGAGCTCGCCAGGCACTCCATCCACGTCATCAACAACACAAAGAGCATCAGTGCCAGCATCCTTAGCCAGCCCTGTCTCAGCATCAACCAGCACAGCCACAACATTGGGCTTCTTATATTGGAGGTTACAAATTCTCCATTACAGTGAAGATTAGAATGTCACTTTTATATGCATTTAAAGATTTTTTGTGTTATCCCTGGAGCTATTCATGCACCATCATATGGGAAGTCATCGGGCTACAGCATAAGAAAGCCCTGGAGACCGCTGGAGGAACCCTACAGTTTTATGGAACCCTTGACTGACAACGGTTTGTCTGCTGGTACTCCTGCCATCATATCCAAGATGGTGGTGCCCAGCAGCAATCTCAAAAATATTTAGATGCCTACACAATGAAGGTTATTACTGGTTAGTTAAATGCATAAAAGGACTAATTAATCGTATATGAAGATTTCATTTAAAATGGTCTGGTCACAGAGTGCCTTTTAGATGAATTGCATTGTCCATGGATATTTGTTTCTTAAATGACACTTGCTAAATCCTTTTATTGATTATACGTAAGCTCCTTATATTATGCCTTTCTTGCCTTTTAGAGAAGTGTTTGAAATGAACAACTCAAAATGTTCCTCCAGTGATTTGGGCTAGCAAACAGGTCTGATTCCCATCTTCCCTAAGCAAACAGCAGCTCCATTTCAAAGGTACAGGCTGCTATTTGCAGCTGATCAGAGACAAGATCAAAACCAGATTGGAAAGAGCAGCCCCAGAGACAGGCCCTCGTTTGTTGTCAGAGCCGTGTCATCATGTCACAGAGATCACCTCTGTGTTCAATAGACAGGCCACACAATGCCATCTGTGCTCGCCTGAAAGTAGCTTCTAACTATCACAGCTCCAATCCTAATTGAGACGTGTTCATGAGAAAGGTAGAATGGGGGCTGGGGAATTGTATGGTGAACCTGCTGATTAATATATATCCTGGCTGATATTTCTGTTGTAGGATTTTCTACTATTGATTGTCTAGTTAACGCATTGTTAGCATTCAGCTACTAAGCAAAAAGTTTTACTTTTGTACATATTCTTTCTGAAAGAAAAAGTACATAACCTATTGATTGACACCATGCTGATAACAGTATGAGACTGGGACAACCTCTGTTTTTACACTTATACCAGAACATTTAAAAATGTTATTCTCAGTCAATACCAGCAACTTTTTGGTTGATCTTGCCTTGTTTTGGGTCCTGAAGCCTTATTAGTGGAGACCAATTGTTTTTTTTTTAGTAGTTTATGTACGGAAGTATTGATTCATGTTTTCTAGGTATTATTTATATGTCAGATTAGATTTATGCAGAAATTCAGAGTTATGTCTTAGCAGCATGCAAAAACAAAAGAAAATGATATTCAACAATCCAAATTACCAATCACAGATTACTTTTGCATAATATTTCAATTGAAATTAAACTCCAGACAGCCACTGATGCAGCCCTGTATTTAATAATATTTAAATAAGTTTTATAAATGCACCTTTAAGTTCTTATATCATACATTTGTAACACTTCAAAATATAAGTCTCCTACACAGTACTCTTACAGTACTCTTACACAGTAACTTTTTAACTGCAGATACATTTAACAGTTGCCTTAAGAAATGTAAAAAATGAAAAATAAAATACTTGTCCCTTTTGTGAGCCTAAAACCTTACCTTACACCAACCTTACACCAATCCCTACATGCACGTTTATTAGTTTTACTCTTCCTGGTCATTATGGGCAATTTGATTTGATTTCTGGATGGTGGTGGTGTCTAGCACAGAATCATACCTTTACTAGGTTTTTGCAATAGATACACTTAAACAGTGTATCCAAGTAAAGATGGGAAATGAAGGCATTATTTATGGAATATGTTAACTTTGAGGTTTTTGGCTAGCTGGGTTTGGTTAAAATGTATCAATACCCAAACTTAAAGTAAAAATGATCTGTAATGAAGTACTTACACATAATCATGGATTTGTATGTGTGAGCAACTTTAAAAAATAAAGCATACCTGATGGCAATGCAATATGGAATATCTTTGCATTGTAAAAGTATGCATTTGGAATACTTTCCATTTATGCCATATTCAAGTTTACATCAAGATTAAATCGAGAATAATGGCCAGGGCATGTAGGGTAATTATTCATAGTGCCAAAAACTTTGTGGAGAACACCAACACTGTTGATCTCTCCTTTCTGAAATGACCAAAAAACAAATCAAATTATTTTCACTTTGCCTCCTGGATGCTTTATCTAAGATAACATATTGCTGCAACAACCATGGGCAGAAGTATATAGAATCTCATCCAAGTCTCATGTTCTGACAAGGAAAGTGAGAAAACCATTATTAAGATCACAAGGACACTCAGTACTCCTCGGTGCCCCTTTACACTTAGCTATATAATACAAGGAGTATAGTGTAATTCTTCTTGTAGGGCCATGAAAATAAAAATTGTTTTTTTTTACTAATGTAAGAGTATGAAGCAATAAAAAATTAGGCAAAATTTAGGCAAAAGAAAATAGCTCAGCCAAATAATACAATGCACAGATGGAACAGGCTAAATTGTATTTACTACGGCAAAATAATTACAAATTGATGGTGACATTTACACATTTTTGTTTTTTGCAAGAACATCCTTTCACCTTATCTGTCACAGGGCAGCTGTTTCTTTTTATTTATTTATTTTGAGACTGACACACTGCTGGAACAGTGGACACTGCACTATACAAACTGGTCACTTACATACAAGGTGACACATCATTCAGCTATACTACCGTCTGCATTAGCTGTGTTCAGAATTTAAAAAGGATCTATTATGGATATATAAATATATACATATATATATATATATATTTATATATATATATATATATATATATAAAGAAACCTGCATATATAACAAATACAAACAATGCCACTGGAAGAGAAAAGAACCCTTCTCCATCGGGCTAACCATCTAATGGTATCTATGCTTGTCAGATTTCTTTCACTAGAAACAATCTTCCTATTTGTTTCCAGTGACAGTACAAGGAACAAGCACTGTATGTACAGAAACTGTACATGTCCATCCTGGGCAGTTGTGTAGTGATCTGCTGCAGTAGATTGCCAAATGAAATCCGGGATTGGGTGATGGAACATGGCAAATCCCCAAAGCAATTAGGTTGATTAGTATAATTTGGAGGTATTACCGTAACCTTTAGAAATGTAAAAACTCATTGAGCCGGGTTTATTAAAGCTCTCCAAGGCTGGAGAGCATACACTTTCCACAGTAAAGCTGTGTGATCCAAAAAACTGGAATGTATTTCTTTGTTATTTGTTAGCTATTGTTTTCAATCCTGGACCAGAGCCATAGAAGGTTTTCTGTATCACCCACCCATGTAAACAATCATAGCTGAATTAATGAGCCACTTTTAAGTTACTCTGATCTACTTGCAATCCCTGCAAATTAGGTCATTGCCCTAAAACTAGTAACCAGTCCTTGAATAAAAAGGTTCTTGAGTCAGGAAGATTCTGAGACTGAAATTCTATCATAAGTATTCCTAGAAAAGTGTATTCCTAATATCAGTGCATATTCTGTAGGTCCTATGGACGGCGCATGATTTGCAGATCTGCTTGGAAGAACATGGCAATATTTAGCTACTTTTTTTAGTGATAAATTTACGCCAGAGAAAGGAAACATATTGTTGGCTTTATTGGTAAAGCCTGAGGACTGATTTGAGAAAATATAGCGTAATCACCACCATTGATGTTTTCAGAATAACACTCTTAGTTTGTTTCCCATTCAATAATTAAAAATGTATCCTTCCTATGTACCTAGGTATAGCTGACAGGTGGTCTCTGAATAAAATAATTTATTAATCATATGATACCTGTAATTCGCCATGCTAAGACAGATCACAAGCGTTTTTGACATCATATAACCAGACAAGATCTATTTATAATACATGGGTATAGAGGCCATGGGAATCTTAGGACTCATGTATCTTGCTACCCCATCATCATACATATTGATTTACCATCCAGTCTCTCCGTGCACAGAAAAGTCAAGCCTACATTTTGACATGAAAGCATTAAAAGAAATGCAAAACACCCTGCTGAGATAGCAATAAATTAGATTTGAATGGAACTGTGCTTAGTATTCCGAGATCTTAATGTCAAGCCAAGGGAAATGTCTATTACTGTCATGTTTGCTGTAGAACGAGTTGATACAGGTTCTGTAGGTTACTGCCATCAAACCTTGTCAGTGCAGGCAATCACAAGATGACGGCAACCAGCCCATAGTCTCATTTTGCTTAAGCTGTCAGAAGCAGCTGAATAATTCAAATATTACCATGGGTGCATATGTCCTTTCATTGTTGAGCCTGTGATACAGAGTATAGTGACACTTCATTATTTTAATCATTGTAATCATTTATAGCATTTGATACTGATACTACACATTTTTTATACTATTACTTTCACTGTATTTTAACTGTAGCAAAATGTAAGCACAAGACTGGCTCATTTTTCTGATTTAAATAGCCATTTTTAATTCAATGGAACTGCGGGATTTGGGTGTAGTAGTCCAAAACAAAATCTTTAAACTAATTTGACACGCTTAGAAGAGTTTTCACTCAAGAAAAAAAGGAAAGCAATAGTATTATGTGGGAAAAGTTAATTGCACAATGCAAACATAGTTGTGTCCTACTTTATAGAGGTCCATTTATAAAGGAAATATATTAGCCTATTGTTCATAACACTAGGAATAGCCAATATATATATATATATATATATATATAGAGAGAGAGAGAGAGTGAGAGAGAGTTGGGGAGGTTTCCCTATCACCCCATAACTTGCTTTAAACAAAGAGCAGACATACCAACCATTGCCTTACCATACAAGGGTTGTTTTTTTCTATTTACCTAAGAAATTCACCTGATCATTTATTTATTTACTTGGAAATGTCTTTGTTTGATCACATCTTGGAGCATACACACATCTTTACTGTTGGACTGCATCAATTGCAGTGTGTTATAGTACTGTCATATGATTTTTCATCAAGGATGACTAATTATATTGAATAGGTTGATTGAACTGAACATCAATCAAATATGGGTCAATTACTGTATAGCTAAAAACCAGAGCTGTTGAGTATGTATGCAGTTTAAATGTTGCTGTTTTGTAATAAAAGATAAACAATGTGTGTGTCACTAGCATTGAACAGTTGTCACCAGAAAAGATGTCCTCATTTGAAGATTCTGCCTCACCTCTTTTGGTTTTGATCTGCCTGGTGACAATGGCCATTTGGACAAATAGAATGAAACACAGTAGGGATACACACAGCAATATAAATCTGGCAACATTTCGATTCCTTCCTATTTCCTTCCTGTTCCAAATTCCTAAAAATAAACTAATCACTACAAGATAAGACAGTCTAGCTCCTTGGTTCATTTGTAAATAGGTATGATCTTTCTTAAAAACATAAAACTTTTTTAACTAAATATATGTATTTTTATTGTATGAAAGAGTAATTACATCCATGATGTGGAGTCTTTGTGATGCATGCTTTTTTTCTTACTATCTCATGCAACACATAAATTCTTTTCATTCTTATTCCCATCATTCAATTTCTCTTTCCTATCAGAGTGAAATTGGACACAGCCCTCCTCCTGCCTACACCCCTATGTCAGGAGTAAGTATTCCACCGTGGCCTTTAATCTTTGTCTTGACTTTGACCCTTTGGTTGTTTCTGGTTTGTCCTAATATTAGTGTTACCTAAGTGTTTGTGCATTAATTTTGCCATTAATATGCTATAACACTCAGCCCAACCCAACCTTGATAATAACCTAGGTTTTCCCTAATCCTTCCTCATCCTTGGTGTGTATGTACCTTACTCCTTACTTGGCATGCATCACTTCCATGTCCACATTTAATGCCAATAAAAGGCTAGCTAGGCAGATTTATGAGACCTAAGGAATAAATTAAAGCAGAATAAATATTGACCAACATACTATGGGGCTGGGGTGGCAGGCATGGTTGGATTACATTATATAATTTGTCAGGGTTAGCTGGGCTAGCTTGTTGTCCACTACATGCAAATACTGTTGGAAATAGCATCCAGTATTTGTTACAAGCCTAAAAAGTAATGTGCATTTGTTCGCTTTGCAGCCATGCATTCATAATCCCTATATATATATATATATATATATATATATATAAATATATTTGGTTAAACAACAGTTCTCTTTATAAATGTATGTTTGAATTTTTTTTAACTGTTCAGACTTAATAAATCATGATCGCTTCAACAGCGCTAATATTTCTAGGCTTATTAATATATATATCAAATACCTAAGTGCTTCTGTTAAGCAAAATCAATCAATGACAAAGCTAGCCTGTACTCCACCCAACATGGATAATATATGATTTGAACCATGTATGACTGCTTCAAGATGTTCTCCAAGAACAGCAGGGGATTGGGGAGCTAAGATGTATTGCCAGTGAATAAATACTCAGTTCTATACATTCTAAAACACGAGTATAGCACCTCCTATACCAATCAGTCCATTTCAACTCATTTAAGGGGATTGATTAAACTTAAAGCTACAACAGACACAAACCTTCATATCACTTTCTTTTTGGTTAAATTATTGTCAACAAGACAGGTTATAAATAAAAATCTTTCTAGCAGAGCCAGGGATAATATTGAGAACCTCAAATCAGATCTATTCATTCTTTCTGTATCCAAAACTGAAACAAAAGTATTTGACTTGACATGCAATAAGTGATACTTTAACCTATTGAATAAACTTCTCCTTGAAAGTACGTGATAAGTATACCTGGCAGTTTAAAACCTAAAGAAAAGAATATAAGGACCCAGGGGTTCATGTGCTTACCTGTCTGTGTGTCAATAGAGCTTATCCTGGCCTGGAGAAAGCGCTGGGCACAGCCATCTTCCTGGCCCTTCCTCCATTTTCCTCCTACGGCACCCAATCTCACACTGCCCAGGAACAAGATCGGGTGACGTAAATGGGAAAAAAAAGAGTGCCGATCTCACTGCGCATGCATGAGACTGGCATTTCTTTATACCACTGAAGAAAAAGCTCTGAGATGGGGCTTGCGCAGAAGAAGCAGCCAGAAACCTCCTGGGATCCATGACATATGTATCCCAGGAGGCTCGGCGCTCCTATTCAGTCTTGATCGCCAAAGCAATCAAAATCGAAAGGTGAGGGCTTTTACCTTTTTTTTTTTTAAATAAGGGATTTAAGCACCCTCCCCCAAAAAATAAGGTAAATTTACCATATATATAAATTGTTGTCTACCCTTCTATGTAAGGTAAAAATTTTAGGTTTGGTCCGCTTAATAAAGGTTCCAAAATTGTATATAATACAGAGTTCAAGGTTAGTGGTATTATTCTTACATTGAAACATTTGTACAATAGTACCTAGGTTGTAAGACATTAGATATGTCCAGGGGATCATATTCTGGATTTAATAAGGCAGCTTTTTAAATGTATACTTGTTCTGGTAAAAAGCTAAATATTGGTCAGCTAAAAAAGGATTACAATAAACTGCCTAAAGAACATTTCTGTCTTAACTTTCATTGACCTACACTTTGGCTTAGTTGGTATATGCAATGCTGTATGTGTTCTATTTGGAGACAATATACTTTGAGAACCCTGGCAATCTTTTTGTATGTCTTAAAACCATGGAAATCGGTAACAAAATATAGAATTTACTTTTGACTTATTTTTGTGTTTATTCCCTTTGATGTGTGGACAGGTGGTGTAGCATGCTATTAAACTCACTTGGGAATATGCATATCAATCCTTGTCAATGTCATGGCGTGCATTGTGAAGTGTCAAGAAGATAAGGAATATATCCATTAAATGATGTAAACAGATGTGATAAAAGTCAAGGAAAGGCAAAGCGGTCCAGCTCAGCTTATAATAACACACTGGACTAATACAGCGGAATTTAGAACATCATAAAATGATGCTAGAACACATCTAAGAGTCACATGACATTACTAAACATGAAATTAGACATGAAATTACTAAATATTAGCCCAAAAAATGTATAATACCTAATACCATTTCAAAACTAACTAAAAACATGTAGGTCTCCCCTAAAATAATGGTCTAAAGGAAAGAAATATATTGGAAATCTTTTAATGTTTCCAGTTGTGCACCCTGCACCTGCTGATAATCACATTTAATAATAATATGCAGTATTGAAAAAGGTGTTTTGATGATTTTTTTGCAAAAAGTTTTTTAAAACACTTCTTAAATTTTCAAGTTGATTACAAAACTTTTGAACAGGTCCCTGCGATCCCTTCAACAATTTTGGTGACAATATGTTCAGGGCCTTTGCCATACCTGGTATAGTCAGCAACATAAATTAACCACATTGCAAAACTTAGCCTTTTTGCAAAAAATTCTGCATTAGCAAAATAAATTTTGAAAGAACACATTTGAAAAAAATACTCATATTTTCACTTTTGTTGAGTCTCCTAACTGTTTTATATGTGACCTTCACCCAGGGTTCTGGTCCGAACATTTTCACATAGGGATTGAAGACGTTATGTCTCTGTAATTGCTGAAAGAATCTAACAGGGACTTCAACAGGGTTTGAATTCTCAGCTCCAAAATAGGAATAGAGGAGTAGTACAAGAACAATAAATACCAGAAAGTTTGAGTGGTTCATACAAGAGAAAAGTTGGTCACTTATGTCCCTTTGGTTTAGTGAACATTTCCACGTTGAATCTATACTATCCCTAGTTATTTTGGTTGTGTGCTAAGTTAAACTCTAGCTAATTCAGCTTGTTAGAAAACACCCATATTTACTAAATATATATTTAATATATTTAATAAATATATATTCAATATTGAACAATAATCACAAGGTACAATAATCACACACTGGAAAGGAAAAGGTTTTTATCACAGCAGTTTATGACTGCTCTTATGACAGCTGCATTGCAGAAGCAAGCCATTGGCCGCTTGCCAACCAATAAAATAGTAAAATAGCTTTTATCCAAAATAATACTTATATAAATCACAAAAGAATATAGCAAATAATTTCTGTAATTAACTTATGGTTTTCTCTGCACAACATAAATGAGTTAGCATACTAGTGGATTGATACTTTAGACAGTAATTGAAAACCTCTTACCAAATTTCACACTGATATGTGGATCTTGTACATCAATGGATAGAAGAACATGTAGCCGTACAGATGTTCAGCAATTAGTTCTGCTTGGTCAAGCTTATAAGTGTGAACTCTGCCACAGGCTGCTAGAGCAAGATATGTACTGTTGTACTGTATGTAGCCATGCTATGAGCAGCCATTATTATCTCAAAACTGTCATGTGTACAATATATCAAATACCGCAAATGTATAAAGCAATGTGTTATCACTCATGTGCATAAAGCATATTCTGCCAGGTGACGTTATTTTGCAAGATATTACACATTCCTTTATTACTTTACTGTTAGCACAAGCCAGCGGGGAAATATCTGCACTTTATACCATCCATATGCCTGTTGGAACAAAAGTTAGGGAAAAATATGGTATACTACAAAAAAGGACATTATACAGCTGTGGATTCTTGCCTTTTCAGCTGTTTTTTTTGGGATCCCACTATAGTCAGTCAACATAGGTCCATGTTCTGCATAACTTTTTCAAACATTCACAACAATTTAAGTAGAAGAAAGATTTCAGATAACAAGTTACCTTTTTTTGTGCATGCCCACATTAACCCTCCGCCAATGCTAGCAGAAATCTCAAATAACTGTTAAAATCTGCAAATGCATACTGGATAATACAGTTTAATTCAGGTATGTGAATTTGCTAGGCAACCCAATTGTTATAAATATGTATCTACGTACAGTTAAACTAAGCTTTCTATTTAGCATTTTTAACAGTCCACAAAACGTATTGGATCAACTCTGTTAAATAAAGGCTCAGCGGGTTTGGCTGTAAAGTGAGAACACCCAATGTGAAGACACATAAACTCCCAATGAACCTGGCATTCAATTCCACATATGGGGTTATCTAAGTCTCCTCAATCTTTTTTACTAGTCTTGTCTTTATTTTATTGTACTGGTATTTGCTGTTTTATTTGTGCTGTATAGACATGATCAAACTTTATGAATTGGTTTGCTACAGGTACTGTATATTGATATGTGCTTTAAACTTGAGTAAATGTTTTAATAGTGTTTATATGCATTGGTGGATGTTTACTAATAAAAAGGTAGCTGCTGTGTCTGTTATTGTGGCACAGTTTGCTAATTTGCCATAGAAATGTGACATAGTGTTGCATTTCATGTAATAAATGTGATGTATACCTTTGATCCCTTGTTTAGCCTGATTTTGTGATAGTGGATTTTTCATCTTGCCATAATTGGACTAGAAGAAGTCAATACGACTTAAAAAGATTTAGGAATTTTGTTTCAGATAAACAGTTTAAAAAAAAAGTCTTATTATGTATATATATATATATATATATATATAGTAAATTGCATTGTACTTATGAAGAAAGGGTAAAAATGGGTAGACATTTGTAGACTGGACATTCACCAAACATTCACAAAGTTCAGTGGCACCTGCATACATTCATATGCAAAAAGCAAACTATAAACAGCAAGGAATCATATATTTTGCCACATTTGGAAATAGAGATTGTGTATATTAATGTCTGTCATTTCATTTTCCTATTATTCTCCTAATATACAATAGGTTTCAGTTCTGCCTGTGTTTGACTGTTCAATAAAAACCTGTTTTAGTTTTGTACACAGTAGGTCCTTTGCCACATTTCTATAGCTCACTATTAAAGGTGCTTGGAACAGAAAACTTCTAAGCCAGAATGATTCCAGCCAGAACAGAGAAATCCAAGGGTTAAAATTCCAAGTCAGTAATCAATCCAGGACTCTTTATTATGCAGCTGCACAGAGTTCCTGTAATTGTGCAATGGGGGCAGGCAAAACTAAGTGGATTTTTGTGGGATCTCATCGTTGGACACTATTTAACCCTGCAAGTAAATATGAGTTAAACAAATATTTATAAAGGTTTTTTTTCTATTGCATTGTGTGGTTATTTCTAGGCCTGGTTTATCCCTTTCTAAGAATAGATATGGTTGTACTAATTTACATAATGTTACTATAGACACCCAGATTAAGGCCATTTTCCCTATTAAAAAACGTTGACACGATTGGGGACAGATGAGGGTCTGGTTTTGCCAAAAGGAATGCATACACATGCTTTCTTCTTAATTTAAAATAATAAATAAATAAACTTTACATCTTTCATCTATTAATGATGAAAGGTAAAATTATGTAGGTAATGTATGTAAATTAAGGTAAAATATGTAGGGTTTACTTTTTAACTATATGATATTACAGGTGTTGTTTTCCTTCATTATAACTTATCTGTTTTTCAAATCAAGTACTAAATTCCATGTTGTGATATTTAAATGCATGTGAAAAAGCAGTACTTAATTGTTAAATAAAATACAAATAATGTTTGAATGTAACATGTGTTTTTTTTTTTTTTGTGACTTAGCGTTAGGACTCAAAGTTTGTCTTGTTTCTTTATTCTTTTACAGAATCAGTTTGTATACAGAGATGGAGGCTATACTACTCAAGAGGCTGTGACTCTGCCATATAGACCTTCTGCGTGCCCTATACCAGAGGTTCCAACAGTGCAAGGTGCCACTGCAGAAGTCTTTGAAGACACTTGCTGTAATGGAACTTTGCGTAAACAAAACACAGAACGTGCTGCAGAGGAAAGCAGCCTACAGAGGTATAGTGCTGACCCCACTGCATTTGTAAGAGAGCGAAACCCAAGAGGTTTGGTGGGAGAAGATGGTTACATGACTCCAATGAAAGAGAAGCCCAAGACAGGTGGGTTACCTGCATTACCTTTAAAAAAGCACTTCCACTACAAGCAATTTTAGCCTATTTACTGAGCCCCAACCATCCATAGAAAAACTCTCCAGTACATTTAAAAAAATCTTGGGGATTTAAATCTTGTGTTATTAAAACTGCTTACCTTAGCTCCAACCTAAATACTGGTGACATCAAGCTTAGAAGCCCAAATCTCACAAGAATATGCTTCTGCACTGAGATTTGGACTTTTTGAGGGTCTCACTGAAAAGATGATAATGGGAATTTGGAATTTGGCAAAGTGTGTGAGGAGAGAAAACCTCAGTAAATGAGACCTTGTTTTTTAGTTCAAGGTCCACTTTAGTTGTCCTTATTTTGTATGATTAGTATATTTCTTCTTTTATTGTATTAGATTGTATTGTATAAGGTAGGTAAAGCAAGTCAGAATTTCTGCCTATGACACACTAAATGATCAGTAAAAGTAAAGTGGATTAAACATTCAGGAATGAACCTGACTCACTGCATTCATACCTGTGTAAATTCAGAACAGGAAGAGTATTGACAATTCTAGGTTCATTAGCCATTTAACAGCTGCTGTTATCAGCATAAAAATCACCTTGAATATAAACATGTCTATATGAGTTTAGATCTGATTACACAATCCACACATAGAACGATGTTATTAAATCTGTTTTAGAAAAGCTACTGTTCACCTAAATGACATTCTAAAATATTTGGAGGCTAAGCATTTTTATAGGGACATGCATATTGTAATGTATAACAGCTACCTCATAAAGTAGCATATTGTATATCTTTGCAAAAAAACACACACACACAGTTAACTTCTCTTCACAAGCCATGATAGTCTACCAGTCCATTATACAAGGGGGAATCTCTGTTGGGCCCACAAGTATACACAAATATGCCAGCCTTTCTTTTTAAAACAAGTAGAAAATATGGATCTAAATTTAAGGGGATTGAAGCACAACGTACACATCTGTTTGCACAGAATTGTTATTTTTTACAACACGTGGGACTAAACACCAGATGAACACTAATAATGTTAATTTTTTGCCAACTGTTTCAAGTATAAAATTATTTGTTTACAAACATGTCTTGCGATTACATGATTTATAGGCTATGGACAATAACTAATAGTTTAATCCATCATTAGTTGTACCTTTTTTTTTCCTAACATCTCTGTTTTCTTCTTTAGATTATTTGAGCCCAGTGGAAGAAAATCCTTTTGTTTCCAGAAGAAAAAATGGTGACCTCCAAGCTCTGGATAATCCTGAATACCACAATGGACCCAATGGGCAGCCAAAATCAGAAGATGAATATGTCAATGAGCACCTTTATCTTAATTCCTTTGCCAAACCCAAGGAAAATCCAGAGTACCTGAAAAACAATGGACTTACTGTGCCAGAAAGAGCTAAGAAAGCATTTGATAACCCAGAATACTGGAATCATAGCTTGCCACCCAGGAGCACCATCCAGCATCCTGACTACCTGCATGAGTACAGCACAAAATACTTTTATAAGCAGAATGGACGTATCAGGCCAGTTGTCGCTGAAAACCCAGAATATCTAACCGAGTTCACTCTAAAACCAGGCACTGTCCTTCCCCCTCCTCCTTACAGGCACCGGAACACTGTTGTGTAGGAGTTTCAGTATTATAAAAAAGGGAGCTATCCCTACTCTTTTTGGATATTCTGAGCCCTCACTAAAAGCCACCTAACTTACTCAGGTGTGCTTCTACATGCCAGATCACTTACATCAGATGGTTAAAGAATGCTCTAGATTTTGTATTAATGTTATTTATCACAGAGAGCACTCAATGAAGTATTCAGACTGGCAGTTTGCTCTCAGTGGATTGAGACAACATTCAACTCATTTAATGACCAAGCACTGGTAGAAGCTCTGTGAAGCAGAAGTACTTTATGTATTTGCCTTTTAGGTTCCTACAGCAGATAGGACAGAGTTTTCATGTCTATTCATGTCTAAAGCAAAATGTTTGAGCCCTAACAATTCTAATTTCTTATTT
This sequence comes from Pyxicephalus adspersus, assembly GCF_032062135.1. NCBI lineage: Eukaryota > Metazoa > Chordata > Amphibia > Anura > Pyxicephalidae > Pyxicephalus > Pyxicephalus adspersus. Next base: position 56,946,037 of record NC_092864.1, read on the forward strand.
TACTTAACAAGACCATTTAAAGTCTTCCACTGCCAGTTCGTACCAATAACTGGGTACCACTAATGAAAATATTATTAATTATTTTATGCTAGAGGATATGGCATGCAAGATCCCAATGTTGTCTGCATAATGTGTTGTAAGCATTATTGATGTCAATATCCTTATTATTTTCTAGAAAGTAGGTTTGCTTGTTACAGCTCAATACAATACATTAATTTGGTTACAATATCATGCACAGAGAATTCATGCTAGGTTCTACAAGGTGAAACTATAGTTCTTCTGCTTCATACTTGAAGGACTTGCTAGTGCTGATCATGAAGTCTATGGAAAAGACTAAGCCCCATTTGTCCAATTTTGAGGATGATGTGTCATGCCATTAAAGTTTTGAGATGTTTTAGAATGTGTATACACTCTATGGATATAAGCTGGAAAAGGATATAAAATATATTTTCTTTATTTTTCTGATTTGTCCTAAAAGTCCTAACCAGATGCAAGCAACAGTGATGTACAAAAGCCAAGCTAATGTTTATATTTTTTATTTATTAAATCCCAGTGAATTCGTCAATATAATATTGTATGATAAAACAAGGAATATAGCCTCCAATATGCATATCATCATTGTAAATATTTATCTCATAATATAATGCTTCTTCGACACTGGCACTAGAAGAGCCTAACTGAAGATACTGGAGAACAAAATGAGTTTCATCTTCATGGTCTGGCCTGCAGTAAATGTGACATAAATGTTTGTAGCCATACACTTGTGTTTAAATCTTTCTTCTGTACCTTCACCAGCTGACATACCACAGACTGGTCAACGATGAGAGAATCAAGACTTGGAAATAGAGTTGTTGCTTGCATTCTTTTGGAAACGAAGATGTTTCGGGAGTTAGCCAGTGGGGATTACAAGTGAACTGTACGGAAACATTAATGCAGCAGGGAATTGCAGACTTTAGAAAGTCAGTTTTGCACTTAAATGGTTATTATTGTCTTTTGACAGACTGTTGTTATGTTTTTTTATATTTTTAGTTATTTTGTGCTTGGATTTTGAATGAAGCAATATGAAAGCAACCAGCAAAATTATATGGTAAATACAAGATTATAGACATGCCAAAATAATTCTCTGTTAAAAAAAATGTTAATATTTTGAGTATAAGCTATAGAATTATACACATGTATCAGGTTAGATGGAATGATACAGGTTAGATAGACTGATTATGACATATTGAGATGTTTAATTATGAAAAGGATTGTATTTTATTTACCAAAACTGAAGGAAAATAAAACTGGCATCAGTGTCCATAGCAATCATTTGGTTTAGCTGCTATGGAAATATTTAGGATACCCAAATACATTCAGTTTTGGAAAGCTCAGGCCCAGCCCATTAATCTTGAATGCAAATTTTCACTTGCAGCAGCTTTTAGCAGCTGTCACTTTTGACAAATGTGAGGCTTCTTCATATAATTTAAATAGGTTATAGATACTACTTGGGTCTTCCTGAAGTTTGCCTCCTAAGGTTTGGGACATATATTTTTCCCTTCAAACTTCACCACCTTATGTCTGTAAGGCACATTTGGGGGTTTGATAAACTGGATTACAAATAACGATTGATCTGACTTGGTATGCTGCTTCAAATTTTGAGGACCTCACCTTGGAAAGCTGCAACTAGTACATATAACTTTAAAGAGGAAGAGTCAAATTCCTCCAAAAAAGAAACATAGAACAATACTATTTCATAAATAGAACAACCACTTTTAGTAATGTTTTATTTGTTCTACAAATATTATAGTTTAAATTTATTTTAG
>NC_092864.1:56947862-56970965 GCF_032062135.1 Pyxicephalus adspersus
GGGGGGGGGGGTAAATGTATTAGAAGCACAGAAAAATATATATTGTATGCATCACTTTTTATGTTCCTGTTTTGTTTTTTTTAGAACATAGTTCCATGTGATCTGTCCTTGTATGTTGTATAGAAATGTGAGTACATGTATTGTAGTATTACAGTGTTACATATAAATTTATGAATCTATGTGAGCATAAAACAGAATCACATAGATGCATAAAATGAAATCATATTCATGCTCTACTTTTCAAATAGTTCATAAGTGAAAGGAACCCTGTGCTGGCAACTAAAAATGCATGTCTTTATGGTGTGGCTGAGAATCTTCTTAAATCCAATCTCAAGTTAGAGGGTTCTAATTATTTGTTGAACAAGATATGCAGCTCACATAATCTTCAAAATAATGTGACATCTCTGAATTTCCTAGTAAGTTGAGAAGTAGGAAGTAAGAGGAAATTGCCATATTCATAAAAAATTGGCTCACAATGGAAACATGCTCCTGAGTTGCATACATAAGGAATCTTCTTTTTGCTTGCTTTATGGACTATCATGTTAAGTATGAAAGATTTTTAAGGAGCAATATACATTAATATATCTTTGTTCGCAAGGGGAGGAGCATCTAACGCTGTGGATAATCCCCGAACATATTTTAAGTTAATGTTAAAGACAAGATATGTCAAGACACTGTGGTGCCAAACTATGGTTTCAATACTCATTGTCTTTATATGCATACATCTCTCTGCATTAACACTGCCAGCTGCTTAGCATCCTTCATGATGCGGAAGGTCTTACTACTAGTAGAATGCATGGTATATACTGTAGGTTCTTGATTTGTTCAGAGGGGTTGATTGGACAGTTTGCTGTGGGTTTATTGATGGCTATTCACCCACTTCTAATGGTGGGCAACAATGCTTGCACTCTGGTTTATTCAGACATAAATAATATGAAATTCTACAAAAGGTACAAAATAGATCCTTTAAAAGTGTTTGGAATTCATGATTTAAAATTTTCACCCTGTGAAATCAATGTCAGTTATGAAAGGTATTTATTTAGTGCAGTCATTTTCTGCATTGATACCACAATATTATGTAGCATTAACAAGTACTGCTGTAAAATGGGTCGACTATTAAATAATACTAATAGCAATGAAAGAATCTGCAGTGCAGTGTCATTGCAAATTCCTGGTACTTAAACAGAGCAGCTCTAAGTAAGAATGGCAGCTAAATATGAAAGCTAAGCATCTGATAAATAATAAAAATCTCCTCCTATGACAGTGCCTATACCATAGGGAAAATATGTGATCCCTCTACCTTAGATCCTAATATTAGGATACTTTATGTTTTTATAATATTATTTAGAAATATAACTCAACAAGTGGAAAATATAATCAGCCTTATATTCAATTGTTTTTTTTAACTCGGCCCCAATTAGAATTTGAATACTAGGCATCCAAGAGTAAGCATTTTGTAATTTTGCTAATAGTTCCGAATGCATTTATTTTTAAAGGAAATGGTGATATGTGGCTTCTAGTAATACAACATTTAACAGCCAAGAAGCACCATAAACGTATAACTTACTAAAAATTAATTTGGTTCAGACTATGGTCAGCAAAGGGAAGCTGGTGTATTGCTGAGCTGTTATTGTGATGAGGTATAATGGTTATAGTAGTGATAATGATGTTTTTCTACCTTACTCCTTTTCCAAAGGACATGGCAATTTTCCATATGACAGGCAATATGAAAGTATACAGCTGACTAACAGCAATATATTTTGTAAAAGATGTGAACTTGGTTCCCTCCTGGTGACAACATTATGAGAACCTTGTTACTTCTGTAAAGATTAATACATAAACTCAGACACATCACTTACACTTTTGATTGCTGTTTTAAGAGGCGCATAATGAGATTTTGGATTTTAATCATCTTAATTTTAACGCTCCATTGTTTTATATTTCCCTTGTTCCAGTGCCTAAACCATTCAGTATTAGAGACTTGTTCTTTTTCTTAACGCATGCTTTTTTTCCAAACAAATCTTTAATATGATTTACCATTTTAATATCACAGTTTCATGGCTAATGGACTTTATTTAGGCTGCTCTATACTGTCACCTTTTTGTGAGCAGTGTCTATCTAATTGCTTAATTGCAGATTGTTTTCTATACTGGAGAAGCAATGCATAACTTGACTTTTGTTTTTGCCCATCTCCTTTGAGCTTCTGGTGATCCTAGTTAGGCTTCTGATGATCCTAGCAAAGGCTATCTTAAGAGTAATCTATTCAGTGCAGGCTTTCTGGGTAGTTTATGATGTCCATATACATCGGTGGCCTTTTGCCTGATTTAAAGCACAATTTGATCTCTAGACACCCAATAGCTGCCATTGCCTAGATAAAGAAATGTCTACTATGTGCATGGCTGGTTCATACCATAAAGAACCAGTTGATGAATGTTCTGACTACCTTTTCAAGTCTATAACTATCTTAAGATATATTCTGATTTAATAGAAAAAAGTGTTTCATTTGGAGCAGTAATGTTCAGAACGGATCCTTTAGAAATGATGACCTTAGTGATATTGTAACCGTATTGCAAACGGTGGTTTTAACTGTGTGAAATTGTGCTGTAATTTTCATATGAACCTTCCTGTGTTGCTTGATTGTTGGAGAAACCACCAATGACACCAATTCTGACTAACAGGAACATCAAAAATGTAAACAAAGGAAACCTATAGAGGGGCATTAGCACACTGAATCTGAAATAATATTTATATCAATTATCCTAAAAATTACCAACATGGCAGAATATGGCAAAACTGTCAACAAAGTAATAGAGATAATAAGACTAAAAAAATACAAAAGCCCATTAAATTATAAAAAATATTGTTGATCTACAGCAAGGTATAGCAGATAGAGAATGACTGCTTTAGTAAGCCCAAGCCAATTTGTTACACCATCACTTAGCTCAGCTTCTGCTCTCACATCTAGCTGCCTTTCAAACCTTAACAAAAAATAAAAAATGAACTGTATGTTACTAAGAAAATGTGAATAATATTTTTATAGCTTGTCAGAGATACAGCGAGTTGAATTTGTACATATGGGTGGGCATTTTCTTCATTCATAAGGCATTTAGAGCATAACTGCTCTCCTTTTAGTTGTATATAGTTATGTACAGCTGGTGGTTTTAGTTCCCATCTCCCATCGTTTTACTTTTTTTTGGTTTTATGCTCTCACTCAGTACCATTATTTTCCGTTAGCTGTGATTCCTTTACTGTTGCTTGCTTAATTCTTTTATTGCACCAGCTTTGATTATTCTTTACCTACGTGCTCCCTGTTGTTCTTTTACTCAGAAATCCCCTTTGGTTTGTGTATTTCTGCAATGAAGGACTGTTCCTGCTCTTGCACGTAAACCTCTTGTCTGTCAAAGAGATATAATATCGGATGAATCCTCTTTGGAGTCAATGAGTCATATTAGTTTTTTTTCTCTTTTTAATATAGTATTATTTCTTACATTTTTATTCTTTATGTTGTAATTTTATGTGAGAGAGTTTTGATTACTGTTGTACTTGTTATTGTGACTTGATCCATTGCTAATATATTGTATGAGTGCATTTTATGGCAGCCTTAAGTGCTGCTTAATAAATACATACCCTACTTTTTTACCTGACATGGGGAAGGCCGTGAGATGTATGTTGAAAAATCCACCAACCTGATAAACATCTGAGAAAGTCAGTGGTTAGCAGTGTCATTTATTGCAACTGTAACATCTCGGGAGAAGTATCATCTTATTTGGTGGATGTCAGATCATCACTGGGAAAACCCATTTTGGGTAAACGTTAAACCAATATATGGGGATTTCTGCTTTAGCTCTTTAGCCACAATGCTAGTTTCCAGCTCAACAATGTATTGCTCTTTAATGTAAACCCAACTTGTGAGGAAGCACGTTGTACCCAATGCTGATATCTGCCAGGATAAAATTAATCTTGAAATGCAGAAAATGACAGTGTACATTTTTGGTAGTAAAATTGGTTTGGTTTATATGTTACATAGAAGACTATTATTAACGTGTGGTTTAATATGACATTCAGTTGTTCAGCCATCCATATTCAGTTTTTTACTACCAAACAAGCATGTCCCTTACACCAACGTCCATGACAGTCAGCTCTGCTTATTTTATGATGATTTTACAATAAATTATGCTATATCTGTATGATTTAAATCAGCTTTAATTCACATTAACTTGTCATATGTGAAACATGACACATTTCATATGGAAAAGGTGTGGAAAAACTGTGATATAAATAAATAAATATATATATATATATATATATATATATATATATATGTGTGTGTGTGTGTGGTCGTGGTCCAAGTAGTGGTCCACATTTTTTAACATTTATTTCTCTGATGAGCAATGCATAGCTGACTTGGTAATATTGCATGTGGAGTAAAGGGATCATATTTCAACATAGTGGCTCAGTGTCCTTGTAGCATTGGGGGTCACTTAGAACTTTCTGGGTGTTTTATTTACCATGCATTATAAGAATTTTAAATATTGTAGAAACCACAGTTTAGGGTGGTCATTTTGCTTTGTACACCTTGTGCAGCAACATTGAACTCATGTAATTACTCAAATGCCATTTCTAGTATTGCCGTGCTAAGCTTTCACCCACCGTGAGGCTCAGGTAAAATTAGGCATTGTATTTCACCTGTCCATCCAACATACTTGATGATTCTATTGCATCTGTTCTTTCAACATGCATGAGCTTAGCCATTCACACCAATATAAAATGACAGGGGTACCGATAGGATGAGTGTGGAGCAGGAAAGAGAGAGTTTATATTGGCCCTGATGAATTGCAGGATGTCTGAACGGAGATCTGCTCAATTTCCATGATACAAAGCCTATTTAATTGATGTGGCACATCTCCCTCTATACATCCTAGGATCATGTTTGTTTTCTAATAACCTCCCACTTAGCAAGTAGGTTTTGGCTTTCAGTGACTATTAATATTTCCTTTCTTATGGCCTATTTATAAATGTTTTCATCCAAGATTCATCCAAGTTTTATCTAAAATGTACACATTTTTGCACAATAGGCCCAATTAGAAAATGTGTGAATCATCTTTGATTCCTACATTTTATAAGTGAATCCAATGAAAAAAATGTGTGAATTATGGGTAAAAGGTATATGAATCTTGGCTGAAAACATTTATAAATAGACCCCTAATATAGTGAAGTAATTATTATTGAAATTTGCACCATTTATTATATGTGGTGGAGATTTTCATGGCTAGATAAGGAAGAGTTAACTATGTTTGCATAACTTATTAGTCAAGCATTTATACATTATGGGTTAGCAATAGTAGTATTGGTGGATCAGGGTTTTAAAGAGTTTACAGGTCCCAGCCTGCCATATTGATCATCGCAAAACAATCAATGTAAGTGAAACATGCTCACTTTGGTAGGGAACTTTCATTTAGCTTAGTAAAAAGGATGAGGATTTTTTTTAATAATACACACATTTTATATTATAATTAATAACAAGTGCAGAAGTTTCTGTTGAAACTGACTCACTTACCCACTGTGACATTTCCAGCCAAAACATTAGCCCTATGAATCTGTAGTTCATAGGATCAAATTCTCTTGCAAAGTAAACATGTTGTACCCCTTCTATAAAATGACTCCAATGTTTGCTAGTTTGACCTTGTGATAACTTGCAGCTAAGAGTTTTTACTGTTGGAACTTGTAGTACTTACAGAACTCTAGGACCACAAATTATAAATAGGTAATCTTGTGGCTGCCTGAAGTGTATATATTGCAATCTGTTGACCAGCAAAGTGTTTATTAAACAAAGATGTTAAGGCTAAGACATGAGGCCGGATACTGGTGAGAATTAATGGGATGCAATAAGTGGATGAACTATTTAAAGATGCTGGTTATTCATGGTGTTTAAACTCCCAGCAGAGGTTCGTGTGACCCTGTTACTTGAGACAGACTTTGAAACATCTGCTATACACATACTGGGAGCTGGGACGTGATGCAACTAGCATCAGGCAGCCCTCATTTACTGTGCTGCAGCTAATTCACTCTTTTTCAGGACACACGTTCGGCATCATTTTGCTTTATCTTCATGCCACCCATATCATCCCAGCTGAACAATTTGAAACCTGTTCTGAATTTTTGTTAAATGAATCTGTCAGAAATATATTTTTAATTTAATATAAATGAAGTTCAATAAAATATGGTACAAACTTTTGTGTGTTGATGAGTCTTTTTATTGAAATGCAGCTTAAAAAATCAACTACAAAAATGAAATAGGAGTGTACAGAAAGTAACGTATATAAATGTACCGTTGCTTAAATTCCCAGAAGTTACAATCATTTATACATATAGTATGGCAAACATGAACTCACTCCCCTTTCCAGTCTGCCGTGAGCACTTTTTCAGTCCCGAGTCTGTAAAGGGAACTGTAGGTATGACTTGACAGTGTCTTTTGGATCTCAGACACCATGGTGTGAACCGTGGCACTACCCATGCTAAATTTTGCATCCAAAAAGAAAAAAAATTAAATTGTACTTACTATACCCCAATTTTCTACATCACTAGACATCACATCACCATATTTCTAGGAAGAATCCTGGAAATGTGTATTCACTAGAAATCTTTTTTTGGAAGAATGGTAACTATTCCAAGACAGAAGACTGAAGACTTCCCCCCAATTCATTGTATTGGTCTAACAGAGACAAAAATCGAAGAAAAATCTCTCCAGTGGGTTGACAAACTGAAATACAACCCAGTTTGAAAATTCAACTCTTCCCTTCTTTATCCAAAATAAAGAAAGAACCTTGAAATTCACTTGCACTGATGTGTTACCACTATTGTTTATTTCATTGCATTTCCTGTTTTAGAGAGGTAGTGGCATCATTCATTTCTCAACATGTTGCTCCTTAACACAAATAGAGTAAAATTCAATTTTTTTATTGCAGTATATGAAGATAGATGTTTATTATCATAGCAAGGTTTAAAGTTCATATATCTGCTAACAGGAAGAGAGGGGTCTGAAAAAAATCTTTAATAAACAATATTGTGTTAAAGAATTTATGAACTTTCATATAATGAAGTAACAATGTTCAAAAGAAAAGCGACACAGAGAAATAACAATCCAAATTTATAATTAGAATAATTGTAATTTAAGCATTAGACTGAGTTGAGTAAAAGCAGGAGATTTCTTTTTTGGCACATTATGGACATAGACACAAAACAAACAGCTGCTTGTATATGGCACACTTTGCACATTGTGTATAACATGACTGATGTGATTATCCACCTTTATTATTCTTCATTATTCTGAGCATGCTGCTACGCATTACACTGCTGTGTGTGCACATATAATAGAAATACATAAATGCCACATTTATCAGCAACAGAATGTCCCAATTATTTTTAAGGAGCGGAAAAAAACAATATGAAGCTGCTGCTGTTTCAATCTCCAGCAAAACTAAAGGTGATTCGTGAAATTGCAGATGTATCCATTTTTGAATTAGTAAAATTCTGCCTATTATAAATGCCGCTATATTTTTTCCCTGCTGGGATCCAGGAAGTCAAGCACTATGTTACAGACTGCATCCAATACAAGAGAAGGTCAAATTGAGTCAGTGATGAACCTGCAGTTAGACAGTTTTAGTCTTAAGTGATAAGCAAGAGATTTACTTATGAGATTCCTGGAAATGAAAAGCTTTTTTTCCAACTAATTTCCAGGAATGCAGTGAGTAAGACCACCTCCCTTCACGTAAAACAAGACAGTAACATGTCATTCTTCCCAAAAATAACATAAAGACACATAAACATGACAAAAACATCATTTGTTTTGTGTTACGTTTTGCTAACCAACCCTCACAGGCTAAACCTCAAATATAATTTATTAGACAGCAGTACTTGTAGATATGTATTTGACTTACACAGCCAATTTCCCTGTAAGACAGTTGAGGGTATTTTGGGGTATATTTGCCACTTATTGCAGAAAATATTAAGGTTATCTTTCATATGTAAACTCCACATTAAAGCCATTTCATACCAAAAAAAATGTTTATTAAAGGAAAGCTGAATTCATTAACATTGCAAAAAGTATTAGTGAAAAGTATTTCTCCAGTATTTTTTTTGAATTGTATCATGAGGAATCTGATCACTTGCCCAGGGCAATAAACAGTTCCTTTAAATTTCCTTTCTTTCCTTTCTATGCATGAGGACCACTGAATTATATTCTGTAAGCAACATTAGATAACTGTAGGCAATTGGATTGTTTGGAAGAACCCAGGCTTAACTGTAACTGAGTGCAGGAATGCAAACCATAAAATCTTTGCTGAGAATCAAGCCTGTGTTATCTAAATGACACTTATAGACATGAACCTAGGGCAGGTCTGGGGGAGAAATATTACATAGAGTGTTTATTATTATTGGTAACTTTTTCCTTATGTGTTTCATTTTCTTGCTGTTTTTGACCTTATTTCTAAAAAACATCATTATAGCTGTAGGGAAAGCGGGTGCAGGGGAACTTGATAGACGTTCAAAAGCTTCTTTATACGAATTTTTATCATTTTGTTGGAAATGGTGATGGCAGGAGGAGTAGTAAAAGGTTGTGTCCGCAAAGGAAAGTGACTATATAGAAAAGTGATGTCATTTATTTTTCAAGGTCTTAATAGAGTTTAAAAAATGCTGAAACTTTTTGAAGAACCATTGTATATATATATATATATATATATATATATATATAAATATAAATATACAGTGCAATATATAAAGGTAATAACAGGTTAGTTGTAAGGTTAGAATGTTCTTTCTACTGACTTATCTATCTAACACAAACAGTAAATAAAGTAAAGTTACTTATACTTACCTAACTGATCATTGTTTGCACATAGAAGAGGTATCTTTAGGTGCTCATACGTCAGGTGCCTCTCGATTGTAAGGTCTTTGAAGCTTGGAATGCAGTGAAATGCCTTTCTGGGCAGCCAAAGGGGTTGTAAGTTTGACCCTACTACCTGCTGTCACACAGCCCTCATTACTCACCTATTTTTATGAGGGGCATTCTTACTAGCTAATAGAGGGCATAGGAAATGCGACATGGCTCAGCATGTCCAGAGCTGTAAAGGAAGTTTTTATTTACACAAATGTGTTCCTTATGTACAGTATGGCATTCGATTTATCAGTATCAGTATTTATATGTATGCATCTGTGGAATTTGGATAGCCGTGAAATGTTCTCCTAGATGTAAAGATGTTTGTAATCTACAGTTGCCTTCTTCACGTGGCAGTGTAAAAAGGAATATCTGCTTTCTTAAGAAAAGAAAACAAAATGCAATGTACAAGATAGGATTTCCAGTACCAGTTTTATAAGTTAGAATTCTTGGAGCACTGGCCACAGTTTAACAAATTGAAATAATGTATGGATAAGCTTTTATCAGACTGATGGTAAAAATACGAGGCCTATAACTATGCAGAGAAAAGCCACCCGTTTCCCAGTTTTATCTATGTACATACACAAGCCTACTGTGGTTAATGAATATTGCATAAGAAATAAAAATAAAATTAGCATCAATGCAGAAAATAACTTGAATTCTGTATAGACATGGTTTAAAAGGGAACTAAATATATCTCTAATGTACTGTGCATACATATTTGGAAAACACTCACACTTATACAAAAAATAAAAAAATCTCTATATATATATATATATATATACACACAAGTATAAACACTAACATATAAAAGTGACAAGTAATTGTTGGTGCGTTAGGGCCCTAGGACATCTTCAGTCAACATGGGCTCCCACAGCCAGGTCCCACGTTCTTGAGTTTTTTCCTGAAACTGTTACGCCAGTCATCTACAGCACAGCGTGGTAGTTGAGTTTGTAAAGGCTGTTTGTCAGATTCTGCAGTCTAACAACTCTTGTGTTCAAACCTTCATATCTCCCAAACCATTGGTCATAATGACTTTGGCAAATTGTACCCTTACAGCTATTAGTTCCCAAAATGTCAGCCCCCTGGCTTTACAGAATTTCAAGATATGGGGTCACAACTAAAACTTTCTTCTTACTTTGGGGGTTCTGTTTCGATACCAAGTGCCTCCAGAAGCCATAAAATGAACATGCAAATTTGGGACCCTTTACCTGGAAAGTAACAATAGGGCGTGGCCCTTAAATTTATACCTGCCAGCTCACAAAGTCACAACTATCATACTATGCTACCCTGTACACTTGACAAGCAGCCTTTAGAGACACAGGTATCACACTGTGCTGCTGATGACATTATTGCCCATGCCCACTCAAGTAGCACTATTTTACAAAGCAGAGCAATAACTTAGAACACTGGACCTGCAACATTAATTGCAATTCACAGGGGGTTAGATCCTTTAAGACCCCTCTGCAGACATTGGTCTAGTGGATCTCTCTGCACTTACAGCGGGATCAGGTAATGCAGTAGAGGAACTCTTGTTCCACACTTGTTCCCATGCTCTGTTGCTGCTCCATGACCCTCGAGCACGTATGAAAGTAGGACATTTTTAGATAGGTAGGAAGAATTAACTGTTCCGTAAATTCATCCCACCCATCCAGATTTCCTAATTGCAGTTATTCTTCTGTCACTGGGTGGGGCAGTGCTTGGATGTGGGCAGGGCATGGGGTGGAGGCAGATGTTGGGGTAAGCAGGGCATAGGGCAGGGGGATGAGACTCCCACATCAGTTCTGCACAGGGGCCTGCTGTTGGCTACATTCGCCACTATCTGGAGCTTTGGTTTGTCTTGGTAGGGAGCATGTTGGACCTCTGCGTTACGGAGCTCTACTGAAGTTGCAAGCAGGGAATAGACTTTTTAACTAAAGCTACTTTAAAAAGAAAACTAACTGTATGACACATTTAGTTTTGATGCACGTGCAGTATATTAAGCATCATCGATAATCTGCATATGAAATGAAATGCTGGTTTGACACAACCATGTAAATCCTGGATTATCTGCAGTGTCTGTTCAGCTACTTATTGCAGCAGCCTCTGTTCTTGTGATATCCTATAAAATTACAATGATGCTGATAACTGGAGAAAAGGAGACTTAGAAAATGTTTCCACCTGCTTGCAACAGACTACAGAAATCTCAGCACTAACAACAGAGCCATTGGCTGAAAATGACTGCTTTAAATGATAAATCACCTAAAGGCCTCTACTATTGGCAATAGAGAAACAGATGCATATTTTGTATCAATATGTTTCTCCATTTCTAAAAAAAGCCTGGATTCAGCCCAATGAACTGAAAGGTTTTATATGCTGGGACTTATAATGATATTCAAGCAACTTACATTTCAAGACAGGCATAGAAATAACAAGGCTGAGACAACATTCATGTGCATTATAACAAAGTACAATGTTGTAGGTTAATATACCCTGCACAGAGATATATAAGAACAGAATACATGGTGCAGAACACAGCACTGTCTGTATTATTAATTCTTCCATAAAAAGAGACACAACACACCAGCAGGCCGCTTAGCTATTCGTTTATTTACTGATCTGCTCCCTCCACCCCCCAAATGTGCACATTTCTCCAGTCTGGGAGGTAATTATATCTATTGACATTATAAATCACATTCTTTTAATACTGCAGTGCTCTGTGATTTCAGCAGTTCAGTAAGCTGTATGCAACATGATATTTCATGAACCTATTCCCTAGCATTATACTCTCACAATGGCTCTGTAATTGCCTGCGTTCCTTCGGCTCACCAGATGACCCCGCTTCTGTTTTCTAGAAGATAACCATACCAGAGCAGAGAGATGGGAAAAGAGAGATAAAGAGACACAGAGGAAGAGAGAAGGTAGAAAAGCCGGTCAGAGGATGTGGTAGAGAAGCAATGTAATAAAATGTAAATTTAGAAAAAAGGAAAAAACCAAAACACATTACAATGTGAAGATTTTGAAGCAAAAGGTCTGCAAAGAAAACGACTGAAAAGAAAATTGAGAAGAAAAAAAATGGAAATATTTTTGTGTGTTTACACCCTAGAAAAGTTCTTTTAAAGGCCCTTGCCCTTTACATGTCACCCCATTTCCTGATTTTTTATTCCTGTCTTTGTACGCTTTTGTCATTTTGTCTCCTTTTTTGCTTAAGGGTAAATTTTAGGGCTGTGGAGGTGCCCAGAGTCGGAAGCAATTCCTGGGTACGTGAAGTCAGCAAAATATAACATCCCCAAATACTTTTAAACTGTACTATTACAATAAAATAACATTTCCCATTTTTTACAGACAACATAAAAAATTTTACTTTTATAAGACCAAAGCCCAGTGAATAGTTTTACCAGTGTAAAGTTTAGCTGAGATATAATGCAGTCCGAATTATACATTACAAATAAGTGTTTTCATATTGTTGTTTAACTTGCGTTTTAATTATATCAAAGGATGTACTTTGTTTTTTTTAATAAAGATGTTTCTTATTTTCTTTTATATACTATTACTTTATTACTATAGCTTTTTGAAAAAAGATATTACATAAAACACCATTGTTTGTTTTCATTTTTATAATATCTTTTGTTTAAACTGTAAGGTTTTTAAATATCTGTTAAATATTTTAAAAAATTAAATAGAAACATCCTCAATGGTATAGGCTTAGCAATAGATTTTTAGACTCAGATTTAGATAGCCAGCATATCTAATATTTGTTTCAGATTTTTTCATACCAATGACTTTAAAATAGTTACCCCTTGTTACTTGCTTGGTGCGCAGCATATAAAGAGCAGAGAGGGAATAGGTCTGCTCAATGTCAGATCACATGACTGTGTACAGGCTCTGAAATTGTCTTCCTTAGTGAGCACCAGATTAAACCTGCAAAATCATTACTAGAATTACTATTCTAGTAATTTAAAAAAAAATCTGAATCATAATTTTAGAGTTTGGACGACTTTCTTGACTTAAGCTGCGTACACACTTCCAATTTTTATCGTTGGAAATGAACGACGAACGAACGACCGATTGGCCAAAAATCGTTCGTAAAAAAAGTAACCAACGACGCCGACGAACGAGGATAGTCGTTGGAAATGAACTCACTCACTTCCTGTGGTGCACGTCACTTCCTGTATCGTTCAAATGATCGCATCTATCGTGTGTACAATATCTTTGAACGATCGTGTCGTTATCTGTATGTACAGGATCGGTGGCATACGATCGTTCGCAGATATCGTGCAGGATCGTTCGTCGTTCGTTTACCAACGATAAAAATTGGAAGTGTGTACGCAGCTTAAATCAGATGGAAAAAGATATGTCTGATTTTTTTTCATATTACATGTGGAGTTCTTTAAGTCTAAGTCTTAGCAGTGACTTAGCAGCCTTCCAGCCTTTTTCTCTTAATGCATTTAATGTAAATGCAGAGCATTGGGATAAAATAAGCTGTTAAAAAAAATGACCTAATGACTTCAGTGGTTCCTTTGAGAATTAAGGGGTGAATTGCTACTACTAATGCCTGATGGAGTTAATTTACTCATTTACTGCTTCATATAAATATATAAATGCTTAATTTTCCAATGAACAAAGAATCTGGCTACATACCTTTAAAACTAAACTGGTTAAAACAGAGGTCAGTGTCTATTTTACCTAGTAAAGTGTCAAGCATTTAAATATGCCATTCCTAAATATTGCTTTTGTTCAATTAGTTTGCACATACCATAACTGGACTTGTAGTAAAAAAAAAAATATTAATAATCTGTATACTTTTTAGTCTCAATTGTTAATCTTGAAGTCTGGAATGCTGTTGTGCTTTTGCTTTGTAAATGACATAGCATTCTCCAGGACTGGGTTGGGTCAGAATTAGAAGCTGACAATAAGTGACCCTGCACAAAATAAGTAGGGGACTAACTAACATGGTTTTATCTTCCATTGACTTTATTTTCGCTCAGCATCAAAAACAAACCTCAAAAGGTTTAGCATTTTTTACACAGGTTCAAGAAGATTTGTATCATCAGCTTTCAGAGTCTTAGCAGAGCGATGGATCAATGCAGGTAAATATGGTATATACTATTTTCAGCCATCGATTTGCTCCTCAGAGTACTGAAAGCTTTTAAAGAATGTAATGAAGGTTCTTCAATGGAACACACCTAAAAATAAAAGAACATGGATACATTTAAAGGGTCTGTTTGTAAAGACTCTTTTACACTTTGAAATATAAGAGTAAATACAAATGGCTTTCAGTTTGTTAAACCCCTTTAAAGTGTAAACACATGCAGACAAAAAAACTCCTGCTAGTCAAAAACAATTTCTTACTCTTATTTAAGAAGCTCAGACCAGTAGAAAACAGTAGGGATATGCGAAGAGACATGAAACATGAACAAGAGAGTTAAACAACAGCATTGCAAGAAAACAACCACCAAACTGAGAATAAAGAGAAAAGATGACATAGGAAATACAAAATTCAACATAAAGGCAAAATGTGAAGTGAATGCTACTGTAGCTTGGAGACAAAAGCACTGATAAAAGCTGAAAAAAATAAATGGTTTCATAGAGAAAAAGAGAAGCAGAGGGGAAAAGAAACAGATTAAAGTATTAGGAGAAGTTGAGAAGAGAGGATTACACAAGACGAAGGAAAGGGAATGAACAGAGAAATAAGGAAGACATCTTTAAAATAAATAGGGGAAATAGTTGGAAAAAAGCAGAGAGCAGCAGCAACACAGGGTGAGACAAAAAAAGATTGAACAAGGAGAATGCAAATAATGGGCTGGGTAGGCAGATCTACCTGAACAACATGGAGGAGATCAAAGATCTTCAGGCTGCAGCTCAGTTTTGTTTTTCAAGCTGATAATTTAGCAAAGGCCCCTTTAAGAGAAAAGAAAACTTAGAATACTGCAAACATCAGAGTAAAAACTATAACTTCCTACGTTGTTTTGGTTTCAGTGGTAAACTTGGCATTCACTTAATTTCACAATTTTTCATGTCTGGAGAATATTTGTCACCCCAAGTTTTACGCAGGAGTCCAGGAGGCCATCTGTCAGTCTGCTCCTGTGTTCTATAGAATGCACATACTAACAAACCGACTAAAAGAAAAATAGATGCAAAAAGGCCTTTACTTGCTCAGCAACTGAAATCAAATGGGGACACGTTTCTTTTGAAATTACAGACCAGACATTTTTTTGAATCAGCAACACTCTTCATAGCCAAGTAATTTCTCAAAGAAATAAGTTTAAGCTCAACAGAAGATTGATCTTCATTAAATGCGTTTTCTGTTAAAAGTACACGCTTCTTCAACATTTTCAACGTATATGGAAAATGGAAATAGTAATGGCAGACTATATTTCATCTACATCATCATAGTTAACTGACCCATGCATGGTATAAAATAATATCATCCTTGGATAAATGTATAAATGTTCTAGATGTTCTGTAAGGCGGTGTTTATTCAACAACTGGCCCCTCACAGTAATGTCACAACCCTTAACCTCACCATAACTTTACCATGGTAATCATGTCCAAACAGTAAGTTAGTCTCTACAAATGATGTGTCATCACTGACAGTGCAGTACCATCCTGCAGCAAGATACCTTGCAGGACATGGGTTTCAGGGTCAAGGCAAATCAAGTTACTTCAATACCCAATTTAGTGCAGCAGGGTTGTGATCAACCTGTCACATGGTTGCCATTATTAGATAGATCACCATGGATCCTTTGATGACCTGTAGTTTAACATCCTTTGGGCTTTACATACAGTTAGGTCCATAAATATTTGGACAGAGACAATTTTTTGCAAATTTTGGTCCTGTACATTACCACAATTAATTTTAAATATAACAACTCAGATGCATTTGAACTGCAGACTTTCAGCTTAAATTCAGTGGGTTGAACAAAAAGATTGCATAAAAATGTGAGGAACTAAAGCCTTTTTTTATAACACAATCAATTCATTTCAGGGGCCAAAAGTAACCAGACAATTGACTCAAAGGCTATTTCATGGGCTGGTGTGGGCAATTCCTTTGTTATGTCATTATCAATTAAGCAGATAAAAGGCCTGGAGTTGATTTGAAGGAGACATTTGATTTGAGGGGGATTTGTGAACAGACAACATGCAGTCAAAGAAGCCCCCCATGCAGGTGAAACAAGCCATCCTTAAGCTGCAAAAACAAAAAAAAAACATCTGAGAAACTGTTACAATATTAGGAGTGGCAAAATCTACAGTTTGGTACATGAAAAATAAACAAAGCACTGGTGAACTCAGCAACGCCAAATTTGAGCCCCTGAAATGAAGTGATTGTGTTAAAAAAGGCTTCAGTTCCTCACATTTTTATGCATTCTCTTTGTTTAACCCACTGAGTTATAGCTGCAGTTCAACTGAGTTGTTAAAATTAATTTTGATAATGTACAGAACCAAAATTAGAAAAAAGGTGTCTCTGTCCAAATATTTATGGACCTAACTGTACATAAGTTATGAGTAAACCTCAGACACCACCAGTGCACATGAACTGTCCTCTGTGCCCCTGTCCACTGGGAGGTGATAGAGATCAGAAAGAGTGATACAGGAGTAAAGAAGCAGAGGCAATGCTAAGAAGCAGTTGCAGAGAGTAAGGAAGGAGTATAGTATGACAAAGGAGTAGGGGTGAGGTGGTGGACTGCACATTGGGTCTGATTTAATAAAGCTCTCCAAGAATGGAGAAGCTAGAGTATCATGGGCGAATCTGGGTGATCCAGCAAACCTGGAATGGACCTGGTCCAGGATTAAAAACAAATGAAAGTCGATCCTTTGCAGGTATGCTGGATCACCCAGGGTCACCAATGATAGTCTATCTATAGGCCATAAATCAAGCCATTGCCCTGATAATCTGTTATGATATAATTAGCCTACAAGATATACTAATAAACTTCTGTGCCACTGGTCACATTTTACCAAGCTAGACCTGCCTTGGTTGTAATTGTTTAAACAAGACACCTTGCATTAGCAAGACATTGCCTTTAGCTTTTAGATCTGCTTTTTCTGGCAGATCGGCATGCTGCTTGTCATATGTAGGCCATGCTCATTCTACAAGAAAAATCAATTCCCCAGTCTGTTTTTTTGTCAGCAGAGTTTACTAAGGCTGTCCATTATAATGGTGCTCTACAAACTTTTTAGTGCAGCTGTGCCCAGACAAGGGACAATATATTGACATATTCCTTATAAGCAGTAAAATAACTTTAAAAAAATCTGACATGTCTAGCAGATCTCCAAGACCATCAGACAAATCTCAGCAAATATTCAAAAACCCTCACTGGATGTGTACAATATGTGGCTGGGGGGCTGCCAAGGTCTGAGCTCTATGGATAATAACGGGGATTTTATTACCTTGTTAGGAACTAAGACACATTTCTTCACTGTAGCTACAGAGATAATTGAGGACTGCTTAAAATGATTAATATGGCTACAGAATATATCAAGATACATATATCAAAACACATTTTATCCCTTTAAGCCATATAGCTGTAAGGTATTTAATTATTGGATTGGTATATGCCCCACATGGTGGTGCCTTTTGTCTGACATTAGCTTGCTTTTTATCCTTACCTATGACCAGAACTGAATAACAAGATTTGCTTTCAGGAATCCTTTAGAGATCAAACCCCAGCCTGTTTGATCATCGCTACCGTATGTGGAGCACTGGCAAAGCAGTGTATCCATGATATAAAGCATCTTGTGACCAGTCCTGTCTTTGTACTGCTGCATCACTTCACTCAGGATTGACCCAGGATTCACACCACTGGCCCTCCCTCACATACTCTTTAGTCTTCTTTATTCAGTAAATTTTAGGCTTTTTTATAATAAATTGTGCAGAGATCCCCTATGCCCTTGCTATATTGGTTTATATATTATTTAAGTATTTGTATGTGTACTGCTGATATATGATTTCCCCAATAAATATTTACATGATTTGTCAGATTGTCTGTAAACACGATGCAGATTGGGAGAAAGGAGTAGGAACAGAATAGTAAAAACTGGGAAAGAGATAAAAGCAGAGTGAGGAGGAACTATGGTGGCAAAGTGAAGGGATAGTTACAGACGAGCAGAGAACAAGAGAAACTAAAAAGACAGGGCAGGACAAGAACTAAGGTGAAAAAAAAATATCTGCAATTGTCAAGCCTAAAACTTTCATTTTCCAAAGGTATGAAAAAAAAAACTTGTAAGCCCATAATATACATTTTTTATGGGCTAATACATAGCTTGTGTGAGCAGAAGGATTGTGTCATAAAACCATACTGACCTTCTATTTATCCGGGAGCACTGGATGGGTGAAAGCATATTTTTCTCTTAGACTGAAAATTCACTGAGGAGGAGAGGAATAACCCAATAAACAAGTGAGAGAATAGAAATCATTTTACAGTGCTAACAATTTAGGAAAATAATAATGCGTAAATGATTTCTGCTGACTGTCTGCTACTGGCAGTGTTTGTGGCACTGTACAGTGACAATGACACACACCTGGCTCTTTTACTAGACTCTACAGCTTTGTAGGGGTATTAAAGATTGAATTTATGTATCAAGGTCAGTCTCATATATCCAAAGACAGAGCTGCCATTAATTTACCAAGCGATCCTATACTAAAACTTTGGAGCATCAACTAATGCTGTAATCACTAGCTTTCTTCCTTTGCAGGACTAAATTTCACGGCAAATGCAATGCAAATAAAGACTAAAAAATTAAATATCAAGGAAAGCATAAAACAAGTCACATGAAACACGTGTGCATTTTGAACGGGTACTGGATAAGTAGGGGGTGTCACACAAAAAGATGTAGTCCATTATGCTGCAATACTTAGCAGAATAGTACAGTACCAAACCAACTAAGCCTGGGATACTAGGTATATAAAAGGTTTGTGAAGTCTGAAAATTGGTATATTGTTATCATTGCTTTTATGAATAATCTTCTGGTAAATCCTGATTTATGAAAGCTGGGGAGGATACACTTTAATCAGTGAAGCTGAGTGATCCAGCAAACCTGGAATGGATCTGGTCCAGGATTGAAAATATTTGCTAACAAATAGTAAAGGACCTTTAGGAAATCCAGTCCAGGTTTGCTGGATTACCCAGCTTCATTGATGAAAGTGTATCCTCCCCAGTTTTGGAGATCTTAAATACATCAGGTCCAGTGTGATCAATCTGCTGCAGCTAGTAGGAAATTCTCTTTGATTGGACTGTAATTTTGTAGGAAGTCAAAAAGTGAAAGGCTGCAGCAGAGAGTGATCTGTGTCAACATTTGTGAGCTTTTCCAATAACTGCACAGGGATTACCCATGTTATTGTGCCATCTCTGAACATGGATCTCACTCTAGCAAGTAAATAAAAATCCTGGATATGTCAAAAAAGATGGAGCTGTCCTTTAGGATGTCACATGTTTACCTCTTCCTTGTTAAAGCGCAGACTCTGGGCATGCCTACGCTAGCAAGCTTTATCAGCTTCGCCAGCCAATTAGGAAATAGCCTCTTAACCATCCCTGGATATTTAGCTAGCTCAGACACAGCACTCAGCGCTCATGCAACTGTCTCCACTGGTGCCGAGCCCCTAGTTCTGATGCGCTACTTCCTGTACACCTGTTGGCTAATTCAGTGCTTCCTCTTTTGCAGTGCAAAATCGGGTGATGAAGCCAAAGGAAGCACCTAGCTCTTTCTCTGCATCAGGATCTAGGTATTCCAGAATGGCACAGAACCTATTTGAAGCCAGGCATGGAGGGATCGGGGGCTCTGCAGAAGTAACGGTAAGAAGTGTTTTATTTTTATTTGTAGTACAGTTCCGCCTAAAAAGATTTCAGAACTGAGGAAAACCTTTTGCTACATTCACCTTACAACTCTAATATAATATTCTAACTCAGAGTTGTTACCTTTGTTGTTTCTGTCCCCCAACTGCTATTATAAAAATAACTAAGGGAAACATTTAGATGTAACAAAGGTGTACAGTTCACAAGTGCTAAGCAGTTTATACAAAAAGATGTAAATGGTGTAGGCCTATAAACAGCTTTTTTCCAATGAGACATTAAAGTACAGCTAGCTTAGCATTAAACATATTGGTCAGTAGAAAATAATGTGATTTCATTATTAAATGCTTTCAAATGCAACTAAACCTATAATTGGCAAATACCAATAAAGTTTTATTGTGCTTGTAAATCTTCTGTTGACTGTCATTAATTAGTGAGTCCCCAGTTAGAAACTAAATACTAATACACAAAAAAGTCAATAAAGTAAAGAGGAGGTGTTGAATTTATTTTATTTGCTATAGCATATTGGAGAAAATAACTACACAGTATATTTACAGGTGACAGATGAAATTGGTGCTGCATGTATTGGCTGCAATCACAGTGAATACTTATGTATACCATAGCTGTACATAGGAACAATACATAACACAAATTGTAAAACAGTGAAGTCATTCTAAGGTATAATTATCCGCAATGGCACCAGACTTGCTCCTGGGATAATAATGGATTGGAAGTATGGGTGAATCACAGGGATTAGGACTGCGGAGGTGAAAATGGTTAGGTACCAAGTACTAACGGTTTTATCTTGGTATGATTCCATGCCAGATTATGCAGTTGGAAAAATAGTTAATTATTTACACCTAGAAAAAGATTGTTTTTATTCAATATCACTTCACAAATACAGTAAAACATTACCTGTAAGAGTTGCTCTTAAGAAAATTTTATTTTTTACTGCAAAGCTTTATCTTCCCCTTTCTTCTCAGTTCTCTCCACCATTAGATTGTAGACAGTATATCCCATATTTTTTCTCCTGTTATATTCTTTATTCACAACCCAATATTACAAACAAAAAGCTTGAATGATTCCAAGAAACACATAAAGCTATAAATATCTAATGTGGTCCCATAATAATTTAAAACCTCCTGAATTCCAATCTGCCAATATCACCTCCAATATCACCTCTAACCTCACCTTCTCCGCCTCCATGAATGAGTACTGTAGTCTCTTAAGCCCCAACAAAGCTAAACAATGCTAGAAAACTGCTACAAAATGACAGAAATGACCCAAACTCAAGTTACAAAGGCAGGCCATCCAAATGGGATATGTCTTTGCAAAGGGGGCACGGCGCACAGTTGGGATTCCAGCAGCTGAACTGTTATCCCTCTAGCAATCTGGTCAGTTTAGTACAAGATATAGATTAAACTCTTTCCTGTAGACACATATGTCTAAAAATTGCAATCCCTCATCCCACTCCCAACAGGACTGAGCAATTCATTAATTTATATTGCCACAAAAATGGTCCAAGAAAATGCCAACCTAAAGAGCAACCTCTCACACCTGCTCATGACACACAAGTTTAAGCCCATTCACATATTTTGCCCAGTAAGTGAAAGGTCACTGGTCATCTTTATCCTTGGTCTTCATTTCCTCCTTGTGACTTTTTAGAACCTGTTAAATAATTTTTTTTTTTTGTAAAATCTGGCCACATTCCCACATTCTAAATCTGAACAGGAAAGAGAAGACTGGCAGCATCTGCCAACCACTGAAGACTAATGATACTCCTGAAGCAAAAAGTGTACATAAGAAACCAAACATAAAATACTTCCTACAACTATCGGAAGATAAGCCATCCCTGTTTTTTTATATAGTACTACTGGCACCACGTTTTACTGGAAACGGCCACCGACGATTTTATCCAACCTGACAGTTATCAGAGCAATGGTTCCCAAGTTGCCCCAGAACACTAACAGGTTGTTGGTAGACTCCCAGTGCCAAAAAACACTATTTTAACTGATAGGGTATAACCAAATTCAACTAGAATGCCTGGAGCATTCCCTGCACAAAAGCAAAATATAGTAAAGTAAGTAAATGTAATGCTTATAAAGGGGTATCTTAATTTACCCCAAAAGTACTGCAATACAGGTAATGTCAGACTTGATACACATGGTTCCAGAGTGGTCGTCATGAGTATAAAAAATATGGAAAAACAATAAAGTTCATAAGCATGAATGATTTTAGATTTTATTTTTACACAGCTCAAATGCACATCCTTGAATACTGAAAACAATGTTTTATCTCTGCTGTGCAAATACATCTACGATGGGAGCATATTGTATTTGGTAAACTTTGTGGTAAAGACCAATAAAAACTGTGTATACAAAAAGTGTATATATTTGTCCTGCTAAAATATTATAGGATGTTCATGACATGCTACATATATAGCACAATCTTATCACTTCTCCTGTATTTTACTCTCCACTCCTTCCTCTCAGGATCAGTATAGCTCTCCCTCTCCACCATCGGTTTGTCTCCGAAAGATTCTGCTCAGCTCAGAAAAACAAAGTAATTAGCCTTGGTTTCCACATTAAAAAAGCATAAAATGAAATCTTCCGAATTGCAATGGAAAGAAACCCAACAATTATTCAAACATTCATTAATGAAATTACAGCAATTAAATGCAAATGCCTCCATTTTTCTTCATTATTGTGACCGAGCGGCGGTTTCTCTCTGAAGTGACATCATAACGCTGTCCCTACAAGTCATGCTCAGCTAAGCCTCATCGGTGCAGGATACAGGCTTAACCCTCATCATGTTAACAGACACATGAAAGATTACACCCTTAACGCTGGGAAATGGGAATGATATAGTAGGATGCATACAGATATCCTAACCAAAAACCCAATATAGGCTTTCAAATGGTTGCTTTTCTTATCTCCCAAATTTAAAATGTAGCAATAACAAAGCCATTGTAATATGCTCAGATGTGCTAAGAAAAATGCACAAATTTTCACACATACTGATTTGGTATTCGAATGTGCAATATAGATTCTAGTCTAGGAAATGATGACTTTAAGGAAGGAGAGGGCTAAGATGCAGTAACTGGTGGCAGTGTAAAATATAAAGCCAGTTCTAGTATTTTATGTAATTGCAAAAATGACGTTTAGTTTGATTAATTTTAAATCACAATATTGCTCTCAGATATTCATTCTTGTAAAAAGAAACTGAAGAAAGATTTAACCCATTTATTAATGAAGGGATTTAACAATTATGTCTATAATTTTTAAGATTTAGTCTTTTGATTTTTGCTACCCTTTCATAGGGTACATTATAATACAAAGAGTGGCTGGATCTTTCAAACTGTTTTTTACTGTCTTCTATTACCACTGTTTTTGACAACAAATG
>NC_092864.1:56973537-57003962 GCF_032062135.1 Pyxicephalus adspersus
GCATTCCCGCTCATCCTTAGTACACAATCATTTTGCAGCTATTTATCAATGATAAGTACTGCCCAGTGACCGTGGGAACTGAACTGAAATGAACTCTCAATAGAGGAACTCCATTGAGAGTTAATCTAGAGTTCGCCTGCAGTCACCGCTGATTGGAGGCACTCATGTGCCTCCCACCAGCTGTGACCGCAGGTTCCCACGCTTCCCGGGCTGTACTTATCAGCCCGGTGACCATGGGAACTGAACTCAGATGAACTCTCAATGGAGAAACTCCATTGAGAGTTCATCTGCAGTATGCCTGCAGTCACAGCTGATTAGAAGCACTTGCGTGCCTCCAATCAGCTGTGACCACCGATTCCCACACTCCCCAGAACCTGCACTTCAATGGAATTCGTAAAAATTGCTTCGCCAAAATTTCGCAGACCCATTGGAAATTCGGGGAAATGTTTGTGTGAATGTCAGAGGCATTGTCGCTCATCCCTAGTACACAATCATTTTGCGGATATTTATAAACAAATACACTGTGTGCCTTAGGTTGAAAGGTTCATTTTAATACAAAAATGTTAGATAACAATTATCTGTACTTCTAGATTTTCTTAACAATAGTGACACTCCTGATTATTATACCTGTTTTTTGTCTTGTGGCACATTCTCTGTAGCCAGGCAGATAGTAATCCAACCTCCAGTTAAGATCCCAACGTGTTTTTTCATCCTATATGAGATAGGTTATAACAAGTATTTTCTAAATTGAAAAATTTAAGGGGATGCAATCATCACGTATATCTTAACTGACCTACCAACTACATTCAAAGGCAGTTCTTGAGACCAGCAACCCAGTTCATGGACCAATAAACCTGTCATATACCCAATATTGAAAACCAAATCACACACCCTGCTTTTTGGGCTAGCGACTCCATGGCCAAACATTGTATTTTAATTTCAATCTGCCAGAAAATCTTTTTCCTACAAATTGACAGCTACATACAGCTTTTCAGAATGACAACTCAGATTCATGACCACTGCACTACCAAAATCCTCACAGTTTAAACCCCAAGATGATTATTATATTCCACACTTTGAACTACAGGGTACATATTTCTTCCTGCACCCCTTCAGAAACATAGTTCCAAATGGAAGTCTCTGAATATTCTCAGACTGAATAATGAAAGCCACCCCCTAGACTAATATTGTTGTCTTCCCAAACTAACAATCACTTATAAATTCCAGGAAGAACCTGATGGAACTGTTATTAAGAGCTTACCACTAAGCCCCAACACATTCATAATAGTCCATCACTATGACAGGCAGGCTCACTGACCACGTGGATTGTACAGCAGGTAGGAAGGGGCAGGTAAGCTTCAATATAAAGATATGCCAAAGCTTTGCCTTGTATCAGAAGGGCCTGGCATTTTCCCATTACAGGAGGCTACTTTAGGTAGTTTTAGCTATGTAGGCACAGCTAAAACTACCTAAAGTAGCCTCCTGTGGTGGGCAAATGCCAGGCCATTCTGATACAAGGCAAAGTTTTGGCATATCTTTATATTGAAGCCATGATCAAAACTATTTGAAAAACGTGTGGAACAATAATTATAATGTATTTTTTGTGAAAATCCTGTTCTGTAATTTGAAAAATAAAGCAATTTATATCAAGATATAGATGAAGTGAATTGGATGGGTTGGAAGAAAGATTTTCCTCTAAAACTAACATTTGTATACAACTAATGCTATGGCTTCTAAAACATCCTTCATCCATATACCATCACTTTAATTTATGATTCACTAAATAACTTGGGGGTTAAACTATTACAAAACTGTAAGTGTTCATTGATTAATGTTAATGTGATTTCTCAAATCAATACTACCTTGGGAGAAATGTAAACATATTATTTATAGCCAAGCTTTGTGGCCTCGCCATATATAATCCACCGCAACTGGAAGGCACAACATAAAAAAACATAAATATTGTAAATAAAAAAAATATTGAAAAATAGGATAAACGAGTGAACCAAATAAATGTACTCCCCCCCATCACCACCACCTTACATGGAAACATTGTTTTCTTCATATTATTCTAACTAACAGTACCTGTGTTTAGAGGTTGTTGAAAGTTGTTTATTGTTTCCTCACTCTTGACACTGCTCTCTAAAGCTTTGCACAGACATCAAATCTTTGTCACTGCAAACAGTCTTTCGTAAGTGTTTCCTGTGACAAAAGATTGAACAAGTGCTGTACACCTATTGCTATTCCATTCTTTGGAGAGAGGTGGGGATAGATAAAAGGGAGGCAACCTGCTGAAACTTCCGCCGTTTTTTTTTTTTTTTACAAAGTCAGGCAGCACACTATATCTAGCCTGTGTACACAGCTTAACAATCCCTAGATATCATTTTTGCAAACACACTGACTGTATCTGCAGAAGTCTGGAGTCCATTGCAACCAATCAAGAAAGGATTGGATAGACTAATTATGTTTTCCCTTTGCTCTGACTTTATTTTCCCTTGGTTAAACCTTGGGAAAGCTTCATAAATAAAAGTGAATGTTGTTGAACTAAAACAACTTTGCATAATTAGTGATGACGTTTTCCAGTTTAGGAAAATTTGGCACTTCTTGTTTGGATATAATTCTACTGGAGACAATCTAAATGATTCAGACTGACTTTGCTGGCTTCATCTTTTTCTGTTTTTTTTAAAAACCCATTCCGTCCCTCTTTTCTTTCCTTATTCCTTCCATAGTGTTATATCGCATGCCCTTGTTATTATCAACAACCATGACAAGCTGTGTGTGGTCAGCTTTTGCCTAGCTTCACAAATTTTGTTCAGCTTTGTGAATGCTAATTTTATATTGTATATCTGTGTGTCTTATATTAGTAAACCACATTATTTAGACAACTGTATTTAATATGCCTATCTTTCATTCTGCATCTGTCTCATTGATATATTTTCTGTGCTGTTTAGCCATCTCTTTAATACAAATATCGCAACATAACGTTTTTGCTTACCCTAAATCTTTAATTTTTCAAATCAAGTTTAGTACAATTATAAAAGATTCATAAAGGGTCAATATAATGTTTTCTCATAATCCAAATTTACTTAAAACTTTCAAAATTATGAATAATACCAAGAATGAAAATAGAAATATTGTGATTCAACTAGACTGTTGTAATGTATGAAAAAAATTGGTTGTATAGCGGCTTTATTGTTATGATGACGGCTGTGGCGGGGGAAATTTTCAGTAAAATTAAAACAAATTGCTGGTAGTAAGGCATTTGTCACAGTCTGATTACTTGGCAGTCACTGTGGGAGCTCCAATTTGTCAAGCTACATCAGTAGAACAGGAGACTAGTACAACCAGACAATGTTATTTGCATGTTCATTTTATAATCATCAATAAAGTTTGTGCAGGTCATAGTGGTATTAGTTTAATTAAATTCAGTGTTTTGGTCATTGATTGTCAATGGTTCTAAACTAGCTTGAAAAATTTATATTTAGTGGTAGGTAATAGGCTTATCTGAAAATTTGCCTAATTTATTACTAAGCCTAAAAAAGTACACATTACCAGGTAAAATTAGCACCTATGACTCTAATGTGCAAGATCTTTAAATACTGCAAATACTGTCATAAGTTGTCAGCTTCTCTGTATTTTGCAGGGATAAATATTTCATGCAAAAAGATTGAAGATCAATCTCCCAAGAATGCAAAAAAATAAATATTTGGGGGGACTGGTCTGTTGAGGTTCTGTATATGATAAAGGGTTTTAGTTGGAGTTCATTTTCAAGAGAGTGGCCTGAGATACATTGCACTGATTTCATGCTGGGCTAATGGTGGGAACCATTTCACATCAGTATGGACACAAAACCAAGAAACTCCTATTATGAATATATATAGACTACTTTGATAAATGTAGAAGTAAGAAACATGTACAGTAACCCAGAGAAGCCAATTTTAAAGCAGCTTTCATAACTTTTCGCAGGCTATACCAGCTTGTCTCAACCTGTTACCCCAGAGGAACCCTTTAAATAAAGATTAAATCTCAGGAAACCCCTGCTAACTACAAGTTATTAAGGAAAAATACCCCTTACAGTTGTTGTCAGAATGCTACCTTCAAATGCATTTGATAAGATTATTAGTGTCAATCCACTGGCTCTGCTAAGTGATGTTGCACCAGAAACCTTTAAAGGCACCATCAAAATGAATGTCAATTAGCTACAGCCGCAGGAACCCCTGGCAACCTCTGGATGAGCCCTAGAGTTGCATGGAACTTTCTGGGTATATATAAGTATTTCTAGACTAGTTTGGTGTGTTTGAAATAAATTCAATTTGAATAGCAGTCTTCCAATTTAGAACCATTGCCAAATGCATCCACACTGCTGTTGATAATATGGGTTATTGGTAGAAAGCTGGATTATATCTAAGAACTAGAAAATCAATCAAAATGATTCTTACTTGAGGAACTGGTGTAACAATGGTCCAAGAGTCTTCTGTAGAGTCCAATAACGAGTGATCAGTTCCTAAAGAAAAAAAAAATACCTATGTTTTGTGCTATTTCCCAAACTTACATAATCTACTAAACTTTCTCTTCACCTGATTTCTTTCCATCCTTTTCCTAAATCCCAACATGAATTCATAATGCTTATTTAATTATCAGCACATTTTATTTGTTACACCTAATTCTTTTTTATTGTGTATATAGCAATTTAGCACCAAAAATATATAAAGATTTCCAATGTAGTTTTCAAAAATAGTGAATGAAACATGGACAGTATTACTGTAAAACCAAGAATATTTCAAGCTAGAAATCTGAGTTTAGGTCATTGACAAATGGTAAATATGTTCTACATCAACCCCCGGTCTGGCCCTCTGACAGTTGGACCACGAGAGCACGGAGACTAGCAGTCCCCAACCTTGTCCTCCATATTGATCTCAGGCTCAGGCTCATAAAAGCTGACAAATGTTTTGTTTTACCAGTATGCATACCTATTATACTTTTTTATTTATACCGAGGAAAAAGTCAGTACTGAACCCAGAAGACAAGTATTGTATCATTTTCTGCATCTCTTTAAACCTTTTTGCTCAGAACTAACTTTTTTTTTAATGCTGTGATGTTGTACAGCATTGACTAGTAGTCTAAGGTCAATTTTAGAAGCATGTTTTTGGGATGTGGGAGGAAACCCATGCAGACACAGGGAGAACCTTCAAACTCCATGCAAATAGTGTCCTGGCTGGGATTTGAACCTGGGATTTAGTGCTGCAAAGGCTGGAGTGCTAACCCCTGAGCCACCGTGCTGGCCAAATCAAATGCAGGTTGTGTTTCCTTCAGCTAGCCAAGCCAAAAGCTGAACGAGTCATCCGAGTGTTTAGATACACATACTAGAACATCACATGTGTCTAAGGGCCTAGTGTATATAAATATCTGAGCAAATCTTTGGAGAATCCCCAAAATAACCATGATACACAACTGTGGTTAGTTCCATCAGCAGGTTTAAGATACTGCACTACATAAGTACGAGATGAATATCCCAATATTCATTAAACCAGACCAGTAAAATATGCCAAAAAATCATGAAGCTTTATTACAACAATTTAAACTGAATCTGGAGGGGAGTTTATGACTATAAGACACTTTAATATCTAGGCATTTATTCTATATGAATTACAGAGTGACTGTCACCCAGGGTAAGATCTAATGTTACAGATTTGGCAGACCCTTATGAGTACTTATGAGTACTAAGCAGCAGCCACACTACTGGTGTACAACCAAGAGAAGCAATACAAGTAGGAATGAACAATTTATATATCTACCCCTTTTAAATAGCAATCTGGATTAAGCAAACACATTTACATGTACTTTACTTTTGGGTGACAACCTTGCCTTGCATCATAGAAAAGATCAGAACAAAGAGTAATGCTAAATTTATTAACACTGAACTATGTCCTGGATGCTGCAATACTGTGATAGATATTTATATGGTAAAGACAAAACCAGTGTGGGGATACAAAAATCCACTTGTATAAAGGTTGTCTATAGAGGATCTAAGTTTATACCCAGGATGCCTCCCATGTTAGATTTTGTTTTTTTTATAATTACCTATATACCTCTTCCTTTAATTGAAGTTGTTATAATAAATATGCAATGTTTTGTAGTGCCATTTAAATGTAATATAGATATGGTACTTGTAGATGTAATGTTATAGATAAAGATAGCTGTGCTATACATAGTTGTCTATAGCTTTAGATACTGAATATGTTTAAAAAAACATAAGAATGAGTTGTTCTCCAGTGCAGAGAACGTTGACATATTTTCTAGTTAGATCACACAAGAATATAGAAATCCATGGTACCTAACTAAACGTGGACAAGTTGTATTGGTAAAAAAAATCAAAGTAGAACTATGGATTTCCAATAAAAAATATGCTATGGGGCTCAGTTAAAAGGGCAAAGTCCCACAAATACTTGTTGATCCTTTCACTGAATATGAGAATAGCTCAGCTGTAATGGTGTGGTATACTGTCCAGCTCCTGAATTAGGAGGATTTTGGAATGTGTATGTTTCTGGGGGAACAGCTATCAGCATTGTTGCTTCTGGCTCACAAGCATGTAGTTTATCAAACGGCACCTGGCACACCTGGTTTTGCCCACTGCTTTCTGTAATGGCAGCACAGGACAGGCTCTGTTACTAAAACTCTCCCTACCAGGAGCTGCAGAAACAAATAAAAAAATTAGTTGTCTTTATGTTGCTTTTGTATCACATAGAAAGAGGATTTAGACTTGCTCACTATCATATAGGACTTTAAAAGACCATATAAACTCCAATATAAACCTAGGTACCTGAAAAAAACTACGTGGAAATGATTATAAACTTAGTACAAAATGTGACTATCACTACTAACTTTGAAAACAGTAATCAAAAGCAATGTTGATAAAATGAATGGAAATAAATGCAATTTTTAAAACATTTAGTAAAATAAAAATACAATCACATGGTTTCCCCCTTTTTACAGGGTAAATAATTCCCTACTTTTGAGTTGATTACATTGGGTCATTTGATCTTAACTTATCTTTTCTGCACTGTTGTTGGACCAGTAGATGAGGCAAAAAACTGTTTATTCTTTGCTTATTCAGAATATGCTTAAGTCGATACATCATATCTAAAGCAGTTTTTTTTACATTTTAGATAGAAAAGGGAATAGGTTTAACAAAGACACTTTTATTTGCTTTCTGTGTCCCATGAGGGAAATTTTGCTCCACTTCCTGCCCTGTTGATTCACCAGGAAGTAGGAAATTATCTTTTGAATGTGAATATAAACCAACAGTCGTCACAGAAACAAATGTTCTTATTGGAGGATTTTCTGTTGCTGTGGTGGCAACTCAAAAGTTTGAAATTACTCTTTCACACACACTGTAACAATGGAAGCTGGTTTCCTTACATTTGTTTATAAAGCCTTATACTATTTCTATATGTACACTACAAACTAGAAATTAGTCTGAGCATAGGATGAAACTATTTCAAATGTTAAGGACAGTTCTATACATAATATTACTTTAAGGTACAGAATACATTTTGTATTTTTTTCCTGTGTGTAAAAACCTCAAATGAGCATTTCTAAACAGCATAATTATCCACATCATGCCTTGATGAATGGGACAGAATTACCATGAAGTACACATGGGAATGTAATGAGAGTCAATGTGTATGATTTCTTTATTGCTTTCACAGTTTAGAAAAACGGACTCCAATGAATTTAATGACAGAACATAAAA
Source organism: Pyxicephalus adspersus (assembly GCF_032062135.1). Taxonomy (NCBI): domain Eukaryota; kingdom Metazoa; phylum Chordata; class Amphibia; order Anura; family Pyxicephalidae; genus Pyxicephalus; species Pyxicephalus adspersus. The sequence goes on from NC_092864.1 coordinate 56,981,291, forward strand.
GATGGGTTTGAGTAGTTATTCCTCTCTTTGTTCTATTTGTTTTCTTCCGGGATGAGAACTGAACCAATAAAAGGATCTTCTTTTTAAGCGTACACTAGCAAACACAAAAACCCTAGCACCTGATTTATCTCGGCTCTGTCTTAGCTTACAGACGATATTCACAATATTCACATTCCACCAAAGATTCTCACCTCGCTATTTATTAACACAAAGCAGTCTTCCACCTGGGTCCCCTTGATCAGCTATTGCAGAATATTTTTTGTTGGACTGTTTCCAATTTTTGACAAGCAGAAAAGACTTCATAGAGAATCCTTACACTTCATGACTGAGTTTCAGTACCAGGATTTTTCCAGCAGGTGGTAATACAGATACTTTTTGAAACCGGTGCTCAAGAGAATTGGATGAAGTACAGGATTATCATCCCAAAATGGATTTCTTTTCTCTACTTTCTGACCATTTGTCATGTGAAAAAGCAAGAACCAAAGACAGAGAAAATGTTTCATCCTACCATGCAGGTCACTTGGAGCTCACAAATTGCATTTTTAAGGAAAGTGACTATGTTGTATATGATAATATGTTAAAATGTATTTATGCAGACTTGTAAAATTATTGATCGGTATCAGTCAATATGCTCACAGTGATCGTAAGGCTCAATGTTGAAAAATAAATCAATATTTTATATTTACACTTAGCCATGAAATAAGACAAGAGCAATGCTAAGGTAGGTTACCATCATGCTGTAGATTGGTATAGGATGAACTAGAAGCACAGATGGGCCAGGACCATGCAGTGGTAATAACATATATTGTATTCCGATTTACATTTGAGTCCATTATCAGCGTTTGCATGGACTAAGTGAGCAAAATATTAATGTATGTGTCAGCTCTGTTTATTACATCAGACAAAGAGGAGAGATGTGCAGCAGGGAGCATTGTACCAGTCTGGGAGGTGAAATTTTCGACATTGAAAGCATGGGAGACACATTGATGTTGCTGGCTTCCAAGGTTATGGAGTGGAGGACTAGTTTGAATTAATGAGACCCTCCTGGGCAGTTAGGACCTGGTCAAACAAGGATTGAAGTTACCAGACTCCAATCATTGTTTTCCCACTATAAGGTAGTGATATTTTTACAAGTTTAATTTTGTGACCAAAATTGGACATTGAGTGAACAATATACACAAATGACAAAGCAAAATATGCAAAATTAGTAGAGAACCACATCACGTGTAAAGTGAAATGATTTATGGTAGAATAAAATGCCCAATGCCAAATTCGGGGGATATTGGACATCATATACTTCAGGTTTCCTTGGGAAAAGGATTAAAGGGCCTGGATAGGGCCACAATTAATGATGTTGCTGCAGAATTGCAGCTCTTTATTTGGAATCCAGGCCCAGAGTTTCCTGGAAAGAATGGGTGGGCCATGCACTCCTGCCCATTCTTAGGCCTGAAACTGAGGATGGATCTGAAGCACTTGGCCATTGATTATAAAAATATGGATGAACTTTGAGCCAGGAGGAGTTGCAGTCTAAGGCCAAGTGTGGCTCAGGCAAAAAGGCTGTGGGGAGCCTGTGAGTTTTGAGAAGGTCACCCAGAAACTCAGAAGGGAGTGTTAGAGAGCCAGGGGGCTAATTTTTTGGGGGGCATGGTTATGCTGTGAATGTCATTAATCCCCTCACTGCAGAAAGGTATTCAAGACTTTAAATTCAAATTCAGTTTCGCAAAGAAAACTGGATTTTTCTTGTTTCTTTTTGGAGTTCTTGCAAACAAAAGTGGGCAAAGCACCTGAAATTGAATTTAAAGTCTGAAATACCTCTCTGCAGTGAGTGCTTTTGATTGCTAATTCCCCACAGATTGTAACATCATGGTCACATTTTTAAGTAATGTTGTGTTTGTAAATTTTATAATTGGTTATTAAAGTGTAAAAAAAATCTGTTTAGATATTTATTGTACCTTAAAAGTCCCACTTTTTTGTCTGGGTATATGATGTATGTAAATTACGGACATGGTACATATATTAGCGACTCAAGTCTATATGTTTGTAACAAACTCCAATGTCCCAGATGACCCGAGTTTGTCATATACTTTACATGGGGACACAGCATCCAGTGGTGTGAACCAAAGAAAAAAAAAAATTTCAGGTCAACAGATATCCTGGCCTGAACTCAACCACCAAATAAAATTAAAATCCAAGTAAGATTTACACATGCCTGTGTCAGATATACCAGATATAAAAATCTTTCTATCACTTAAACATATTTTTCCAACTGAGCTGTATTTTGGGATAATCTAATACCAGGATATTATTAACTGAGTATATTCAGTGCACATAGGACTGAATTTACTCTTTAGTGATGGGGTGAAGAGGGGACAACACTATATCCCTTTTATAGTCTAAATCTGGAGTAGTATCATCTGTCTGGCTGTGCTCAGTGATGGATCGATGTAGGTTTTGGCAAATGATGGACAGAAATACATGTCCTTTAGCGGGGTAACTAGCTCTGTTGTATTTATCTTTGCATTTAGTGGTTTGTCTGGAGCTCAGCAATAAATATTATCTGGGAGGTAATATTGCATCTGCCTTAGTCTGAGCTATAAAGTGCGGAACTTTGAAAAGATGATGATATTGGGTATGTTGATTAAAGGAGAGTGCACTAAGCATGGGAATGCCCCTAGTAGGGGATATGGATGGACTAGTAAAAGGAGTACATGATGGAGCGTTTTCTAGGGTAAGCATATTAACATGAGATATCACAGTTTTCATGAGTAGCAGGACTCAAGTATGAAGAGCCAATACAGGTTTATGCATAGGTATCCAATATAGAGCAGCATTACTGCAGTGGGACATATGTAAGATAAACAATATAAATTTACTGTGAAAACAAGAAACTTTGTAAGAAAAAAAAGTGGTCTACTTCATTAGAGCCATACACCCCTAAAAGACGTCAACACTTAATTATGTTGCCCACCTAGGACAGAGTTATATTTCAAAGATGTGATTGTAGCGTAGTGAAAAGAGGCAAAACACTGCTGGAGAAAAATAATTTAACTCACTGCTCTTTGAACGCTGTGGCCTTGTTCCATTAAGGTTTTCAGTCTACAAAAAGAAGAAAATAGTTCACACAGAGTGGTTAGATGTAATTTCTTGCATTATGTGGACATTTTAGAAAAGAAGCACACAGAGTTATCTTTCTTGGGTACATTTGTCAGGCTTTTAGAGAACAATGCGGCATGTATTTAGAGTCGTCCTGACACAAGATGGTAACAATTGTAGGGTACTTCAGTTTATACTTGGCAGAAGGAACAGCATGGAAATGTCACCATCGTGGTACTGGAACCAGGGTCCATGACACAATGCATTTCTTGATGTGTTGATTTAAAGAAAACTTTTCTGAAAGAAATATATTGTAATAGCCTCTTTTAAATTTTCTGGATGGTAATGGCTTCCGTTTGTAATAGTTAGCTAAGCTGGAACAAGCATGTAGCTGTATAGGAGGCAAAAAAACGTGTTCTAAGGCAGTGGCTCAATATTGACGCCACTGGATCTGCATACCAGTTAGGGAATTAGAATTTTCAGGAGAGCAAAGGCAGCATAGGCAGGCCAGGTAAACAGCAATATATGTATTTTATTTTTATCTAACAGATTCCATAGTTCTCTGCACAATGTGGATGGTGTATGAACATGTGTAAAATGGGCAGCAGAACAGGATGCTAAGGGAGCGTTTCTGTGTGTATGGGGGTTGGACGACATTTAAATATTAGAGGTACGCACTGCACAATGTGCAAAAAAGGGAATGGAAGATCATGATGTAATCGGCATGCCACCCGGAAAGCTGTGATGTACAGACTGCTATGTATATTGTATAATTAGGAGGCAGTGCAATTCTTTATAATAAGTTCTTTATAATAAGAGCCAGCCAGTTGCGTTCATGGTAATCAAAGACAGTCAAACGTGTGGGGAAGAAACACATTAAAGATCACACACTGGCAGGCATATAACACAGAAATGCAGGAATTTCGGCTTTAGCTAAAACTCGTTATATGAAATACTTAAAGTGGAATTAAACCCAAAATAAAAAATGTCACCAAGGGGTGGAAGTTTTTGGCACAAGAGACATACAAAGTCTCCCTTGCCACTCTGCTCCTGGTGGGTTTTTGCTTTTTTGCTTACAGTCTATGGTAAAGCATCATGCAGTGTTGAGCTCAGATATATTCCCAGTTGTGACAGTAATAGACCTGGGTGCTAGGGAACAATAAAATCAGTTCACATGCAGACATCACATCTTCAGTGGCTGCCCAATGGTCACACAGGATCCTGGAAGACTCAAGTATGTACCATAATCGGCAAGTATTTTGTGCATACTTTTCAATTATGGCAAAAGCTCTGTTATGGGTGTCCATAACAAGATTTTTACCCGTGATCATTGTGTTATTTAAATCCTGTCTCACCCAACACCTGTGTAACTTAAACTGCAGACATGAGTAAAACAAAATCTGTAAAATATCAGCAAATATCAGTTTTGGTAATTGCCTTTACTTTGTGCCTTCTATATCAGCTATACACCTTTCTACTGTGTGCTCAAGCTGAGATTTCAGATGTATACAGAATGATGCAAAATAATTAATTAGTACATATTAGTACAGCTTTAAAATGACCATTTTTTATGTATAGATCTAGATTAAATACTTATGAAGCTTTATTGTGGACTTCAAGCAATGCTTTCCCATTGTTTACAGAAATCATGGCAAATACGAAAATTTCTGTTTATATACAACTCACTGGTGCATAATCAGTGAACATAAACTATACTCTGGTCTGTCTCCAGAGACCCAATTATTTATCTGTTGGGCGACACCATCTTGTCTCTCGCATGCAGAAGGTCATGAAAAAGGTGTAGCCAAGCTGTAAATAACAATTTGAATATCAAAGACACCCCTGTCCTTCCAGTGACTGTCATGTGTCAGTCCTCTCTGCATACATCAGCAGCTAGGAGGAATGTTAGAGATAGAGATGAGGGCTTAGCTGTTGACCTTTAACAAAATATCAGCCATATCAGTGACAGCACAGTTTGGTCCACTCAGGCTGTACTTTGGGGAAAGAAAAAAGTATGTTTAAAACAACTGATGGAGAGGATTATGCAGGTACCAGTATACTTACATGCATAGGTGAGTGGAAAAGTTCACTTTAGGCAGACACTACTTCCCAATATTTAAAACCTAATATAAGTTTTGTTTCCTCATAATTTGCCATGTTGGGATCAGTGCAAGTCCTAATGTTATCTGTTGTGTGTTTTCCAAACTAATGTGTGTTCAGAGAAAACTCAAGATCATCTGGCATATTCTACACTTTGTAGTATGAACATTTTATTAGTCAGTATTAATTAACAGGAAACAAAAATCTTAAGTTTTCGTGTTTAATGAGTTATAGTTTCTGTTATCAAGAGAGGCTTGGTAGCATCTTTGGCCCATGTCCTTTAAAGCTGACCTCCAGAAAAACAGCGCAACATGCTGAATAGAGTTAATAGAGGTGGTTTTACCTGCCCAAGGATTTCCAATTCTTCTCAGCTACATTTGTTATCCAGACACGCCTGCCTGGCAGGTACAAAATCTACCCTATTTTGAGACTGGGGAATAAAGGAGCAACTACAAACTGAGTTGGTCATTCCTGTGTTCTTCTCTCTAATAAGCATCTGCTTAAGGAATACTCTGATGGTGAAACAAAGCAGTGGGTGACTTTGCAACTGGTGAGCAGTTGGTAAGGGGTTTTCTTATAAGGTAATCTGTTACTTTATATCCTGAAGGTGCAAAGTGACAATCTTTTTATTTCCATCATAAAATATCAGATTGAGGGGACTGGTCCTTTAACGCTTTTTTTTGACACTGATATTCTGCTTGTGAAGGATTCTCCTAAAAACACTTTGTGATATGTAGGTCAATCCAAGGCCAGGTTGTAAGAACATAAAAAAGACTGCCTTCATCTAGCAGACTGAGCCTTTTAGACCGTGTGCCATTTGCTGTAACAGTAACACCTACTATTAGAAGAACCGTACATGAAACGGAAAAAAGAGATTTCAAAGCACCCCCAATTTCTTAGTGGAACATAGGAATCTGCTCCATGGCTTTAAAATGATAGGATTACTGAAGTTTCCCTGGTATTACATAATTACAGCACAGTTCATTGTTTGAGCAATATTAAATAATTTCTCTCCAGGGGCCTGCCTCTTCTTGCATCTGACCTTTCTGTTTAATAATAACAAAAGTGTGGAAATTAACACCCATGCGGGGTCTGTGCCCTGATATTTAAAATATGGAAACGGCAATAGGGAGAGGTAGAGTGTAAAGGTTTTAATTGGAAATGCTGATGTTGACCTTACCATATTTATTTAACAGGAAAAAAAGAATATCGAAAGGATATGAGAGGAGTTTTTAAGATGAACAACCTAAAGTACGAAAAGCAAAACTAAACCTGTGGTGCTGTGAGTATGCTTTTAGCATAATCTATTGGTATGCAAAGCATATTGGTCTATTACGACACACACATTTATCTTTTTCTAAGCGCCCTGCGGTGATGACTGGCTCAGGATCCTGTTACTAGTTTATCCCACAAAGCTGCCATTTTTACCATTGAGTCCAGGTCCACTGCTATCCTTCACAGGTATTGGAGAGGCTACTGATGATGATGATGCCAAAAAACCTCTAACTCCTGGAGGTTTTTTTATATTGTTTAGTTCAGCATTAAAAGTAATAAAGAATGAAGCAAGAAAACTAAGGCTGTTCAGTTATTCTTATAAATATTGTAGTGTAAAGGAGAGATAAGGAAATTGTGCAACAGGTCAACCTCCATGTGGCCTTGGAGTAGGGGACTGGGGTTTGTCTTCATATAGGTAGAGAATAAAACTAAATAACATACATAAGTCTGTTCTGTTATAACAACTGAATAGTAAAGATACTGATTCTTAAAAATTCACATTGCTGACTGGCTGTCCTTATTTGCATATTTAGTGATTGTTAAAACTATTATTCATTAATCGACAAGAGAAGACACTGGAAAGCCATGATATAGTTTAGTCTTTATCCACCTCTGCTAGACATTTGTTTACTACCCATACTAGAGAAAGCAGATCATCTGTCTTGTTCTCCACAGCTCAAGGACATAGAGTGCCTTAATGTCTCATAGGGCTCTGCTGCCCTGCAACTTAACACACATAAATGTCCTGATCATTGAGAACCCAGTGTGTAAGATTATGCTGCTAAGATTCCCAAGTTTCAGAATGGCCTAGAGGCAGGAGAACCTTCAGAGAGTGATAAATCACACACAGGCAGATGTCTGCGCAATGCACAGCTGGGAAATGAAAACAGACTGTCCTCTAGTAAATGTGGCAAAGCTGAGAGCAGTGAATTATCCAAGCAAAGCAAATCACATATAGACCACACAAAATAAGACGGCATCTGTAATAAGTCTCTTTCACATGTATTATCTAGAACAATATGAAGGGTCTATATCAAAATTACTATAATACCTCATAGCAGCAGCCCCAAACCTTTTTTTGCACTACAGACCAGTTTCATTAATGACAATTTTTCCAATTTTTTTAAGTGCATTATCTAATACATGATATAGAGAGTGCTTCTGACCTTGTCAGCTACAGTCTTTGCTGTCACAGGCAGGATCTGTGCCTTTTCTCCTGTTATTTTCAGCCAATCATGCAACCAAGTTTACAGATCTTTCCTGTCATAGCGAAAACTGCAGCTAACGGGGATGGCTGCAATCCAGTTCAACATGGTCCAGTACGAGTCTACAGTCCAATGGTTGGAGATCCATTGCTTTTAGAATTTATTGGGTTTGTTGGGTTTTCTTCTTTCAGACCATGGTGGAATGGCTTCAAGATGCTAGCTACCTAAAGGGCAGAGAACAGTGGATCTGTGGGGTGGGTGCAGGGTGTCCTCCACCAAAGCTGATCAGGCAGATGAGCTATTTTAGCTTTTCTGGTGAAATAAAACTTTTTATGGAAAACATTTTCATTAGGCAAGACATTATTAGATTATGTGTAGCATTACAGAAAGGCCCTGCTTTTTCCTAAGCAGTGGACCCTTTTTCTATTTGATGGTGCTTTACTTTCAACAATGCTCCTGTCCTGCCAATTATGCCCGCCGAGTACGTTTGCCAATTATGCCCACCGTTTGTACTTTATACTATGGTCAACAGTGCTGGTGGGCTGCATATTATTGATTTTATGACAGAGGCTGCGGGTGAAAGAACCATTATATTAGCTTGGCTAATGCTGAATTTGTTAACACTAAACATGTTGGTGACAAACAGATAAGACCAATGAACGGTTTACATGAGAAGCATTAATATGACTAAAATATTAAGATACTCAGCTTCACATCTACTTGAATATATTATTTCTTTTGTAAGTATATATTTTTTGCCTTACCTGTTGAAGTTTTTTGGAAGAAATTGGTTTTACCACTGCAATGGTCTCTTTAGGTAACATCCAGCTGTCTAAATGTTGAAACCTCCAATTGAGATGACGTACTAACTTCTCATCTGGGGTCAACATGGAAGTCCTTATGTCATCCATCTAAAGGCATCCAAAAGTTAGATTGATTAAAGGGATGAAGGCAAACATTAGCATCTTAGAGACAAATAAGGGTTCCCCTTAAGTTTCCTTTTTAGCAGCTGAATTCTTTTAAAGCAATAAGTACTAACACAGGCCTAGAAACTTATAATTAACAAAACTATTGGCAACTGAACCAACTGTAATTCAAAAGGCTATTTGACAACACTTTAACGAGAATCTGCCACTTTGATTATGTTAACCACTGGCTGAAAGCTTAACCCATAAATGCATTGAGTTGTTATAACAGTGACAAAAGTATCAACATTGACTTCTACCAATCCTCCACTGAAAGAAACTGTTCAGATCATACATTTTGTCTGTTTTAAATAGAAACTTCCCTCAAACTGCTTTTGGACAAAGTAGCTATTTCCTTACTGTAGTTTAACCCAAACAACTGAACCTCCTTGTCAAATAAATATTTATTTCTTATAATTGATAAAGGAAAATAAAAAGTCTAACGTGCACTGTGCAGCTAAAATCAGCCTATACAGCCCTGGTAAAAAAAGAACAATACATTTTATGATTTTATCCTTGTTCTTTTACAACAGGGGTGTCCAAGCTTTTTGCAAAGAGGGCCAGATTTGGTGAGGTGAAAATGTGTGGGAGCTGACCATTCAGCACGTAATTGGGGTTAGTGTGCGTGGTCTGCGCAGGTCCCGCACAGCACACGCCCACCAGGGTGACCTGAGGGATTCCCTGTGCACAGTCCAGTGTCAGTGCAGGCTCCGTCCAAAGCAAGTTCTTGGAATCAGAGTGGGCATGGTCCGTGCGGGTCCCACACAGCACACGCCCACTATAATAATGTAGGGGATTCCCTGTGCACACATGGGGACTCCTGTCCTGCCGATTATGCCCGTCGAGTAGCGGCCCGGTTAATCAACTCTAATAAAATATAAATTAGTTTTTTTGTACGTTTGTACATTATACTTTGGTCAACAGTCATGGTTGGCTGCTTATTATTGATTTTATGACAGAGGCTGCGGGCCGGTGTAAATCTGAATGCGGGCTTCAAATGGCCCCGGGCCAGACTTTGGACATGCCTGTTTTACAACAATCTGAGCAAGGCTTTGCTTTCAGCATAGGTAGTTGATAGTCTGATATGGTGATTTAAAATGCAGAGATAGTCATTGACAGTTGGGCACCAAACATCCACTAAACAATTTCTTCTTTAGTATAGAAATACCAAAGCTATTTAAAATTCATTGAATTTTTTCTTTCAATAACAGTAAATACAATAAATTTGTATTTGCAGTTTGTAATTAATTTTCGACCAGGCATTAATGACTCCGAAATTCCCCATCCTTTTCTCCACATCCCTGACTAACATATGGAAATGCTGATGACTATGAAAAGAAGACCCTGATTTTCAAGTAATGTAAAGAATAAACTAATAATAAAAAAGAAGACATGGGAGATTATGTGGGGAGGTGAAGGGAGGGGTGGAGGAGCTGCAGAAGAGGGTTATGAAAACATGAAACCAGTAAACTGGGTTCTGGTTTACAAGCAAATTCAAACACTGCAAGTTAATAAAATAGTTTACGGAAAGAAAAAGCACTGTAAATAAATATTTAAAATACATGAATTGTTTCCAATTTCCTTTGAGTAAACGTTAGTTCCTATTAGTAACCTGCCCTATATTCTTATTTTTCAGTTCAGTTTTCCTTTAGCTGACTTTAAATTATGATTGTGGTGAATCATTCATCTGTATACAGTAGATATCCCTTTTTTATATTTCACATTTTCTGCTATTGCCTATCAGTATTGTTTTATAGTTGCTAATTCCTATCATACTTTAGAATATAATCTGCTACAAATAACCATGCATTTTTTTATTATCATTTATCTGCATCAGCATTATTATGCACTCTACTAATTAGCTCCCACTGTACAATATATTAATTTAACCAATTTACATTCTACACCAGGCACACTGGAGGCTTTAGTTTACCTTCACCCTAATCAGCACGGCCAGAAATGAAAGAAATCTTGATGGACACATCTTTTAAATCTAACTCCTAAAAAACATACTACATGTACTGTTAATTATGGCTGACGTGTATAACTGTGTATAATAAACTTTAAAAACATTCTGACTTCAAACCTGATAAAAACCTCTGGCAGTCTTGTCAGTACTTTGTGCTCTTTTTTCTTGGATGGAAAACTTCTCCCTTGGTTCACATCTTTAAGAAAAATGAGGGGTAAAGCACTATTAGAATTTAACTATAGACAGATATAAAAGACACAATTTAATGCAGCTCTAAAATCAATAAAATGATCAAATAAATAATTTATTCAATAGCCACAAATGTAATTCACCCTAAATATTATCTTGTGAAAACACCTTCAGAAAGGAAAAATATGAACATTGTTAAATGTTAGATTACTGCACAAGTCTGGGGAAATACACAAAGGGGGCTAAGACTCAACTAACAATGTACACATTTTTTTATATTCAGGTAATATCTATTTGCCTGAAGTTCAAGTTTAATGAATTATTAAATGTATTTTTGTAAATGCAAGCAAAAAAAGTACCAACATTTGACCTGCTATCGGATTTTTGCAGTCTATCATAAAGCAGAGCTCAGGGAGGGAAAACATAAAGCAGAACACACACTCAGGCAAAATTTAATTCAATGAGAATGCTGATAGGGGATATATAGAGGCATATAAAAATACATTGGATGCTCTAAAGCCTAGTATCTAAGCATCTTCTATATTTTTAGATTACCCCCCTTCCTTTACAGACCAAACAGGCTTCAATGAATCCTGGTACTTACAGGACACACACTTACAAACTCCCTGTTTCCTAGGCAGCCTGATGCCATGCCTGAAATGGTTGCCAGGGATTCCTTAAGCAATGAACAATTTGTGACTCTCAGGTTAGTGTATCCGACACCAATGATCTTTTTAGCTATCTGTAAGGGTGACATTCCTTCCAGTGGTGATCAGTGTAAGAGACATTCTTCCTACTGACCACCACACTAATGTACTGTGAGCTGTGGATATAATAAGTATAGCAGGGGTTCCCTAAAGACCTGAAAGGTAATTCAAGGGGTTCTCAATGTTAAAATGGTTGAACACTGGCTTTTTTTTCTAAATAAAATTTGCAAATAAAATTGTCACATTTAAAGGAATAGAACAAACTTCTATTGTCAGTTAAAGAATGTGAAATGTTATGAGCATAATTCCAATTCCAAAAACAAACCCTCATGGGCTTTAACTTTAATTCTTGAAAACAGCTTATTGAAATCTTTTCTTTTAAGTCATATTCCCACTGGTCCACCTTTTCCTCCAGCAATTTCGGTGACAATGTTATGTGCAGGACATCTTTAAAAAAGCATTTTCCTGACTGTGCTTTAATATACAGAAAACACATGCTGATTTATTTGTTTATTTGGGGCCTACCTACAGCCCCCTGACCGCCCTGCCCCAGAAATGTTGGCAACAATACCATGTCCAGGGGCTTTGCAACAAATTAAAAACTTTAGCAGCCATAAAACTGTATTGCATTCTGGTGGTATTTTTGCATTTTCACAAAAACATGCAGCTTTGCTGAATTTTGTAAAACATGTTGATCAGTACTCATGATCTTTCTAAATGATAGGGAAAGTTTTAATGTATGTATTAATATAAGATAATAAGAGAACACTATCTAAGTTATATTGCTGTCTGTGTCACCTCTACAAGATATATTATTATATTCTATATTTCTTCTTTTGATCATTGTTATGGAGTCAGAAGTTGATGTGAAATACCGAATGTTACAGTTGTCACCAAAACTAGAAAAGAAGGGAATATATTCAGCTTACAAAACTTAGTGTAACTCTAAAACCGCTGTCATATTGGATCATATTTATAATGGAGAGAATATATCGCTATCTGTTCTTAGTTACACTATGCTTTGCTGTACACACTATGGCTAGCCACATTTATAAAAATTGGGTCACATTGTGCTTCATGGAGTGTTCTTTGTCAACAAAGCTCTCCATGATTGGAAAACATCAGGTCATAGGTCTTGCTCTCATTCATTTAAATAGCTCTCTGTGCTCAATAGAACAAATGGAGTTTGGTGATTGGAAGAGATCAGGTCATATGACATGCTCTTCTCCTATCCCAAAGATCTTTGTTCAAGCGAGCAAAAAAACTTTAGGTGGTTTTAAGTCACTTCTATTGAGCCTGTGCTAACTTTAGAGTCCTAAAGTTCATTTCCAACCTTTCTTCTGTAAAACACATTGTGGTTCTTTAATTACACTTTTTTTACAGTTTTAAAAATGTACCATGTGTACCTGTAAAAAATAAAAATGTAAAATATATTTACAAATTGGTGATTTTTCTGTTTTCTATTTACTGCATCCCCATGCACTTATTGTAATGCTTCTTCTTGCTAATAGGTTCATTAGCTGAGCCAACAACAGAACCGAAACATCACCTCAGCCATTTATTTGTGAGAGGGCACAGCTCAGGTATCACAGTGCAAGGATCAAAGCAGGGACTGAATTAGTATGTGAAATGTGTTGGTAAACTAAAAGATGTCTCAGACAGACTTCAGTCTGCAAACAGATGAGAGAGGAGATAATAGATCTGGTAATATTTATGTAACATATTAAATATATAGATTCAGCATCTCAATGTATTATAGAGAAACACTAACAGTTATAGGAAATATAGGAAACACTAACAGTTAAAACCAGGCTGTAGCAGCTCTGGTCTAACAAATTATCTCTATTATATGCTTCTATCAAAACAAATATAATGGGCCTAAATTACTAAACCTATAAATGATATATATTATTGTATCCTCCTTTTATGTTCTATTCATCTGACATACGCGCAGGCACGCAATGCATATACTACTGAAATATGTTGGCAAGATGTTCGGCACATGCTTTATGTTATCAGACCTTTGTTTGGGATTTTACATATTGTATAAATGTCATTTAGGCAAAAATAATATTATGAGCAAACTGATTGTTTTTTTTTAATGGTAAACTTCAGCAACTAAAAACCTCCCGAGCCATCATAAGGCAATCTAGGGCAGGGGTCAGAAAACTTTTTTGGCTACTAGGCCATTTTAGGAGGTCAAGAAGGCACACTAGGCCTAGGTCCCGCGCTGATGGCATAATGGTCTTATCGTTTTTCCTACATAAAACCTACCACAACTACAAAACACTAAATATATAGCTCCTGCAGTCCCACAATCTGGAAAAAATTATTTCTAGGCTTTATATCATTTGGAATATGGGGCTTTCTTTCTTTGGGCTTACAATTTTTCAGGGGATTGAGAAGACATGGGGCGGATTGTCTATCTTTTAAATGTAAGTGAATTGCAATCAAAATTGTATATAACAAATATGATTATGGATTGTTTTCTGATGAAATGTTTTGTACATATTTATAGTTCCCAGTCAACTGTTGAAGAAGTGGACTAGTTTCACGAAACACGTAGAAAAGAAACAAAGTTTGGGATTGTTTTTATTGTTTTATTGAAAATAAATGTATGTTAAAAGAAATAAATAGAAAAAAAATTTACAAAAGAAACTTGTTTCAAGCAATCATATGTGAATATTTGCCTTAAAAGTCCCTATTTGTGTCTATGATTTTTTTGGTTTGGGATGTGGCAAAAGTTTAAATATGTTGGCAATAATCCAAGAAAAAAAAAAGTTTGCTTTTTAACAAAGTGGCCTTTCTAAATTTAATTTAAACTTATTCAATTTAATTATCAACAACTTACATAGTCAGTATTTCAAGAAATTCATAGAACTGGATCCTTCCTTTCTCTACATATGTTGGTGATTTCTGCCTCAGATACATTGATAACTTCTGTGGGGATATGACAAAGCCACACATCTGTATAAAAAAACAGATACATTAATTTTTTGTAATCTCAACACAGAAAACATTTCCAGTTTATAAATTCATATCACTTATATATTAAATGGTAAACAAACATTTTTAAAATATTTCTGTGCTTTAGGAAGGGTGCAAAGACACATTTAGTTTGCTAGGAGACCTTTAGTTTTTAATTGACTTTTCCATTTTTATTTAAAGAATATTTCTAAAACACAGCTGACCAACTGTTTAGTCCTCCAAGGTTTTCTGTATGCCTACCATAAGGGTTAATTGATTCTCCTGTATGTTTGTAAGTGCTGACTGAGCAAATTTAATAATTATCAAAAACTAGCCACCCTATGTGCTCATCATTTGAATTTTACAAAACGCTGACTGCTATTTCTTGATACTAAACAATATAAACTGAGTAGTTCATAAAACTGTAATCTCAATCCAAGTCCAGGAATGATTATAAACATTTGAGTTTAATTTTAATTGTACTCAAATTTTTGATTTTATAGCATGGGCTACTGATTTAAATTGTTTTTAGGTATGTAATCAGACTAAAACATATAACAAAGTAGCAAACAAAAACGACCATGAATGGGGTTTTTATTTTTGGAAAAGGGTTATAGGATAGATCAAGTAAATATAGGCTTTATATATCACTGGGCAAGTTATTAGGGTTACATATATTGTACACTCACAGTCATAAGTCTAGTGACCATATCAGGTAAATGAATGTTGCACATGTGCATTCTTTAAAAGCCGATATGACCCTTTTTTCAGTTTCAGAGCCGCTCGTTACAATGCAAGTAATGAGCATTGTGTTTGTGCTGCCATGCATTTTGCATTGGCAGCTACTGTACAGTGCATAGGGGTACCATTCAAAGTAAAAAGCACCACAAACCAAGACTCACAAAGCCAAGTATAGACACAACACATGAGTTTAAATGGGTCTGTTTTTACTGATATAGGAAGAAGGCACAAAAGCCTGGCAACCTGTGTAAGCTCTATTTCCAATATTAAATAAAACCCAAAACAATTTGAAACTGCATTAAATCTGAAACTGCTCACATTATTATGGTGTTAAGAAAAAAGTAAATAAAATTCTTTAAGTGAATGAATAAAGAAATAAAAAAGAAAAAATAAATTAATGGAGACCAAAAAAAAAGTTACACCTGTTTTTAATCTTATGTATAATTTAACAGGGAATGCAATGTTTGCACAATGTAATTGGTGTAGCTCAGCTGTGTGCTCAGAGGGATGTCAAACAGAAGCAGATCTATAGTTACTGACATGAAATCATGAAATGACTTAAACTGGTCATCAGTTCAGCATGAGAACTACTTGCTAGCCATGACACATATCTGTAAAAGCAGGTTGGAGGAAATCTGAGAGCCTGGATATTAAACACAAGAGCACAGACATTTTAATCAAACTTTACATGAACACATATTCTCTTGAAGCTTGACAGGGGCACCCGTACATTGTGATGTGCCGATAGAGCAGAGAATATATATTGCAAAAGAAAAGGCCTCTAACTGCTAAAGTTCCTGCAACAAGGTTCCAAGTGGCAAATGTGCTATATTGCCATTCTCATTTACTGAATCTATTCTTATGTCAGACGCTTTAGGTACTCAGCACATTTGAATGCCGAACAAACCACTTACTTTACTATGTAGCTGCAAATATCCTAAAAGACATTGAGGAACAACAAAAAAACAATACTGAAAAAAACTTGAGCTTTAGCCACTATTACAAAATGCTAAACCAAATAAATCATTATTTTATTTTAATGTGACTTTGTTGAAGCATCAATAAAATTTTTGAAAAGCTGTGAATGTCATACTGTATGTTCAACCAAGACCCAGATAAGCAGCAAATGTGGCTGGCAGGAGTAGACCAACCTTCAGCAGAACCCGTCAATACACAAGAGGAAGAGAGTAGACTTGTGTGTTTACATATTGGCAGATTTCACCAAGTAATAAATATAGGATATTTTGAGTCCCTCCTCTTGGCAACAGGGATTCAGTCATATTAAAGCAGAAGATCCAGGACAAAGATTTTAGTCCTTCGACACACATTTCAAAGTGTGCAAACCCTGATGTGTTCTACGTGATGTGTTCAAATACTTTGGGAAGCACTGCGTTTCCATGTGTGCAAAACCTGATGTGTTCTACGTGATGTGTTCAAATACTTTGGGAAGCACTGCGTTTCCATCCCATGCTTCCTGGCTCCTGATTCCAGTGGACTTTAGTGTTAGAAGAGGGGGCAGTGTGTTTACTAAATAAATGCTTTGGCAAGCACCCAGCTTTTTTAGTTTACTTCCAGGCTCCTCCTGACTTCTTTTGTGTCAGCAGAGGGGTCTTTTTGGGTATTTAGTGCTCTAAAACACAATGAAGTATTAGTCTACATGATTCCATGATTCCCTTTAAACTTTCTCATTATCCTGCAAACATCTCATTGATCAGAGAAGGCCTGCTACATTCCTCCCAGAAAGCCATATAAGGTTTCCACAATTCTCCATACACATTCTGAATTTGCGGAAACCAAACAATTTAATGCTATTACCTCATTATACTGGTCACATACAAAAATCAACTTTATTTAGTAACCTTTTTGAAAACCTGAGGTTGCCAATTCAATTTAACAAATAACGGACTTGTGAAGAATAAACAAAAGTGTAAAGGTGTCCGCCAGATCCCAGAAAGAGGTTTAGGCATATATATGTGTAATAGTATAACCAAACTTTCACCAATAATCAACCACCATCATTTCAAGCACATGTACCAGGAAAAGTCAACTGCAGTGAATATTTGGTGAATTTCTGATTTACTGCTTTATATTTATGCCTTTGGTGTTCAACTGGGGGAGCAGAGCAACATCATCTCAAACAACAGCTCTGTTGTGTTTGCACATATACTGTCCCTAGTGTGTCTGTCTGCATAAAAACTGTGTTATACCAGCACATTCAATCTTCCAGGGAAAACAAATCTTCAAGGCCAATTGAATCCTAAATGCGATGCTCTAGCCAGAACAGCATTATGGGTAATGCAAGCTTCATAGTAAGCAGAGTCTGTAAGGAAAGCACAAGAGTTTCACCTTTGTATCTTGGAGAACTGTATGTTTTTGCTTTTGCATACAAATTTGTATTGAGTGTATAATTAATTGATTGAAATAACAAGGCAGCGCCGTACTGCAGCATGTCGGCAATTTTTATGGAATACATATATTGTTTTGCCGATTAAAAATGAAGTTGAATATAATATCACTAATTGAAGAGAATTTCAGCCAGATTTGGTTTTTTTTCACTTGGAGGGTAGAAGTACATGGTTTAGTTTCTAGCGGCCTTGATCTTCAGGAGATCTATTTACCTCCTCACACATGAAGTTCTGGCTTAGTTTATCGTTGTAAGGAACTTACCCGTCCTGCAAGCCCGCGGCGTCCCTGGGGATCCCAGCCGCAGAGGGAGACGTCGCTGTAGCAGGCAGCATGGCCGCGGCTGCTGCTCTGCTCGCAGCGTGTCTCTCTCTGCAGGCGGAGGGATCCATCCTGGCCAAACTACTGTTCGGCCAGGCGGCATCCCTTGCATCTCTATGGACGTGGTTACAGAAACGTCTGTTCTCAGCACTCCTTTGGATGTGCAAAGTAGTGCACGTCCTAGCGGTGCTGTGGGAAGAGGTGCGTGGGCTACCATGCGTGCCTCTTGTACCCCCCGAGGGCGTGGCACTCGGCTGCCTCGCCGCGAAGCAGGACATAGTTAGTTTGAATTCCCTGCGGCCAATCGGCCACAGGGGATTCAGTTACTGTCCAATCAAATGGCACCAGGTGGCGCAAGGTCATTGGTCACTCTGGCTATTTAAGGAGAGCCTGCCCTGCACACCATTGCCAGCTATAAGCCTCTGTGAACACAGTGTGCTTGGATGCGTCCTTGTATTGGTTTATGCTAATCCCATTTGTCATTTCCATAGTGACCTGGTCTGAACCTGACTCTTGCCTGAACTCTGCCTGCCCTGACCTCGGATTGTTAATGACCATTCTTGTCTGCTGCCTGCCCTGACCTCGAATTGTTCCTGACCTCGAATTGTTCCTGACCTGCCTATGCCTTACCCTCCTGTACTTTGCATATTTGGACTCAACCCCTGTCGTGTTTTATGACATTAATAAAACGTGATAGAAGGAAATCTGGAGTTGGTTGTGGTTTGTGTGCCCAGGCGCATTACAATCATTTGGAAATCCAGTGGAGAAAGCAATATCTTTTTCTCTCTTGATTTGGACTTCAAACATCTCCCTCTGATTTCATCTTCATAACAATGGAGGAGAGTGGTGTTCACGGAAAACATCTAAAGACTGGTAAGCTGCAGTATACACAATTTGTGGGTAGAGATTAGTTTTAGGGCCCATATATTGTATGTTAATGCATGTGTATTAAAAAGTCACACATTAAAGTGTGTTCCAAATTAGGGCTGCAAACACACCCCAATGTTTAGAAAAGTGCACAAGACCCTTTATTTCAACTGCACAACATAGCATCACACTACCATGCTGAGATTTATCATGTGTTGCCTCAGTGCGTTAGGGTGCTAAAAAAAATGAATGGCACCACAATCATGTTATGTGCATTACAGGTTACAGTAACGAACATGTCACCATGCACATTACTGCAATGCATAGATCTGAATAGGCCCAAAAGGATATAAACCCCGTCCCTCCCCATCTAGACAGGGTATTTCGTTTTGGCTTGAATTGTTCTCTAACAGTTAATACTTTTAGACCTTTTTTTTCTCTACACCGAGAATAATTCATTGTATTGCCTCATTCACCTAAGCCCTGGAAATGTCCAGGGTTTTTGGCTCAAGAAAAGTACTTGAAAACTATACTAAAGCGCAATATTTCTCTTCATTTCTTTTGTTCCGCAGACATGAACTATTGATAAATATCCAGAGTAAAGCCAGGAAGAGCAAAGAGAGAGACTGGAAGTGTCAGCTTTCATTTCTTTGGTTGTCATATATACAATAAATGTATCTCACTTTCACAGAGAACGTGCATTTTGCAAGTGCTCGGTGTGTTTGCAATGTAATTTGCAACAGATTTCAGCAACCAGCTTAATTAGGGAAGTGGAAAAATGCTTTGTAAGCATATTCAGAAGTTACTTAGCTTGATTAATTATCCCCTGCATAGACAGTTCATTTCTGTGTCCTCGTATTGTTTGCAATTGTTCCGTTCATTGTAGTGTTTTATTGCTGTATACTATTTCTCATATATTCAGGCTTCTTTGGGGTAAATGGTTACTGCAAGCATGGGGGCCATTCATATCTAATTAGACTTTATTTTCTACCAGGCCAAGCAATACCATTATATTCTACAACCACATGCCTCAACTAATGACATACCCATACTTTGCCGAAAGAATTTGCAGAATATTTTGCATAGAATTAAGAAAACTGTTGTACACAGGCAGCAGGAAAAAAATTCAAGCAAAATAAACTTCATAAAAGCAACTATGGATGGATTTTTAAAAGCTTTTGAGATGCCATTTTTTTCTAAATGGTAGCAACTGTATTGCATCAATGTATTTCCTTGATTCCATCCACTCCTTCATGCTTTAGCCAGTTCAATTAGACCTGTTGCTGTCCCCAAATGCCTATGTACACTAGCAGGCTTGCCTTTTGTTGGGTGCAATGAATCCTATGAAGAGCGTTAGCCGAAATGTATCTACCCTTTGCTAATCAGAATACAATGGAAAGTGAAATATATGTATCCAATGCAATAACTGTTTTTAAATACATATAAAATCTGGAATGCTAGTGAAATCATAAAATAATTGCTCTGGGTAATGCAGGTTGCTTGCAAAGTCCTCAGACATATAGTGGATTTCATTTCTTTTCTTTTATTTAGAAACTCACTGGATTTAATAAAATTCAATGACCATATAAAAACATGCATTTAATCCAAAGGGCATTTAATCTGTTTGTAATTCTAAATTAGAAATATTCATGATGCTCAGTGGAAAGTGTAATTGTTGCCAGATCAGTATAGGAACAGAGGATTATGTACACAAACTATTTTGACCACAGGGCCTTTTCAGTGAAAAGGCATATGCTCTCAGCAAGTTATCTTCTATCAGTAAGTCGCTGAAGTTGTGTTTGCATAATGATTGTAATTAATTTAATCTAGCTGAAAAGATAATAGCTTGTGTCAAATTCTTTCTTACTTTATTTTGGTGATTTTACTCATGAGAATCAAAATATTGTCACTGAGCATATAAAACAGAGCTGGAAAATAGTCAGGTTTTACCTTCCCAAAAAAAGTTAATTAAATTTGTAAAAACAGGTACCTGACTTTTTAACATGAAATTATATGCACATGTTCTACAGTATTAAATTTCTCTCATTCATACCTTGTTCCATATCATCTACAGCTGGCTATCTTGCATTTGCAAAATTTATATAAAAAGTTGTAAAATTGTTTCCATGTTGATCTCTTAAATGGTGCAGCAGAAGGCAGGCAGCAGCGGACAAAGAAACCCATGTCTTAATATAGCTTGTATGGCTATTTTTAGAGAGAGGACTTTCTATAAACATTATGCATATGCAGCATTCATACAAACATATTTTCATGCCACAGGGATGCAAGCTCATTCAAGGAATCAGCATTAGGCTTGATCTGATGAACGTAATACACATCAGGACAAAGTTGGAGGACATTTCTTATAACAAAAAAGGACAAAGTTTTCCTATTACTTTCAAATTGTCTGCTACCAGCATGTAATTGGCACTTAATAAATGAGCTATTAGCAGTTAATTCATTAGACGCAGGCTGTTACTAGAATGCAAACTAATATTTATTGCAATTTAATTAGCTTGCCCTACCTAACATTAAATGCCTCTGGTTGCCATATAATTGGAATTGATGAACTTGGTTAGGTCAATTAGATGGTGACAATTTTACTTGATTGCTAAATAACATAGCCTCTTTGAGTCTAACTCGCACAACCCATAGTACTGGTGTTTTGCATATTTAGGAATAGGAAATTTAAATGATATGCTTCCTGGTTAACTATTTAGCACTAAAAATGCAAAAGTTTAGCAAGCATTTGCCTGTTCTTTGTATACCTAGAATACATCCATCAATCTCAATATCTTGATTACAGGCAGGCCAAGGAGCTGCTGAAAGAAATGTTAATTTATCTTCTTCCATCCTGTGGCTGGCAGCAATGGTTTGAAGGTTAAGTTAGCTTAACGTCATTGTGTTAACAAAATTGTCCCAAAATTAAGAATGGGAAATGTGTCCATGAAATATATCTCTTCAAATGTGCAGGATGATACTGAACTAGTGAAAATGCGCAAAGCAGCAATTAATGACAGGAAGTCAGTTTCAAAGAACTAAACTGTTTACTGTGCTAAATTATTCCTGAATGCATCCTAATTCTGGAGAGCTTTTCAGGATACATACTAAAAAGCTCATTAATCAATGTCTAAAATGTACCCCATTAAGCACAGGATACTTTTTAAAGGACAACCATTACCTTATTTAATAAAACTTTAAAGAGAATCATAAAGTCACAGGTTTCAAGTCGTTACAGGTTTCAAGACATCAAGTGTGCAGGCAAATTTTCAACTGTTGCTTCAAGTTTGCAAATTGTATGGGAAATCCCATTTAATTCCTAGGGGAGATTTATATATTTTTTTTTAATTATTGGCATTTTGTGACTCAAGAAAAAAAGACCAGAGAAAAAAAGGTTAAACACTGTATTATAATTCTTCCTTATTCATAGCATATACCCTGCAAAGTTTTGTGATAACTGATCTTTTTAACCCTCATAGTATTCTACCGGAACCTCATTACAGCATTGGTATGTACGAATAGTGTGTTTTTTTGCTGCTTTGGTTATTATCTGCAATATTCTGCACATTGCTTATGCCTTAGAATGGCTTTATTCAATAAATTAAAAAAAATCACTAAAATAATTACTGAAAATCAATTAACACATGGAGAATGCAAACCTTATAGTCAGTGTCAACATAGTTTAAGCAGTACCCCTATATTAAGATATTTTTTTATCCAAGTGACATGGTAAAGCAAGTAAACAATTTATTCATCAAATGACATCCGACATGGAGCAACTCTTTCCTAAAATTTTAAATAAAACATGACACATTTCTATAATAAGCTTTTGATAAACAATGAAGGAATATCAAATCCATTATATGTCCC